>NC_137014.1:19585138-20185138 GCF_032717465.1 Coenobita brevimanus | reverse complement strand
ATCCATAATCCATCATTCATTATCATCTTTATCCATGATCTACCATCCATAATTTATCATCTATCATCATCTTTATTCATGATCTATCAGACATCATCTATCATCTATCATCATCTTCATTCATTATCTATCATCCATAACCTATCATCCATCATCTATCATCATCAGCTATCCATCATCATCATCATCCTTCCTCATCATCGTCATCATCCAACATCTTAATCCATAGTCCAGCATCATCACCCATCATCTATCATCCGTCGTCCACCATCCATCATCTACCATCAATCTTCTATCATGCATCATCCCGTCTGCCATACATTGCCATTCATCATCACCCATTATAAATATTTTACGTCATTAATCATCTATCATCATCATCCATCTTGTACCATACACCATCTTTCATGAACATCGATCATATATCATTCACTATCTATCCTCATCTATCGTCACCATCTACCATCATCAATACTTGTACCCATAAGACGACAGTAACGTGTATCACTCGCATTTGACTGAGCCTGATACACATTCCTCACCCAGTCACTGGAGGTAAAACTTGTTATAGTTTACCATGTGCCAATGCGATCTGTTGAGGGAAAGACCAGACATATGCAAACCTCCACTCCCCTAACTCCCACCTGCATCTAGGGAGGACTGGAGCAAAGGGTCGACCGTTTTGCAGCTGGATGTACCTCCAGCTAAAGAAACAAGTACCCCTCACTATAATGTCCTGATGGCGAGAAACCCCCCCCTCTCTAATTGACTGTAGAAACAGTCGAGCAGGGTGGTACTCCCAAGGTGGATGGAAAGTTGATGACAGGGACAGCTGGAGCTCCTACTTCATCAGCCTTCGGGAGTACCGTCTGACCATCCCCGTTTTGCAGAATTTTTTCATTGTTTCAGTATCACAGAGAGTAAGCCAGCATGCTCTCCACCAGTAAAAGTTCCTCTAACTGTCACCACCAAACTACATGGGCATTACATACTACACATCCTAATCAGATTTTACAAAAACAGAGTCCCTTTGCCAAACTTGGAGTCCCCAGGAAAGGAGACCATCAAAGCCCCCACCATCCGCCACTCTCCCAGTGACGACCAAACGAGATGCCTGAAACCACTGTCAGACTCACATTTTCATTTCTGCGACATTCACTGCCTTTCCTCTAACTTTCTCTCTGTCGAACACTTCTCCTCCCGTAAACCTCATCTTCCCTTCCTCCCCGAGACTCAATTGTCTACAATGACTGAAAGCATACCCAATTCTGCAACCATCTTTTTAATTTTTTTATGCAAGGAAGAACCAGTCAAAGACCAGGAGCCTGTAAATTCTTCTCTCTAAGGAAACAAAAACAAGGTACGAGAGCCAAATTCAAGAACTGTTCGTTTTGAGATGCCTGGTTACACTGCATTTGAAAGACTGGAGATCATAGGCAGTAGAATACAGTTACACAGTTGACCTGTTGCATACATGAAGGACTGGGAGTAACGGTTAACTCTTGCATTATAGAGTTGGACAGAAAAGGAATGAGAGTTTGTTCTAGACGGGTGCTACGCACCCACCAAGGTAAAGAAGGGATGCAAGCAAACAGTTCAGACGAGCTGTGACCATTGAAGAAGCATAAGAAAAGAGATAAAGACACAACAGTATGGCAAAGATACAGAGGTTGAAGGGAGCTATAGTCACGGTGCGCGACTCTGAAGTTGTTATTATCGTGCTCTGGCAATGTACCATTCAAAACTGTGTCTGATTTCATGTATACCATGTGACGCATGTGATTCGTGTATAATATGTTCGTGCCAAATAATATTCATGTATAATATATTCGTGCATGATAATGATTTTTGTATAAAATGATACGCAATTGGACGTACTTTTGAATGGTAGCTTGCCAGGGTACGATAATGACAACCTCAGAGTCGTGCGCCGCGACTATAGTAGGAGGAAGAGAGTTGATGAGACGAAAAGCCTTTGACTCCATCGTGTTGAGAAGAGCTGTATGTGGGGAGTCTCTCTACACATGAGTGTTGTACTCTACACAGGGATGAATAAAACCCATGTATAAAGTCAACAACTGTGCAGGGGTAAAGAAGGCATGGAGTCGGCTTAGCACACCTAATCTCTTGGAAGAAGAATTTACTAGAGGGGTAATATGTTCTTTCCAAGCTAAATCCTGAGAGAATGAAACTTCAAGTATCTTTAAAGATAATACAGGATTAAGCTGGATATTGTTAATAATTAGAAGGTACTCTTGTGATAAATTTTGTCGGGTTAATTGATGTAAGAACTGAGTTTTTGATGCATTAAAAACAACAAGATTACTTTTACCCCAATCAGAGATATGAGCCAAGTTAGACATTAGGTCTGCAAAACCCTCATTCCTTGTTTGTTGAAGTAACTGCTGAGATTGACGCTGTGGGAAGCAAACGGAAAGGTGAAGGGTGGAGTCATAAGCATATGAGTGGATAGGATTAAGTGTACAGCTTAGAAGGTCATTGTTGAACAAAAGAGAGTTGGTGATAGGACAGAGCCCTGAGGAACACCACTAATGATAGCTCATGGAGAAGAACGGTGGCCGTCTATAGCAGCAGCTATAAAATGACCAGAAAGGAAGCTAGAGATAAAGGCACGGACAGAAAGATAGAAACCATAAAGGGGCAGTTTGGACATTAAAGATTTATGTCAGACTCGATCGAAACCCTTTGGGATGTCAAGTGCAATGGCTAAACTGTCGCCTAAGTCTCGAAAGGAAGATAAACAGGAGTCTGAAAGGTAGGAGACAAGATAGCCAGTGGAACGCCCCTGGCAGAACCCATACTGACAATCAGAAAGAAGGCTGTGACAGAAAAGATGCCAAAGGTGGCTGTTGTGTATATGTACGGAACAACATATCTTGCTCTCGTCTTCCTGAATTTGGATCATCTGAATTCTCTACTCTCTGGCTTCGATTTTCCTGTTATTCTCTGACAAAGTATATCTGTTCTGTTTACTTATTCCCTAATTCTACTGACTGTCTATGAAAAAACTTTCCACTCTCTTACTTCTAAGATTGGGCACTTACTACCAAGTTCTCCTTTCTCTAAAATCTACATTCTAGAAAAATTCAATGTTCACCACCACTGTTGGCTCTCCTCTCCTTTCACTGATCCGCCTGGTGAACAAGCCAATAACTTTTCTATCTTTAATGACCTAGAGCAGCTTGTATAACACTCTACCCGTATCCCTTACCACATTGCAGAGGGTTCCAACATACTTCAATATTTTCTTACAACTAACTCTTCTGCTTACACAGTTAATCTTTTCTCTCTGCTGGGCTCCTCCGATCACAACCTTATCACCTTAAACTGTCCTGTCGCTCTAGTAAGGCCTGTGGACCCTTCCAAGAAGCGGTGGCTGTGGCACTTTGGAGATGCTGATTGGGAGACTCTCAGACAGTACTTCTTTGATTTTCCCAGGAATGATTATGGCTTCCATGGGCGAGAGCCATCTGAGTGTGCCCGGCACATTATAGAGGTTATTCTCTCGGACGAGGAAGCATATATTCCTTTGTCATATCCTAAGACTAATGTAAAAAAAAATGGCTTAACCCCTCAATGGCCACCGGCATCGAATGACGTTTAGCCAATAAATGGCCACAGGCATCGTTTGAGCGTGGTCAATAAAAAAACTGCAAAAATATTTGGGAAGTGAATGAACGTTCTGAACGTCTTCAGACTGACCTACACTACACTCCCTTACACCTTATCAAGCAGTTCAGAGCCTGCTGCTGAGATAAATGGATTTTCAATCCACTTATCTCCTGGCCATGCCTAAACAAGTACAACTACACCCATTATCTCGACGAAGGCAGAAAATATCTTTGACCTCTCTTGCAAAACACACACAATCACCTGTTTATGCACAAACAAAAAAGACATGATAATAAGTGAAAAATACATTTTTGTCTTGGTATCTTTACCTGTTACCTAAGGTTTGTTGTACTCGTTTGGATCATTCGATGCATTGCGACTTGTAGAAAACTGTCAAAATTTTTGGGATGTGAACGAATATCTGGGACATGAGACCGACCTTCACTCCACGCTCTCACAGACTCACAACTCTGTCAGTTCACCACCTGCTGCCGTGATGAGTGGATATACAATTTTTTCACTCACGTCCGGGCCTAAACATACATAGTTACACCCATTAACTCGACACAGACAGAAAATATCATCTTTTTCCTCCCTTGCAAAATACACACAACCACCCTGTTTACGATTATCAATAAACAAAGGCATAAACAAAAAAGACAAGAAAATAAAAGAATTTTTTTTTTTTTTTGTGAGGAAGAAGGAACCAAAGGCAACGAGCCCGCAAAACTGTTCCTTCCAAGAGAAAAACAAAATACAAGAGAGAGCCAAATTCAATATCCATTCATTTCGAGATGTCTGGACACACTGTGTTTGAAAGACTGGAGATCATAGGAAGCAGGAAATACAGACAGGGAGGCAGTTCCAGAGTTGACCTGTTGCATAAATGAAGGACTGGGAGTAACGGTTAACTCTTGCATTAGAGAGCTGGACAGAAAAGGGGTGAGAGTTTGCGCTAGACAGGTGCTATGGGCCCATCGTAGAGGTGGAGTAATGCATGCAGACCTATTTGCTCAGGTTTGTTGCAGTTTTGAATCATTTCACATATTCTTTGCCTTATAGAAGCATAACAGGATAGTTTTCTGTGTTCACGTGATTCTTTCGTGGGTGAAGAGAACTTCCTTCCCTTCCTGCTAATCAGCTCGTTCAAGGTGCGAATGGCAGGTCGTCTCGCAATTCTGACCATGTAAAATGTTGGGAAACATCCAGCTGTACCCTTTTTTCTTACCCAGGCAGAGAATATCATAATTTCCCACACTCACAGCAGACAGACAGCAACATATATTGCGAAAATAACAGGGTAAAATGATAGAGAAACGTGAACGTGTTATTACAGAAAAAATACATTTTCCCCCCGTCTGTAATTTACTTCTGCTTTGTCACTGTATTCCTAATAATTAGACTTTTTCTTACTTTTGAAACTGAATTACGATTCTATTTTTTGCCATGCACGTGGTGTGGGAGCGTCAAGTTGCGACTCAACTTCCCTATTGCTAATCGGATCTGACCCTCCACTTTCATCTCCTGAGAAAGCCTAGCCTCGGGGGACGGGCAATTGTCTCATTTAGTACTGCATAATCAACCCTTTCACTCCGTTTCCCAAGCATGGGCACAAAGATAACATAAAAAGTCACTCAACACTACCATAAACATATTTGATATGAAAAAGGTGAAAAAATTTTCATAATTTATTTTGAGCCAATCCTAACAAATTATGTACTGAAATCATTCGATATCGTCATACCTAATATATGCGCAACATTTCAGCACCATTCACATTGCTTTGGGGGGTAATAATAAATTATAACAACACATGTGATGTTGCAGTGCGGCAGCACCTCTTGGCAGTGGATATTTATTGCCGATATTACTGCAACTTTCGCATTCCACTGCAATCCATAGAATGGGTCTAGGAAGCTGGGATTTGCACTGTTAGGTGCATCTGAACTTTTTCTTCAATATGGCAAGAAAAAAAAATCAATTTTCGAAACTTCAGAAAATGGCCTCAGTCTCGGCTTGGGGTGCACATAATATTCCAGACCAACGGTCATGGAGGGGTTAATCACACTTGTTCTAATGCTTTCCACAACAAGGAGGGGGGCTACAAAAGTTGCCAAAGCCAAACCACCGCTAAATTCCATCTATTTTATGTTTCTGCCTCATATCATGCTAAGTATTTTCTTGGCTCTGCTAAAATTAATTTCATTCGTAGTAAATGCTCTGAACATTCCAACTCAAATTCTTCCGGCTTCTTCGGGCACCTTGCCAAAAACCTTTCTAACAACTTTACCTCGTCATCTTTCCCTCCTCTTTTCCACTCTGATGCTTCTGTAGCTATTTCTTCTACTGATAAAGCAGAACTCTTTGCTCAGACTTTATCCTCCAGTTTCACCTGTGATGATTCCAGTGCTGTTCCTCCATCACTTATATACCTCCACTGACTTTCTCATTGCCTGACATTAAAATTTCTTCGATGTATTTTCTGTCATCACTGGCCTCAGCATTAAGGATATGGTTTTGATGGAGTCTCTTCTGTTATCCTCCAGAATTGTGCTTCTGTGCTTACACTCTGCCTAGGTTAACCGTTTTGCCTTTGTCTATCACCTTTAACCTTTCATTCTTCCTAGGAGTTTGCTCACTTTCAGCCTGCCCCAAAGAACGATGACCATTCCCTTCTCTCTAGCTACCACCCAGTTGCTTAACATCCTGTGTTTCAAAAGTTTTCAAGGCTATTCTTGACAACAAATTTTTAAAACATCTTTCCTATCACAATCTTCTTTCTGATAGTCAATATGGGTTCCGCCATGGAAGCTCCTCTGGCGATCTTCTCAACTACCCTTCAGACTCCTGGTCATCCTCCTGTTGGACTTTGCCGAAAGCTTTGCCATTGCACTTGACATCTCAAATGCTTCCGATCGGGTCCGGCATAAATTTTTAATTTACAAACTGTCTTTTAGTGTTTCTATTCTCCTACCTGTGCCTTTATCTGTAGTTTCCTTTCTGATCATTCTGTATCTGCTATTGTAAACGGCCACTGTTCTCCTTGAGCTATCAGTAGTGGTGTTCCTCACTACAGCCCTATCCTATCAACAATTCTCTTCCATTTATTGATCAGTGACCTAAGCTGTACTTCTAACCCTATCCACTCATACGCTGATGACTCTGCCTTTCACCTTTTCATTCACTTCCAGCAGTGTCCATCTCAGCAGTTACTAAAGCGATGAGGCTATGGCACACATGATGTCTGACTTGGCTAATATTACTGATTGATGTGAAAGCAATCTTTTTATTAGTAATGAATCAAAAGCTCAGTTCTTACAACTCTCAACCTGACAAAATCTTTTGCAGGAATATCCTCCAATTTTTAACAATATCCAACTCAGTCCTGCATCAGCTTTAAAGATACATGGGGTTTCATTCTCTCGGCATTTATATTACCTCTCTTGCAAAAGTATTATCTCTCTTACATAATCTGCTTCCAAGAGATTATGTGTGCTAAGCCGATTCCGTGCCTTCTTTACCCCCTGCACAGTTGTTGACTTTATACAAGGGATTAATTCGCCCCTGTGTAGAGTACAACTCTCACGCACGGGAAGGCTCACCACATACAGCTCTTCTCAACAAGGTGGAGTCTGAGGCGTTCGTCCCATTGACTCTCCTCCTGTTTTTGACTCCCTTCAACCTCTGTCTTAGAGCCTCACTTTTGCATCCTTTCCTCTTTTATATCGCTGTTTCAATGGTCACTGCTTCTCTGAACTGTTTACTTGCATCCCTCCACCATTATAACGGGTGCATAGCACCTGCCTAGCAGCAATCTCTCATCATTTTCCTGTCCAACTGTCTAATGCAAGAATAACTGTTACTCCAAGTCCTTCATGTACACAGCAGGTCAACTTGAAACTGTTTCTCTCTGCCTGTATTTCCTGCTGCCTATGATTTCCAGTCTTTCAGACGCAATGTGTCCAGGCATCTCGAAATGAATGGATCAAGAATTTGCCTCCCTTTTGTCTTTTTTTTTTTTTTTTTTTTTTTGAAGGGGAACTACGTGCGGGCACCAGGCCTTTGATTCCTTCTTCCTTGCATTAAAAAACTATAATATTCGCTTATTAAGAACCCCCCCCCTAATTATTACATCTGCTAGTGAAAAATGCCCATCCTTTTAACATCCACTCGGTGAGAGAAGTCTCTTGCTGTATCCTCCTCCTCGTGAGGAAAGCCCCTTGCTGTAACATCCACTCGGTGAGAGTAGCCTTTCACTAAACATCCCTACAGTGAGAAGAGAGCCTTTCTTTGACGTCTGGTGGTGAGAATCTCGCTATATCATCCGAACTGTATGAAAACTTGTGGTGAAAGGCAATGCTGGTATGACCCGTGAACTAAAGTAATTCAACAATGCCAGCGAGTTACCTGTTAGTGACTTAATAACGTGGGTCACTGGTTTTGTCCAATTTGTCGGGGAAAACACATCGAGCCTCACTCGTCACCGTCTCAGGTTTCAATTATAGTAACAAAATGCAAACTCACTTTTTTCTAGTTTGCATTCATGCAACCATGCTTACCAACCAAATATTTAAAATTTTGACAACTATTAGTAGTTTTCATTCAGTCTAGCAGTAACAGGAATAAACTATAAAAGACATCAGCGTTCTGATGGACTTGTGACGATGATTTATTCTTCACTAAGGGTCATATTACCAAAATCGTTAAGGTGACACTAAAAACTAAATTGAAAGTAGTCTTCATTTTTCCTAGTTTAATTCTTTTTAACAGACAGCACATTCATATGTACCTTGCAATACCCTAAAAATTACTACAAGAAAAATAGTGAGGAAACATAATACTTGCTGTTTATGACACTTTGTGTAGGTAAACCCGAGTATGGCAAAATATGCATAAATGGACTCCTGAGCCTCAGAAACCGGAAAGCTTGGTCTATGCTCAGAGTCTGATACAAAATCCGAAAAAGAAACGTGAGATCATTGACAATGTTCCGGTTATTTTTATTAAGAGCTATCAGTCGCAGAGCAAAATGTTCTCACTAACATGGCTAAAGACCTTTTCCAGTGATGTCGCAGAAATCACGTGGTTTTGTTTACAACTCGATATTGGACGGCAAACTCGTCGCAGTAGTGGCTGTCTAGACAGGGCTGTCAGAGACTGAACTGTCTGATGTATGAGAAATCTGGATCAATGCCACCAAGCTCTGTACAGGATCAAAATAAAGTGTTTGAGCCTGGACGCTTACACCATATCTAGGGAGAAATTCACCTGTTTCAAATACAGGAGACTGAAACCAGATCTCAGATATGGCGATCTCTATCACTGTTTGGTGAACACCCCATGAAAGTTCACGAGGGCATCCCTCAAGGTAAATATGTGTAATATATCTTGCAGGTACTGACATACAGTACATGTAAATCGTCTTGGTAATCAGTAAATTATTGATGTGGGGCCAAGAGGGGAGGGATTGCATACACTGAGAATCGAATAGTTGGAGAATGAGTGGAGGGTGGGGGCGTGGGAGTGCGAGAAGGAGGTGGAGGGAGGATGGGGGGTTTGAATGGTGGTGGGGGTGGGGGGTGGAATTAGGGTTGGTTTGGGGTGTGGGGGTGTGGGGGATGAGGGTGTGGGGGAGGGTTGGGGATGGGTGGTAAGGGGTGGGACGGGTAGGGGGTGGAGGGGAAGGGCGTTCGGTGGTGGGGGGTATTGTTGGAGGATGGGGGGCTTGTGGAGTGGAGTTGGGGGTGGGGGATGGGGGTTCAAGGTGGGGAGTAGGGAGTTGTTGGGGGGTGGGAGTGGTGGGGAACAATGGTGGGGTGGAAGTGGTGATGGGTCGGGGTTGTGGTGAGGGAGTTGGGGTGGCAGTGGGAGGGTGGTGGGTGTGTGTTGGTGGGGGGGGGTGATGTGGTTGGGTGGTGGAGGGGGGATGGGGATGATGGGGATGGGGTTGGAGGGGGTGTGGGGTGGCTCACCTGATGTGAAATGCCTGCTACAGAGTCGGGTGTAGGCCGTCGGCTGCCAATTCTCCCTCTTCACGGCACACTTCTGTTGCTTTTCCTCATTGCTGGAAACCGGCACTTCCACTTTTCTGCCATGTCTTACAGCTGAAGGCACAACAGTGGAATACCATTGTGAAATCTGCAATTCTCTCTCTCTAGACGCCAGACAATTTGCCAGCCAGTATGGCGTCATAAACAAAAGTCACATGACCCGTGACGTCATGTGGAAAAGATCTACATTCAGCCTTTTGCACAACTGTCACTGCAGAATATATCACCTGACCCATCAATGATCTAACATATGAATATAAACATAAATCATTCTATTTTATGCCACCGGTCCTGTCACCAGCTGTTCTCCCAGATATAAATGAATCCTTGCTGCCAGCACAGCTTTGTCCAATATAAAAGCTCTCATGGAATATTAAAAAAAAAAAAAAAAAAAATTGAGATCATAAACAAAGGTTGCACAATTCCTAAACCCCTACACACACACACACACACACACACACACACACACACACACACACACACATATCTATATCTATCTATATACCTAGGCTGCTTCCCCCAAGGAAAGGGAGGTATATATATAGATAGATAGATAGATAGATAGATAGACAGATAGATAGATAGCATGATAGATAGATAGAATGATAGATAGATAGATAGATATAGATTGATAGATGTATATCTATCTCTCTCTCTCTCTCTCTCTCTCTCTCTCTCTCTCTCTCTCTCTCTCTCTATATATATATATATATATATATATATATATATATGGAGCCTTTGTAGTACAGTGGTAGAGTGTGTGTTTTTTGTACACGGGTGAACCACGGTTTGCGCCCCGCCAGGGAGTGTTCAACTGGCCACATACTGCTTTGGCGGATATAAGGGGTGCTGTGGTTGAACCAGTGTCACTTCCTATTAAGTATGCTTGCACCCAGTCGGCTTGCGCAGGCCGATTACACTTGGTTCACAGACTACACACACATACAAAGCCACTCCAACACTACAGTTACACTTACAAGCACTTCTCACCCTACATACAATCTCTACCAGACAGCCTAAGCCACTTGGTAGAGATCCATTGGCTGCATCATCCTGACTTTGGTCTGGATAGGCCGGTCCTTCAGTGGATACTCACGCGGCCGATGATGATGATGTGTATCTCTCTCTCTCTCTCTCTCTCTCTCTCTCTCTCTCTCTCTCTCTCTCTCTCTCTATCTATCTATCTATCTATCTATCTATCTATATATATATATATATATATATATATATATGATATGAGAGAGAAAAAAAAACTAAGCTAATACCCCCAGGACTGATAAACCTAACAGATAAATCATTAAATTATACTAAAGCCTAATATACAAATAGCTAAACCTACACAGGGGCACACACAGGAACTGGGTAGGGAAGGTTTCCAAATTACTGACAAGTCCTTGTGAACGAAGCAAACCCATACAGTTGTGGGGTCCAGGGGGAGGGGTACTTCATACCTCCCAGGATTTTTTTCTTTTTTTATATCTAACCCAAAATTGATGCATAGATCACTTCACTAAAATAATTCAATCAGTGTATTGTTTTGCTTTAAAGCTCTTGCAATTTTATTAAACGCACATCATAACATAACTGTTAAGCACATCGTATCATAACATAACTTATTAAACAGACATCATACACGTACGCATACACAAACAACGAATTCACTGTGTATGGATAATACTATACTGAATGTATAACAGTCGTTGAGAATGTTAATATAGGATAAGGAGACTACCAATGAAATTTAAATCCCTTTATTACTGAGCGAGTATATTTGAAAGTTTCCTCCTTCTTGGCTTTCTCTGTGCAAAAGTGTCAATTACCTGGTTTATATACCCCTTTATTTTTCAGCGAGTATAATTGAAAGTTTCATCCTTCTTGGATTTCTCTGTTCAAATCTGTCAATTACCTGGTTGATATACCCCTTTATTTTTCAGCGAGTATATGAGAAAGTTTCATCCTTCTTGGATTTCTATGTGCGAATGTGTCAATTACCTGGTTGATATCCATGGGTATATCTCGGTGTATGTGCAGTAACGTTAGGTTTGTCAGTCTTTCAATCCCCGTTGATGATTTCAGTGATGAGTTTATACGTTTCAGTCCACTGAAAGATCTTTCTGTAGAGCATGTCATTACTGGCAGGGTGCATAGGATAATGAGCAGAGTCCTCACGCTGGTGAACATGACACTTGGTGTCTGTGAGAGTTTGGTGGTCAGTGTAGTTGGAAGACTGGTGAGGCCCTGTTTTTTGGCTTTATTATCCCACCTGACACGCCAGGTATGTACCTCATTGTTGATGCTGCCAGGGGATAGCAAGTCTTCCCGGGAAAGGTCAACCAATTCCTGTATTCTCCTGCTGCCCTCTGGTGTTGTCAGAGTTACCAAGATGGATGAGAAGATGCTGAGTCCCTGGAAAGCTTTTTGATGCAGGTGAGTGAACCTCATATCCAGCAGACTCAGTAGGTGATCTAGGAGTGGAATGTTCAGAGTTCTCTTGTAGTATTCAGCTAGTCCATCGGCTGACATGTTGTCTCGGTGTCGTTGACGTTTGCAACATCTGGTCATGGAAGGTGTGACACCTACAGACTCACACCACTGTTCTACCTGATGAAACCATTTGAGGTAGTGATCATTCATGTTGTTTCGGACGTCTTGTAGTACTGCTTTGAGGTAGTTTACTTCTCTGCTGGCCTCAACTAAGTTTGTAGCCTCCCCTGAAGACTAGTGGTCACACCTCTCAAGTACCCTAGGGTATTGTTGGTGATCACCAGTGACACAATGAAGTCTGTGCTGGTTATGGGGAACAGCAGAGTCTGAGCATCAGTCCCTGAGTCTGTGGACCTGATGGCAGGACTATCCTCTATAATCTTCTCCAAGCAGGCCACCACTGTTGTATGTAACTCCATAAAGGTTTCTAGGGCATCTAGGCGTTCCATCCAACACAGCTGCTTCAATAGCATATGCACATTTAGGATGTCCTTCCATAAAGGTTGAGGTCTTGTCCAAAGTACTAATCATTTTCCTGACACTGGTGATCTAGATGGACTTTACATTAACTAGGTTTAGGGCATGCGATGAGCAGTGCTGGTCGAGGGCCAATGGATTGGTCTCATCAATAATGGCTGCTACCCCTTTTGAGCTGCCAGCCATGTTGCCATCTCCATCACAGGCCTGACCTCTAAGATTGCTGAAGATAAGTACATACTCTGTGATGCAGTTTATTATCTTCTCTGCTAGAATTCTGCCTGTAACCCCAGTGTCACACTCCAAAAAGTCCACCAAGTCCCCTCTGATGTGATCATCTGGACCACATATCTCAGCACCATGCTGAGATGTTTCCTGCAAACAGAATCAGTAACCTCATCAGCTATGATGGAGAAGAACTTATTTTTCTTCACCTTCCAGAGGATGCGATCACAAATCTGTTCTCCGCAAATATGAATCAACTTATTCTGGATTATTCCAAGATGTGTACATAGCATTTTTGGCAGCTGAGTTTGGGTGCATGCCTAGAATTCTATCTCCAGCCTCAACACGAAAATCAAGTAAGGCCAGAAAGTTGCCATGACTGACAGTCTGTCTCATCACTGGTAACATCCCTGGTATTGTCTCTGTGACCTCTCAGAGAAATATTCTGACGGCCAGAGCGAATGAGGGTTTTGATGATGGATTCCAGTTTTAATCTGTTTTCACGCACTCTTCTGACCAAGGCATGATTTATCTGGCTTTGAATGTCCTCCAGTTTACCCTTCATCACATCTAGAAAGTCTGAGGCCTTGGCAGTTTCCAGTTTGTGACTCTCTTGGATGTCATGATGGGACAACTTGGTTTTGGACTTGGTGAAGCATGTTTGTGCTCGGCCCTGGCCAAACAGAAGGCTATTGATATAGAAGCCACAATTTCTCAGTGACCTGTAAACCAGCCAGTTGTACTGTCGAAGTCAGGCATGCTGGAACTTGTGTTTCTTGCCGAACTCCTCTCTTGGTGGAAAGTTGTAGTCCACATCAGGCTTGAAACAGCTGTTGAGAAGCTGGAACTTCTTGTCTGCAGTAAGTTCGTTATGGCTTCCCAAAGAAACATAGTAGGAAATATCAGCCTCAGCATCCATCATGCTTCCTGCCCCATGGTTATCTGCAATTTATGACGTAAAATACAAGGAAAATTGTTACTGTTATCATACGAGTATATACTGTATAATGGGAAACTTTCAGAGTTCATAGTCATTCCAAACTCGGTCCTACACTAGTCTTTTGCTGGTTGCCATGCATGTAATAGTCGTGGATTATTTGAGAGAGTTTTTATTTCTTGGCCGTCCTGTAACAGTGAATCCCCATCCCATGAATGCGTCATCTCGTCGTCCGTTGATCGCAAGGAAGCTGTAAAGTCCGAGTAACATGAACTGCTGAACACTTTAACATCTTGACGATGAGAACCCGAGGCCTTTCACTGCTACTCATCGACGAATCCATCGATTCACAGTCCTGACAGAGACACCTGTGAGGAGGGCAATTTCTCTTGATGATTTTCCCACTTCCAACATCCCGATGATACGGCCACGGAGGGTAATGCTCATGATCGTTTGCACTCCTCCTTTCACCCATCGCATTGTCGCGCCTCTCTGTTATTTCTACGGTGAACAGAGAATAATGCAACAGTTGGCATTGTAGTTTTAGACTATTCATAGTTCATTGTTGATTATACTGCACGATAACACTGGTAAAATAATCTTGCACTGTCGTGCTCCTCTACATACAAAACAACCCCTCTCTTTCTCTCTCTCTCTCTCTCTCTCTCTCTCTCTCTCTCTCTCTAAATATATCTATATCTATACCTATCTTTCTTCTATCTGTCTATGTATACACAGATAGATAGATAGATATAGATATATAGATGGATAGATATATAGATAGATAGGTAGGTAGGATGATAGATAGATAGATAGATAACTCTATCGGATATGGTTACGATAAGTTACAGAATATGGTGCATGTATCTGGCGTATCAGGTAGAGCCAGGATTCCGGGGACTTGAATTATGATTGACTGGACGTGTGGCCCATTGGATTGGGCAGACTTGGGCTGTCTGGACGTTGCTACTCCTCACCCTGCCGTAGGGTGGAAATGGAGGTCCGGATGATTTCATATATATATATATATATATATATATATATATATATATATATATATATATATATATACATACATAGATAAGAGAGAGAGAGAGAGAGAGAGAGAGAGAGAGAGAGAGAGAGACTCTGTGGTTCAGTGGTAAAGTGTGCGTTTTCGTACACAGGAGAGCGAGGGTTCGCGCCCCGCCAGGGTAATAAACTTTGGAAGCGTTCTCCCGGCCATGTACTGCTTTGGCGGACACAAGGGGTGCTGTGGTTGAACCAGTGTCGCATACTGTAAAGTATGTTTGCACCCAGTCGGCTTGCGTGGGCCGATTACATTTGGTTCACAGACTACACACACATCCAAAGCCACTACAACACTACAGTTACATTTACAAGCACTTCTCACCCTACATACAATCTCTGCCAGACAGCCTAAGCCACTTGGTAGAGATACATAGGCTGTATCGTCCCTACTTCGATTGGGATAGGCCGGTCCTGCAGTGGATACTCAAACGGCTCATGATGATATATATATATATATATATATATATATATATATATATATATATATAGATAGATAGATAGATAGATAGAGAGAGAGAGAGAGAGAGAGAGAGAGAGAGAGAGAGAGAGAGAGAGAAAGAGAGAGAGAGAGAGATTCGTGCAATGAATAAGGGAAGGTTTGGAAAAGGCGTATTCATGTTGATAATCAATAAAGCTGGTTAGACTTCCTTTAGATAATATTTATGGAATGAATGTCGTCATATATATACGTAGTAAAGGGAAACTTTCCACTACCACTGGTTTTTAGATCACCAGTTAGCTCCCCTTGAATTTTTGATGACATATAGCACTGGAACTAAACACGAGGTCCAAGGACCCTCCGGGGAGGAAGTAAGTAGGTAGGAAGAGCAAAAATGGGCCGAGAGAGGTAAGGAGGGAGGAAAGAGGTAGGAGGTTGACAGAACGGGTGAGAATGGGTGGAATGGAGATCGAGATTTAAGAGAAAGGGATGGATATACAGGGGAATACAACAAATTAACCAGAGCTATTTATTTTGATCCAAGTTAGTAGTAGTCTGGGATAATTCTATAATTTGCATAATCTCATCACTTAGTGCTGTCCATTTCCTCTATCACTGAACTGTAGAGGCTGAAAATCACTACGAGAGTTCCAAGGCTAACATTCAGGTATTCTCACAGTCTAATGGAATGCTTGACCATACTCATATTATTGTAAGTCAACAATATCATGGCCCAACCCTATCAATGAATCATATTGGGATCATGGCAATACTGGGTACTTATCATCCCATGGATCTGGACACTGAATCCCTCTCCCTAACTCTCCTGCCACCCTGGCACCTCGCATCCCCTTCCTCCCGAAGCACCGTTGTTCGAACCTCAGTTGGTGGAGATTCATGTTGTGCCTGGGATCAGGACAGAACTTTTGACTGCCAGTGTACCTTAAGGAGGATCCGCAATCTGCTTTCTTATACTCAGATTTTGGAGATGGAGGGTCCAAAATAATGCCGCATTTATAAGAAAGTCAGATAGGTAAATGATCACTATTCAAGGGGTCACCATAAGGATCCCATGAGAATTCATTATGTATACCCAGGGAGGCCATGTATGTCTATTGCCGAAAAGTTACCGGAATGATCATCTACATGAATCGCTCTACATCGTTCAGAAGACATAGGTTGGATTGTAGTATAAGGTTGGCTACTTGCTCCCCACGACCATCGATCCTCGAGGTACACCACTAAGAGTGATGGGCGTTAAAGCCGCCCAACACGAACTTCCGGGAAGGTGGTCAAAAAGTAAATTCAAATCATCACTGTCAATGGTGCATTGTGGTAGACAGTAGAGAGCAAATAAAAAGATATATGTTAGTAAATTTTGCTCTGCACATGGCAGCTTCCAGGGTAGAATTTAGAATCACTTCCTTTTGTAAGTGTGATTTGTGTGTGTGTATATGGCAACCCCATGACCATCAAATCTTCTACACGATTGGTACTGTTTGAACTGTGAAGGATCAGGGTGATCCACCAAGCGCATCTGCAAACAAACAACATCTGGCCTGTTTATAGAGAGCAAGATTGCTATATTGTGTAATTTCTCCCAAACGGTCCTACAATTCCAGTGTAACACACTGAATGTGATGGTTTAAGATTTAGAAGGGTAGCCAGTGTGCTTAGATTATTTTAGTCCGCCCACCAACAGGCAAGCGGCTACCGAGGGACCTATGCAGGTGCTTGCTGACAGAAGCTTCCCTATTATCATTAATTACAAGTCTCCCAGACTCTCCCGAAAACAGCTAACCCTTTTCTCTCTCGCTGGAGCAGGAGCAGGATGTACATGAAAACGTGATTGCTTGTTAAGGGTGGTCAAATTAATCTTTGATTTGTCAGAGTTAAGTGAAGGTCTTACTAACTGAGAAGCAGCAACGGCCTGGGAATAACTAGTAACAGCAGGGATATTAATGAGAGTGTTTGAGTGTACTGGAGGCTGAGACGAAGAAGCAGAGTGAGTGACATGAGGAACAGGGACAGGGCCAGACTATGTTCCAGCAGAGCACATCACAGGACCGGACATCACCGCCGAAGCATAGGAGATATTTGGTATGGGACTTGCATGCAGCTTCTTCACCTTCTTCCTGACTTCATAGTAGGAGATGCCCTCAATTGCCCTCACCATGCAGACCTCTGCTCCTTCCACTTGTTGCAGTCCGTCAGGGAAGTGGAGTGAGTACTCTTAAAGGGGAAGCTACATACCATCTCAGATGTGCAATGTTCTGCATCATGACCCTGAGCCACACACCTGCCACACACTGGTTGGGAAGCCTGACAAGTCTTATCCGTATGGCCACAAAGTTGGCATTTGGAACAAAGAGAATTAGGAAATAAAGTCTTACAACTACATGGCCGATTTTTACTTGAGCAAGAAGAGATTCCTTGCCAAACGTCATGACAGTCGCTGTCTTCGTCCTCTGGCCTTCCGGAAATTGAGTAATAAATCTTGCATTTATTTCCTGCTGCTGAGCAAGTTCACGTATGACCTCGTCCTCTTCCATAACCAAGAGGTGTCTACAAGTCTCTACACCTTGGCAAGAATTCATGGAAATCGGGATCCTTGACTCAACATCATAACAGTTAAACTTGCAAAGTTTAAGCAAGACCATAACCTTGGAGGAGTTTATAGTTTTAACAAGGAGGTCCCCACTGGCAATTTTTTTTTTATTTTTTTTATTTTTTTTTAGAAGTTCTACCTCTCCAGCACTGGCATCAATCACCTTACTGATTATTAAAGGACTGAGACTGGCTAAACATATGGAACCAAGCGCATGTAGGGTAACAAACAATGCATTATTAACAGAAATGACTAGCGGGGTGCAAGTCTGGGGTCCTTCAGTCTGAAGACAGTCATTCTACATCTCTGTCAGTTCGTCATGACCACCTCCCCTCCTGAAGAGGAAGGAGGCGGCAAAGGAGTCTGCCATAGCAACCACCTCCCTCTCACGGGCGAAGTGGGAAGAAAGTGAAAAACGAGCAAGGGACATATATAAACAACTAAGTCTGAGATTACCCTTTCAAGCTGCTCTCGGGAGAAAGTGTCTGTTACTTCACACCGCAGAGGGATCAGTGAGGGAACATTCTAAAGGCAAGTAAGCAAAGACAATCCTAGCACAAAGGAACAGACACCAATTGTTCCAAACTATTGTAGCTGGGAAGGGAAGGGAGATAAATTAGACCTAGCTAGCCAAGCCACCAGATGGGTAAAAAAAAAAAAAAGTGAGATGAGAGAGCACACGAAAACCCGTTTGCACTCTCAGAGACCAAGGATAGAAGTCTGGAGGAGCACTTGTAGGCGAAAACTAATACTGCAAATAGTTTCTCCAGAGGTCATATGCATACTGTTTTGTTTTGGGTTGGAATTTGCCTCGAGTTGGCTTTGGGGCTCGAACTGGTTTGGGGTCTGAGTTTATCTGAAGTGAAGGTTAGCTTAGGATTCAGCGTGGTGCAGGGTTCAGGTTGTTTGGGGTTCAGCTCCGTCCATTGTTCAATTTTGCTTGAGGTTCAGTTTGACTTGGGTGGTTCAAATAGGCTTGGCATTTGAGTTGGCTTGGTTAATGAAATTTGGGGTCCACAAGGCTGGACTTCCAGGTATTATTACCTTACAATCTGGATAGTTTCTGGTTTCCAACAGCTTATGTTCGGGGTCGTGAGAGGGTTTAGAAAACTTAAATTTGTGTTCATTCATGGCTTAGCTCAGTGTAGAGTTTTAGTTGACTTCGAAAATGGGACTGACTGGATTTCAGTCTGGGTTTAGTTAGAGGCTTGAGTTTGTTTGCGGTTAGAGCTCATTGGGGTTCAGTTCGTTGTTGGATTCTAATTTGCTCGAAAAACAGGGTAGATTGTTAAGTGGACCATCTGAAGCTCATGTTAACCTGGGTTTTGGTTTAACTGGTGTTCAGAAGTTTGATATACAGTATGTGTTCATGTGGGGCTAAGTGTGGCATGAGGTTGGGTTTGCTAGTGTGTGGTTATAGTTAGTTATGGGTTAAGATTAGTTTTTAATTCAGGCCTGCTCTGAATTTGGTCAGTTCTGAATTTAGGTTACTCAGGTTTGGGTCAGCTTTAGGCTTGGGCCACCTTAAAGATCAGGTCAACTTCAGGATCGGCGTCAACTTTGTAATTGGCATCAGCTTCTGGATCAAGCGGTTTCGGAATCGACTCGCTATCTGGATCACGCGGTTTCGGAATCGAGTGAGCTTTGGGATAGGGTCAGCTTCATTTCTGGGTCAGCTTTGGGTTTGTGTCAACTTTGGATCTGGGTCAGCTTTGAGTTCGGGTCAGCTTTGGATTCGGGTCTGCTTTGGAGTCATACCGGCTCTGAGTTCGGTTTAGTACTGGATTCGAGCAGTTATACACCCTATTTTTTTTTTTTTCTCTCTCTCTCTCTCTGAATGCCAGAAAGGGTTTAGTAAATACTTAGTTTGTATCGGCCCCAGGGTGAACATTGCAAACTTTTCCTGCAAGGGGAAAAAAATACCTTCGGAATGAAATTCGAGTTACCCTCTTCATCTAAAAATTCCACTAAAATTTTGTGACATTCTGAAACAGGCTGCAGTAATTAACTTTTCTGTCGTAACTGTAAAACTCGTTAATGATTTTTTTGCGAAAATTTAAATCAAAATAATCTCAATTAATATACAGTCAGACGGCTTAATTCCATAATGAGTGGCCATAAACAAACCGCCTGATGTCTCCTTGTTCTCTACCATTTGGCTGTCCTCCCTTCAAATCGTACGTCACACTGTCATATATTTCTCCATCCCATCCCTCTCCACATAATTTTCGCTAGTGTTGATTATTATTCGCATTTTATTCACTCCATCATTTTTTTCCATTTTATGTAATGTTTGCTGCCGTTTGTGACTATCATCATCATTATCAGCAGCAGCAGCGGCGACGGCGGCGACAAAAACAGTGGCGGCTACAAGCAGCAGTGGCAGCGGCAGCAGCAGCAACAGTGACCACAGCCGCAGCAACAGCAGCAGCAGCGGCAACAACATTGCTATCGCGATCATCATGGTTCTCTGTATAATATTATTATGTCAGTTACTATGTCTGTCATGGTCAAGACAGCATTATTATTATCTCCTGATAAAAACAACCAATATATTCAGCTGAGTCATAGTGTTAAACCGGTATCAACTAGAGGCAGGATTTGTGACCAAACATGTTACATTTCCAAAAGCTTGCTTTGTATGAAATAATTTCATGTAATTGCTTATATTTGTACCTCAAATGAAGCCAAGAAATCACAGACAAATGGGAACTAAATCTAATCTTGTCATTTCGAGATGTCTCCCAATGTTGAATGAAACGTTTGGATATAGCAAGAATATAAAATAAGTTATCATTATGAGGGGGGTACAGACAAACTTATCGATTACAGTTTCAAACCAGTATAATGTATGCAAAATATCCAGGATGAGATACTGCAATGTAACATAATATCGCCTAAAATCGCCTGAATGTGACTTGAAAAATGCTGAAAAACAAGACGGACCATTCTGAGAGTACAACCTCTGCACGCCAACCAACTGGTTTATGAGCCAAGTATTTGACTTTGCCCTGTGACTTTGATCTTCCACAGAATACACGCAAAATCATATTACATCATTCTTGACTAAATCTTAACCCTTCCTCATACCTCCACTCATATGAGATTGTAGTCATAACTATTTGAGTTACCTTTGCAACAGAATACGCTGACCTATCCGTGACCCTGACCTTCACTTAACTCTTCTCAAAATAAATTTTATTTCTTCTTCTGTTAACATGAACCTTTTCACAAAGTTCAGTCAACACTGGATAAAAACGGTTTGTTTTCCTTCCTTTTTGAGCTGTTATGTAATAAAAATGGTCAACCTCTTTGTAGATCCTCAGTTCACGCACCAACTTTGATCCAAATCAGATCAAAACTGTTTTTGAGTTATTTTGCTCACACCTAGACAGATGTTGCTGTCTTACCACGATTTTTGACTGACGTGAATACCTTCATCCCCTGCACCAAGTTTAGTTTAAATTAATTCAAAATTGTTAGAGCTGACCTTGTCCTATTATTTTGACCTGTGACAATGTTCTCAAAATCGAATCCTTTTTATCCCTTGCCTAATTCTCAGTCATTCCACAAAGTATGGCATAAATTAAATAGAAAAATGATTTTACCCTGTAACCCTGACCTTTAACCCTGTTCTCCTATCATGTCCTTTATCCCTCAAACAATAGGTTTGCTCTTTGACCGAACCACAGTCAACAACAACATCATCATGTTTGGCGAAAGTTTGACCAAAACTTCTGATTTGTTTTATTTAAAAAACACATGCAAGTTGAACTTAGACCTTGTCCTGTGACCTTGAGCTTTGACTGCTTGGTCTCAAAACAATCGCTTCACCTTTCCCGTACCCTAAACTCTTTCTCCAGATTGGATAAACGCTGTGTAAGTCGATTTTGCCAAGTCAAAGTTTGACCTAGCAGTGTGACCTTGGCCTATACAGTTTCGTTCTCAAAATCAATACCGGGTAGGTTTTTTCCTCCGCTAACCTCCAACTCCTACATCAAGTTTAGTTAAATTTGGATAAAAAAATTGAAATTTTCTTATAACTAAAACACACACACACACACACACACACACACACACACACACACACACACACACACACACACACACACACACACACACTGCTCAGAACCATCACTCATAATACGAGCTCGGGTATTAAAAAAATAAATATCGGATTGTGCAGGGGTTTTGCAAAGCACAGAAATATTGAGTGATTTTCTCCTGAGTAAACTAAAATAAATATTGTTCTCACAAAGGATTGCGTGAATTTTATTTTAACCCGAACACTCTAGGATGTTCTAGAAAAGGAGAATAATATAATCTGTTCACAGTCGCAATAAAGGAGAAAACTGTTTCACTGAGTGAAGGGAACAGGGTGGTTGCAGCTGTTTTTGTTAGCTTCATATCACTAACCAGCATCAGTAACACTGTAGACTTATTTCTCGGAATCTAGACAACATTAGCAACAACAAATAACAAAGGGCAATAACAAAAAATCCATTTTCATCTTAACCAACAGCTATACTTTTATCTACATTCTCCTCCCCTCCCTTCCCTTCCCTCTTCACCTTCATGATCCATCCATCCATATCTCTCTATCGAGGCAGTACAAGATCAGCACTCTGTCTTTGCAAAAAATAGTTACTCTTGCTCATTTGACTTTCATACCAGACCAAAAAAGAAACTAGACAGTAAATACTGGGTTCTCTTTCCAACCGATACTCGGTGCATTATCTGTTGTTGTTTTACAATGTTTAATAATGTGCCCCTTACAAATAATAACACACATACATCCCCGTGCATATAAATACAGACGGAGACGGTCATAGTCATAAGAGGTCTGCTTCAGGACAGGAGCTTTTCCTTGGAGGGATATTGGTCGATAAAGGTGACCCTTCTTCATGCTAGAGAAGTACAAGTGAAGAAGGATGTCTGTACTGAGAGTGATGCATGTGAAAATAGAAGAGTTGTTTTATCTATGCCAGTCTGTATATGACAGTGGTAAGACCTGACTGAATACAAGCATATGCAGGCTTTTGAAAGGTATACTACCAGAATCTTCAATAAATGCAGATCATGAGACGAACAAACTAATACCGCGCCTTCGTGACTAATTAATGTGAACATCTATAAGTAAAGGAAAACCCAGTCCGAGAACTCAGAAGAGTAATTATGCAAATTTTTGCTTACAGATTGGTCACATTATCGGTTTGTTGCCTCACTTCTCGTCACAGGAACCTCCAGACATTACTCTTTCTAGCCAGTAACATCCTTTTTCCCATAATGGCCTACAGTCCTTTTGGGCCCAGGTTCGAATCTTCACTGGGGCAGGGAACAGTTTAAGGATTTGAATGTCATTAAAGTAGACTTTACTGATCTACCAGACGACCTGCCGACATGCCATAAAAATATCCCTGTTAATACCAAAATACCAGTCCTGTATGAGACAGCCCTAGCATGTATTTCATATGGACGGTGGTTGTTAGTGCCGAAGTGGTGACATGTGGAGGTGTGTGGACATAGGAGGACTACTGGGCCATGGTAACGGGATATGAAGCCTATGGCAAGAGTCGGACATAAAAAAAAAAAATCTTGTACTTGTCCCAGACATTCATTCTCTTATTCACTCCTGTGAATACTCGTATCTATCATTTCTTGGTGGCGCCATCGGTTGAGGGATGGCCCTGTCAAAAAGATATATAGTTTATTCCTACCATAGCGCGTTTTCTCTAACACAACAAAATTCCCTAACCTCTTTCAGCACAGCAGACGGCCAAGTATCGTTAGCATGGCTGGTCGATTCAGCTAGTGACCATGGACACACATTCCGACCCCATAAATTAAGCTCATCGAATTTCATGTAACATCGACCAAGTACTTAAAATGTGTCAGTGAACACTGATAAAATAATAATGAGCCGCCCCACACAACACCACCCCCCTGCATTTTATATATATATATATATATATATATATATATATATATATATAATCACATCCTTATCCTTCCATTTAATTTGGGGGACCGTATTCTTTGTCTCTCTAGCCTTCTTTAATATTTCTGGATACAGTATGCTAGTAATCACTCACCTCTTAATGCTGTAAAATATTTGTAAACTGAAAAGATATAAATAACATACAAAAGAGAATACGATCCACTGTGTGACTCCTTCAAACCACCACATCCCCCGCAACTGGGCCCGTATTCTCATGAGTTTGGAGTCTTGTTAGTACCTTTACATAAGGATTTATTTAGCATATAACATCTTATTAATAACCAGTATGCTCATTTTATATTGTAACGAAACGTTTGGCTGAGTGAAACACAAGAATGTATTAAAACACAGTATACAAAACTGAACTGGTAAGATAAGACCGCTAAGGAGCCTCTTCAGTCGACAAGAATATGGGCCTTAATGCATATAGGTATAATACATGAGTTCAGTACATACACCGTTTTTTACTAATAGCAAGTGGACAAAGCTGTACAACATGCAAGAAGAAAAAAATTATTAATACATACACCACCACTAAGATGTCACCCATGGCAACAAAATTAAAAAGGTACGGTTTTCTCTTTGTATCATATTTTTAAAAAGCATGTGAATATTGATGTCATGATATCCCTAATATATATTTTTTTGTATTTACATATTCATGCTTATACGCAAAAAAAATCAATATACAGAAATAGCTTACATCCAACGTAACTCTTCAGTTATTCATTATGCCAATCACAGTAAGAGAATGTTTTCCCTAATGAGAGAGATGGAATTCTACGTATGAAAGGGAAACTATGTGATTCATGCACAAGAGTGCCATGCTATTTGGTTATGAAACGTGACCAATGAAATGACAGCATATTTGAACATACTGCAATGAAAACTGGATGACTTGCGTTGTAGAAGTAGGTGATACTGTACATGTGTAGATTTAAGACGACGCAAGAGAATTGAGTGTTAAGTTACACACGAACACGCACGCACTCGCACGCATGCACTCACACATTCACCCGACTCCCCCCCCCCACAGAGAAAGAGAGAGAGAGAGAGAGAGAGAGAGAGAGAGAGAGACTCGTGCCATCCTCTGACTATCTTCTGGGTCCATCAAGGCAAATTCCTCACCATCCCCTCTCTACCCCGTCTCCTCCTCATCAGCCCTCTTTCCCTCCCATCTAGATTCTCTCCTCAACGCTCCCGGCATCAAAATAGCCCTATCTCACCCAAATCCATCACATGCGCGAAAAAGATGTCAGAGTGGTTTTCCTCCCGGGAAATGAATAAATTTTATATCCACCCTCCCCCAACGGTCTTACCACCTTCCTACCCCTCCTGCGACCCTTCATTCCCCCGGGAGGCCGGTGATGCAGTGGTAGCACATCCTGCTCTCAACTGCAAAATCTCAGTTTTGGTTGTTGGACCGATCATACTTGGATAAAACTTGTTTTCACTTTTCCTTCCTCAGAAGGAAGAACAAGATGTTGCCTCATGTAAATACAATGAGTCCAAGTTTTATTCTAATATATATATATATATATATATATATATATATATATATATATATATATATATATATATATATATATATATATAATGTTACATAGCCTATGATTTCATCGTTTGATCACGAGCGTGTTCTACCTCAGTCCCCCCCTTCTACCGTTATAGTAGAGTAAGTCGTTCTTTCTGTTGTTCAGAGCGGGATTGTCAACTCTTTGTCCCCATGGCTTCATTTGCGCGTCCTTCTTACAAGTTGTATCAAGCTCTGCCGGCCCCTATATAATGAGCTCAGTCTCTACATTAATTGCCACTTAGATCTGCTCCTCATTTTGTTCACATCTCTGTCCTCCCCTGTACAGTTATTATTGAGTTCTCAGGAAGTCTCCAACCATCTAGCAGCTGTGTAATTTGAGTATAAGTGTTGTTGCATTTTGTTCTTGTACTGTATAGCATAAGTTTAATTTGTAGGCCTAGTGAAGTTTTTGTAATTTATGTAAGGTTCTTGTTGTCAGCTATCATTAATAATATTTTGTATCTGTAATAATATATCTGGCATTCACTGAGTATTATCTGGTATCTCATTTTAACAGGGCTGACTTAGATAAATTTACTCTTGCTAATTTCGTGTTAATAGAGGCTATTGCAGTTAACCATATATTTAACCTGTTTTTTGCCATTGCATTATCCTTATGAGTCCTGAATGTTTTGTTGTTAGTTTAAGCATTAAACTTTAACTTGTAATTATACCTAACTCTTTTGTTTTGAACCTGGAACTTTACGGGACAGTAGTGATTTTTAGTATTCTCACTTAAAGTGTACATTATCTTTCTCTGTTCCGTAACATAAATTTGGCGACCTCTCATCAGGATATTCAGGATATTATCATAAGGATATTGCTTGATATTTTGTGACTGATTTATTCATGATGTCTACTATTACTACGCTTGATGAAGCCAAAGATTTTTAATCAAATGTGCAAACAGTGTGTGATGTAGAAAACAGAACAAAGAATGAACTTAAACTTGTTGCTCAACAATTGGGAATTGCAGTTCACTCTCATCATTCTAAAGATCAAATTGTTGGCATGATTAATAAAAGCTTGTTTCATGTAACTCCTCCAAATGAGCAAACGCAGATTGAATTAGCTAAGTTACAGCTAGCCCTGCAGGAGGCTCGTGTGAAGGAAGCTGAATTTCAAGCACGTGCTAAGGAGGCTGAGTCTCAGGCTAAGGAGCCTTGTGTTAAGGAGGCTGAATTTCAAGCAAATGCTAAGGAGGCTGAATCTCAGGCTCGGATTCAGGAGGCACAGATACAGGCACAAGTTGAACTTGCCAGGATTCAGGCAGACCATGAGTATCGCATGAAACAATGTGGAACTGGATCATCTAGCTCTGATGATTTTGATGTGGCTAAAAATGTTAAACTTGTCCCTCCTTTTAATGAATCTGATTTAACAAAGTATTTTCAGTTGTTTGAGAGGGTAGCTACAGGTTTTAATTGGCCCAAAAAGTATTGGCCAGTACTCTTTCAGAGTGTTCTCACCAGTAAAGCTCAAGTAACTTATGCATCTTTGCCTCAGGATCAATCTGATAATTATGATGTAGTTAAGAGCTTGATTCTTAAGGCCTATGAGCTTGTTCCTGAAGCCTATAGAGTAAAATTTAGGACAACCTATAAGCAAGATAAGCAATCCCATGTTAAGTATGCAAAAATCAAAGATCTGTTAGAGCAGTGGTTAAATTCTAAGAATGTGGATTCTGATTTTGGTAAATTTAAGCAGATGATTTTGCTGGAGGACTTCAAAAGGTGTATAAATAAAGATGCAAGCCTATATCTTGATGAGAAAAGAATAGATAATTTGTCTGATGCTGCAGTTTTAGCTGATGAATATGTTCTCACTCACAAGAGATATTCTAAAGAAAAAGGGAAAGCTGAGAGTAAGTACGTTGCCTCTACTCAGAGTACAGGTAAGAGGAAACAGAATAAAGGTGATGTTTCTCAGGAAGTAAATACCAGCTCCACCTCTAGATTTCAGAAAAGTAAATGTACTTATGGTTAACTGCAATAGCAGTGAAATGGCGGGGGACAGGGCGACTTGGAGGCGATTTGTTTGTGGCCACCCCAAACGGGATTGAGGCGTCTGGCAATAGATAGATAGATAGAAATGTACTTATTGTAGAAAGCTTGGTCATACTACGGAGAGATGTTTCAGGAGACAGCGTGATGTGAACAAAAAGGAGTCTTTAAATATTCAGTCAATTGGTCTAGTGTCCACCCTTGAGAGTTCCCAGAATTCTTTAACTGCGTTAACTGAACCTGCTTTGAGGGGTAACTTAAATTCTCATGATGGAGCTCCTCTTTTGAGCAGTAACGTGGGTGACACTCTCAAGAGTTCATGTGCTAATTTCCTGTCTGATGGTTTTGTCAGTCCTCTGGACAGTAATGACAGGAAATCAGTTAAAATTTATCGTGACACAGGTGCTTGCCAATCCCTTATGTTGACCAGTGTTCTAGGCTCTAATGTTAATTCCTCTGATGAAACTGTAATCTTACAAGGTGTAGGGAATAATTACTTCTCTGTCCCTCTGTGCAGAGTGAATTTAGAGTCTGGTTTTGTTAATGGTTCCGTTATGGTTGGGTTGGTTGAGACACTCCCAATGTCAGGTGTAACTTTCTTACTTAGAAATGATATTGGTGGAAGTCAAGTGTGTCCAGCTCCTCAGTTGTCTAGTGAGCCAGTGGCTGCGACCCGGGATTGTGATGTCCCTGATGTGTTCCCTGCATGTGCTGTCACTAGGGCTAAGTCTAAAGTTACTGGTGATTTAGAGGATAATGATGATGATGATGTTATCCTAGCTGACACTTTTCTTGCTAATTTGGACCACTCACCAGATGAGGCAGTACCCCGTAGTGTTGATAATTTGTCTCGTCAAGAGTTGGTTGAGTTGCAGGTTGCTGACCCTGAGTTGAAAGGTCTAGCTAACTCTGCTTACAGTGAAGAAGAGTCAGCCGGTGCTTCTACTTGTTATTATGTAAAGTCAGGAGTACTTATGAGGAAGTGGAGACCCCCAACAGCATCAGCCGAGTGTGAATGGGAGGTTGTACATCAAGTTGTCATCCCTCGTGTTTGTAGGCAGGATATCATTAGAGTGGCTCATGATTCCAGTTTGGCAGGACACCTTGGAGTGAGGAAGACTGTGGCACGCATTTTGAAACACTTCTACTGGCCAGGTATCTTCAGGGATGTTTCCTGGTATTATAAGTCTTGTCACACCTGTCAAGTTGTGGGGAAGTGTAATCAGACCGAAAAGGTTGCACCTCTAGTCCCCATTCCTCCTTTTGAGGCGCCTTTCACCTGTGTGTTGGTGGATATTGTGGGCCCTCTTCCTAATAAATCTTCAGGATTTTCTTATGTGTTGACCCTGATTGATATGGCTACTCGTTATCCTGAAGCCATTCCACTTAGAAATATCTCAGCAAAGAACGTGGTTAAGGAAATGCTAGGGTTCTTCACAAAGTTTGGTCTGCCCAAGGAGGTACAGTCAGACCGGGGAAGTAATTTCATGTCAAATGTTTTCAAGCAGTCTCTGAAAGAGTTGGGCATCACCCAGATCACGTCTTCAGCTTACCATCCCCAGACCTAAGGAGCGTTGGAGAGATATCATCAAACACTCAAATCGATGCTCAAGAAATACTGTTTGGAACATCAGAAAGACTGGGATAAAGGTCTTCCATTCGTTGTGTTTGCCGCAAGAGAATCTCCAAAGGAATCACTGGGCTTCTCACCTTTTGAGCTACTGTTTGGCCATGAAGTAAGAGGACCCCTTAAGCTACTCAAGGAATGCTGGCTGTCGGAGGAAGATGACGTCAACCTGCTGGAGTATGTGATGAAGTTCAAAGAACGGCTGTCCACTGCTTTACAGCTGGCGAGAGAGAATTTAGGAGCTGCTCAGGAGAAGATGAAAACTTGGTATGATAAGAAGTCCAGGTTACGCCACTTTCAGCCAGATCAGGTTTTGATTCTGCTACCAGTTCATGGGCAACCTCTTCAAGCCAAGTTTAGTGGTCCTTATTTCGTGGAGAAGAAACTCAGTGATGTCAACTATGTCATCGCCACACCAGATCGTAGAAAGAATAAGCAACTATGTCACATCAACATGCTAAAGTTATATCACAGGCGGGACGAAAATAATCCAGTCTGCACTGTAGCTGTTCCACCCGAGTCTGCAAGTGAAGCTCTCCCATGCAGTATGAGCCTGAGTGATAGTTTGGGGAAGAATCCTGATATCATGAATGATCTCCAGACTAAGCTTTCTCATCTACCTCCCGAGGAAAGGCAGGAGTTTTCGGCATTACTGCAGGAGTTCTCCTGTCACTCTGGTCCCTAAGCCGGGTGGGTCACAGCGGCTTTGCATCGACTACAGACGTGTTAATCAGATAACCAAAACAGACACTTACCCTCTCCCTCGTGTGGAAGATTGCCTAGACAAGATCGGAAAGGCTAGGTACATAAGTAAGTTTGATATGTTAAAGGGATACTGGCAAGTACCTATCACTGAACGTGCTAGGGAGATCTCATGTTTTGTAACACTAGGAAAGACTTTTGCATGTTCTGTAATGCCGTATGGTATGAAGAATGCACCAGCCACATTTCAGAAGCTCATGAATGTTGTAACAGAGGGTTTGGCAGGGTGTGTTGTTTATATTGATGATGTATTAATCTTCAGTGACAACTGGAAAGATCACCTATGCCATGTCAGTAAATTTCTTGAGCGTTTGGTTCAGGCTAATCTTGTAGCTAATTTATGAAAGTGTGAGTTTGGTGAAGCTAAAGTTCAGTACCTCGGGTACGTAATTGGTGATGGACATGTTGCACCACCAGCAGCAAAGGTTCAGGTTATAAGTGATCTTCCCAGACCTAAAAGTAGGAAAGAGCTACAAAGATTTTTGGGAATGGTAGGTTATTACAGGAGATTTGTTCTTAACTTTTCTATTCTTGTATCACCACTTACAGACCTACTGAAAAAGGGAGTTAAATTTGTCTGGACCGATAACTGTGAATCCTCTTTCAACAAACTTAAAGCTATCCTATTAAGTCAGCCAGTGCTTGCTACTCCAAATTTTGCTAAGCCTTTTACGATGGCTGTTCATGCAAGTGATACAGGAGCTGGGGCTGTTTTGCTGCAAGAGGATGATCAGGGTATTGAACACCCTGTATCTTATTACAGTAAGAAGTTCACTCCACCTCAAAAGAACTACTCAACTATTGAGAAAGAGCTTTTGGCCTTGATTTGGGTTTACAGCATTTTTCATTTTATTTGTTCTGGTTTTAACCCCATAGTCATTTATACCGATCATAACCCACTGAAATTCCTTAGTAAGTTTAAAGATAAAAATCAGAGATTGACAAGATGGAGTCTACTTCTTCAGGAGTATTCATTAGACAAACAACATGTCAAGGGGAAAGAAAATGTTATTGCAGATTGCTTATCTAGACTTTAGACAGGTTGTTTTAGAGTAATAAGAAATTTCCTTTGTAAATTTCTTTTTCTTAGTGGGGAGGTGTTACATAGCCTATGATTTCATCGTTTGATCACGAGCGTGTTCTACCTCAGTCCCCCCCTTCTACCGTTATAGTAGATTAAGTCGTTCTTTCTGTTGTTCAGAGCGGGATTGTCAACTCTTTGTCCCCATGGCTTCATTTGCGCGTCCTTCTTACAAGTTGTATCAAGCTCTGCCGGCCCCTATATAATGAGCTCAGTCTCTACATTAATTGCCACTTAGATCTGCTCCTCATTTTGTTCACATCTCTGTCCTCCCCTGTACAGTTATTATTGAGTGCTCAGGAAGTCTCCAACCATCTAGCAGCTGTGTAATTTGAGTATAAGTGTTGTTGCATTTTGTTCTTGTACTGTATAGCAAAGTTTAATTTGTAGGCCTAGTGAAGTTTTTGTAATTTATGTAAGGTTCTTGTTGTCAGCCATCATTAATGATATTTTGTATCTGTAATAATATATCAGGCATTCACTGAGTATTATCTGGTATTTCATTTTAACAGGGCTGACTTAGATAAATTTACTCTTGCTAATTTCGTGTTAATAGAGGCTATTGCAGTTAACCATATATTTAACCTGTTTTTTGCCATTACATTATCCTTATGAGTCCTGAATGTTTTGTTGTTAGTTTGAGCATTAAACTTTAACTTGTAATTTTACCTAACTCTTTTGTTTTGAACCTGGAACTTTACGGGACAGTAGTGATTTTTAGTATTCTCACTTAAAGTGTACATTATCTTTCTCTGTTCCGTAACAATATATATATATATATATATATATATATATATATATATATATATATATATATATATATATATATATATATATATATATATATATATATATATACTGTATATATATATATATATATATATATATATATATATATATATATATATATATATATATATATATATATATATCTATTGCCAGACTCATCAATCCCGTTTGGGGTGGCCACAAACAAATCGCCTCCAAGTCGCCCTGTCCCCCGCCATTTCACTGCCCTGCTCCCAACTCACCCCCCCCTCTCTCATATACCTCTCCACCCCATCCCTCCATCTCATCCTCGGCCTCCCCCTCCCTCTTCCCCCCTCCACCTCACTCACATACACTCTCTTCGTCAGTCTTTCACCCTCCATCCTCTCCACATGGCCAAACCACCTCAGTGTGTTCCTCATAACGCTTCCTATCACATCCACATCCACACCACAATGCTCCTTTATATCCTCATTCGTCAGCCTGTCTCTCCACGTGATTCCACAGGCTCCTCTTAAATAAATCATTTCCACTGCTCTTACTCTTGACTTGTGTCCTTCCAACAACGTCCAAGCTTCACTTCCGTACGTTAGAGTCGGTATCATAATACTGTCATGTAGTAACTTTTTCACTTCCATGCTCACTTCCCTGTTTCTTATCACTGCTTTCAAGGAACCAGCAACCTTTCTTCCCTGCTGTACCCTTTCAAGCACTTCACCCTCCAAACCTCCATCCTTACTCATCACACTACCCAAATACTTAAACGTACTCACATTTTCCAATTCCTCACCATCCAACCTCGCTGTACATTCACTGACTTCACCTCTCTCAAAGACCATCACTTTACTCTTCCCTACATTCACCTTTAGGTTCCGTTTCTTACACACTCTCTCAAACTCATCCACCAGGCTTTGCAGATTTAAATAACACTACTAACTTGCTATAACACCAATTAGCGGGTAACTTCCACATATGAACACTGTGTTAAAAATAGTCAATAAAAACATTAGCCATGATAGTGGTAACTCAAACTCATCCACCAAGCCTTGCAGCTCTCCTTTGCCTTCACTCAACAACACAGTATCATCTGCAAACAACAGTACAGGGAGTTTCCAAACACTATCCTCTCTCACCAGGGCCACTCCAACATCCACTACCCTACCTTGTACCTCTTTTATTACCCCATCCATGTACAGATTGAACAACCATGGAGACATGACACATCCCTGTTTCAAACTAACTTTCAAAGAGAAAAATTCACTTAGTTCACCATCCACACGCACTGCAGCCTTCGCACCATCGTACATTCTCTTCACAGCATTCAACAACTTCCCATCTACTCCATATATTCTTAACACTTTCCACAATCCTTGTCTATCCACCCTGTCATATGCTTTCTCCAAATCCATGAAAGCCGCATACAACTTCTTTCCCTTCTCTAGAAACTTTTCCACTAAAGATCTAAGAATGAATATCTGATCTACACAACCTCTTCCCTTCCTATAGCCTCCCTGTTCTTCTCCAACTAATTTCTCTGTTCTTTCTCTAACTCTGTCTATAAGTATCCTACCATACACTTTTCCTATTATACTAAGAAGACAAATGCCCCTATGATTACCACACACTTCTTTTTCCCCTTTTCCTTTGTACAAAGGAATAATTATACCTGACTTCCAATCCTCCGGGACTCTACCTTCCTCCCAGGCCAATCTGCACATCTTCCACATCCATTCTACTACTATCTCTCCCCCATGCTTCAGCATTTCACCACACACTCCATCAATTCCTGGGGCTTTCCCCGATTTAACTTTCTTCATTGCTTCCACAACTTCTATCCTACTGATTTCTTCCTGTCTTCTCACCTCAGTCCTTCTCCCAGCCATTCCCCAGCCACTTATACTCGCATTACTTCCATCATCTACGTTCAACAATTCCTTAAAGTGTTCTCTCCATCTGCTCACTTTTTCTCCCTTCTCCACTAGTAATCTACCATTTTTATCTTTCACTCCCCTGCTAACTTCACTTCCACCCTGTCTTACTCTTTTCACTTCTCTCCAGAACATTTTCTTACAGTCCCTCCACTTTACACTCAAATTCCTTCCAAATTCCTCATCCACTTTCCTCTTACTCTCTCTTACTAATCTTTTCACCTCTCTCTTTCTTTCCACATATAACTCTCTCTTCCGCCTCTGAACTTCTTCCACGCCTCTATTTCTCATCCATTCATTGTATGCTTTCTTCTTTTGTGCCACAGCCTGTTTCACCTCTTCAGTCCACCACGCTGTTCCTTGCACCCCCCTCCGTCTTCTCTTCCTTCCACACACCACATCACATGCTGCACATATTTCTTCTGTAAATATCTTACACACACCTTCCACGTCTCCCATCTGCTCCAATTCATATTTGCCCAATCGTTCCTCCACTTCTCTCTTATACTCTGTATATATATATATATATATATATATATATATATATATATATATACACACACACACACACACACACACGGAAAGGATCGCACTGCAACCTGGCTCGTCCCCGGGTGGAGGATAGGGCAAGGCCTTACAGATATACGAGGTAATGAATTAGACGGCGCGGACCATGGAACCCCCTGTCGATATATTGGGCTCCACTGAATATACCGAATAAGGTGGCACAAACATAAGACCTCGCCAGAAACTATGTGCCAGGGAGGTGAGACTGCTTGCCACAATGCTCCCAACCAAATATGAATTGCTGTTGGATCATCGCACTAAAGGTTCAACCACACTGCCTGCAGTGCTCATGGGCAGTGTGTACTTCAGTGCAGAAGTTGGGAAATCGTAAAATGGAGACGCACGTACGGGAATATTTGAAGCTGGAGAAAGGAATGACTGAGGAGAAACAGTGGTAAAATTTGATGAATTGTATAGCATGAGAATAATGAACACATTCTTTCACAAAAGAAGAGGAATTAAATGGAAATGGAGAAGTCCGAATGGGGAAAGAATGAAATGAACTTCATTATAGCAGATGATAATAACACGATCATAAATGTCACGGTTATCAATAAGGTAAATATAAGAGGTAACGATAGAATGGTGGGTTCCACAGCCATATAAAATTTCAGAAGTGCAAGAAAGATGAATACAAATAAAATGATATGCCCCCAAAAACGGAACCGAAAACAAAGCAGCCTTTCAGTTAGAAATAACGAACAGATTTCAGGCTCTGAGTTATGCTGAGTGTGACATTGAAGAGTCGAATGATTGACTAACAAAACTGCTGAGAATCGGCGGAGGTAGTAAGAAAGCTAATACAACCAAAGCCAAGAAGTATTCAGAAAAGGCACTCATGCTCAATAACAGAAGAAAGTAAAAACAAAGGAAGATGAAATAGAGTGAGCGGAATGAATAAGTTTATCAGCAAAAAACAGAGAGAAGAAAAAAGAAAGAGAAACGTGGACCAAATCAAAGAAACCATGAAAAAAAAAAAAAAGTCCGAAACAGGTCCGAAGTAAAATGGCCCTCGGAAAGCAACAAATTATATCACTGAGTGACACAAACGGTGAAGTCAAGAATGCAGAGATAAGATGGTGAAGAGAGTTAAAAATGTTTACAAATATGCATCGAAGACCGTAGTACTAATAGCTAGCCTTTCAGTTGACACAAGTGAGACACCTGAGGTACAGTAACACCAGACGAAAATATTTTTCTAAAAAATATGTAAAGAGGGAAGACCCCAGGCGAAGATGGAACAGTAGCAGATTTACTGTCGGATGCTGAAGTAGAAGTACAGAATAGACTAGTCTACTTATTTACTCAGTGTATGAAAAAAAAAAAAAAAAAAAAATTCCCAAAACATGGTGTAATGCAATAGTAATGCGAGTCGAGACAACTCGACAGATCTTAGTGACTATCGACCTATCAGCTTATTATCAGTAATTTACAAATTCTTCACTAGTCCTGAAGAACAGAATAACAACAAATTTGGAAAAAGAAACTAATAAACTGGCAGGATTCAGAAACAGGAAGTCGATTACTGATCATCTACACAATGAATCAAGTAACTGAGAAAACAACAGAATATAATAAACCACTGTGCTTAGGTTTTGTTGATTACGAAAATGCTTTCACCACAGTGGAGAATACGGCAATGACAAATTTACTGTGAGAACAAGGAGTAAATGAGAACATTGTAAAAGTGCTCGTAAACATATATAAAGAGGAAAATGCTACTGTTTATTTACATAAGGACTCGGAAAATATTAAGATTTAGAAGGGCGTCCATCAGGGACATACAATTTCATTAAAATTATTTACAGCATGGCTAGAAAGTATTTTCAGAATGCTAGACTGGGAAAACAAAGGAATGAACATAGATGGAGAAAAGATAACTCGTTTAAAATTTGCAGATGATATTGTCCTAATCTCAGAAGCAGCAGAGCCATTGCAAGAAATGTTAAATGACCCGAACAGTGAAAATTTCGAAGTAGGACTGAAGATGAACCGAAGTAAAACTAAAGCAATGTATAATCCAGGTACACCATAGACCGTCATCAAAATAAGCAAAGAAATTCCTGACTAAGTCCAGGAATATACTGCTGAACTAAGGCCTCCCCCAACCTTCTCCATGAAATCCTTGACCGAGCCAATCACTGCACGTTTTACTTGCAATATATATATATATATATATATATATATATATATATATATATATATATATATATATATATATATATATATATATATATATATATATATATATATATATATATATATATGGGGCCTCAGTGGTAAAGTGTGCGTTTTCGTACACTGAAGAACTAAGGTTCGCACCCCACCAAGGTAATAAACTTTGGGAGCGTTTTTCTGACCACGTACTGCTTTGGCGGACATAAGGGGTGCTGTGGCTGAACCAGTGCCGCATACTATAAACTATGCTTGCACCCAGACGGCTTGGGCGGGCCGATTACACTTGGTTCACAGACTACACACACACATCCAAAGCCACTCAAACACAGCAGTTACACATACAAGCACTTCTCACCCTACATACAATCTCTACCAAACAGCCTAAGCCACTTGGTAAAGATACATTGGCTGTATCGTCCCCACTTCTGTCGGAATAGGCCGGTCTTGCAGTGGACACTGAAACAGCTGATTATGACATATATAGAGAGAGCTATTTGCATTTCCTCCCTTTATATGTTGAAAGAGCAGCTGCAATTTTAAAAGCAGACAGAGATAGCTATCAGTGACCCCACTGACCATTAGAGGTCTTTCCTAACCTGAATACTAGTACAGTCGTTTTCTGTTGGCCAGTGAAAAATGGAAATATTTTCTTCATGATAAAGTAGGTAACACCTCCTCCACTTTCTTTTTTTTTTTTTTCAACAATAGCTGTTGCCACTGCCGGACGTTTTTATTAGAATTATGTGACAATCCTCTAAGAATAGAAATTACACCCTACCCCTAGCGATTTTCTTAAACCCAGGACAGATTTTCGAAACAGAAAGTTAGATGATGCATCTTCACTGCTCCGCATCACTCTTAAAGATTTTTTTTTTTTAAAGTCTAGTTATGACATGAGTAAAAAAAAAAAAAAAAAAAGTCAGTGAACTAAAACTCTGATCTACCACTAACTTGTTACCAGTCTCTCTCTCTCTCTCTCTCTCTCTCTCTCTCTCCTAACGTGCTACCAGGTCTTTGTCTGTTTGTCTGTCTGTCTCTCCTAACTTGCTACCAGGTCTCTGTCTGTCATTCTTTTTTTTTTTCTCTCTCTCTCTCTCTCTCTCTCTCTCTCTCTCTCTCTCTCTCGCTCTCTCTCTGTTTGTGTTAACGCCATTGCCATGTGTCTCTGCGCTTCTCTCGTTGTGTTAGCGTCACTGCTATGTCTCTCGGGTTAATGTCCCTTTCGACTAGTTTCCCTATACAACTGGTCATTCAAGAGATTTCCCAAGCAGTTTTTAGGAAGCATTTCAGGCATCGTTCTTTAGAACACTTCATGGTACTTTTTCCGGTAGTATTTTCTTGCGTTTTTCTGAGTAGCCTATCCTGGTATTATTAGGGTATTATTTCTCCTACTTTGGGGGGAAGCCATTGGTGCCTTTCTCGGCAAATTTAGTAAATTCTGTGAGCAGTTTTCCAGACAATATTTTTCTCGGAAAAAAGTTGGGTTACTTTTTTCCTGATATTCTTCCAGGCACTTTCCTGTAATGTATCTAGCAATTTTTCCGGATAACTTTCTAGGCAAAAGTTTCCTGATTTTTTAAAAAAATAATTTTCTATGAAATCTTTTCTAGATAAGATTCCACATCATTATTTACCTGAATAAATTACCATCTATTATTTACATTTTTCGGAGAGTAATCCAAGTTACTTTTTTTCTAGCTCTTACCTGAGCAGCTTTATAGGAGTCTTTCCTGAGTAATCTCTCATGCAAATTTTTCCATGACTTTCCTGGTATATTTCCAGATATTTGTTTTTCTGGCCTTCATCCACAAAGTTTCTCGGGTAAATTTTCAGCTACATTCTGGACTTTCATCACAGATTTTTCTAGCATATGAGTTAATGCTTTTCCACATAACGAATTTGGTGTTTCTTTTTACTCGTACAATACTCGTATGGTGGACTTCAAGGTAGTTTTATAGGTGCGTTTTGCTCGACGGCTGTAACAGAGGTTTTTCTTGCTACCTTTTAAGAAATAGCAGGGTAATTTTTCAGTTATGTATTTTTTTTTTTTTTTTATGTGTGTAGTTCTGCAGTCACCTTTTTATTTCCTTTGATTTCTAGCAAGTCATCGTAATGAATGTGCTTATCCCTAACTCTGTCGTATTGTTTAGGTTATTTTCGTTTCCAGTGAACGATTTTGGCTCAGCTAGGAAGGATCTTTAGATATGAGACTTGTCCACAAAGTCTCTCCTAGGCCGAATGATAAACAGTGGAAGTATCAGGGATAAAAAAAAAAAAAAAGTCATGTGCAGCGGTTAACGTATCAGTTACACAGTTTTTCATCTCGTAGGTTGAGTATCGTCTCCTGGTGACAGTAGGGGTAAAATTAAAGTCAGGGAAGTGTAGGACTTTAAACGCTCATGACTGGGACAATTCTATTATTGTACTACAGCTACAGCCAGATGAATTTAATAAGCTGAGAATGAGTCAACGCAGCGTGAGTACTACTATTGGTGCAACTGACCTTCTCAGCACCATGCTAATTTTCATGTCGTATTCCAACAACTGGCAGGTGAATATATTCGAATGATACGGAGCCATAACAGACTCAGAGTTCTCTTCACATCCTCCATCAATGTTTTTCTTCACATCAGAGTTACTCATCTTTGTCATTTATCGTCGTTCTCATAATTCTTGAACCTCGCACACTGTACCTCTCATCCTTCATCCAAAATCCTCGTCTCATTTTCTCTTTCATTTCTTTTCTGTATTTTTTCGCATCTCTTCCATTAAATCTCTCTCTCTCTCTCTCTCTCTCTCTCTCTCTCTCTCTCTCTTCCAGTCCCTCTTACTCTCCCCTCCAAGGCACTTTCCCTCTTTGTCACTTCAACTTCTTCCCTTCCCACCAAGCCTATCTCTCCCCTCTCCCTCAACCAACAATTGTAAGTGAAGTGACTGAGACGAGGGGGGGGGGGTTGAGCAGGGCTCTTGAAAGGAGGGGAGAGAACAGAAAGGGGCGTGGGGAAAGTGAGATGAGGGAAGAAGAGTATGGAAAACGGAAAGGAAAGGAGAAAAAAGGAAAAAGAAACGGAGGGGAATAGGGGAATGAAAAGATAAAGAAAGGTATCTTAGGGAGTAGAAGGTCGGAGGGAAACATGACTAAAAGACAGGAAATGTATGGAGATGGGAAATTTGGAGAACTTTTGGAAATGTGCGGACGGAGCACGGGAAGGGTGTCTGCAGAGGGAGACGAGAGAGAGAAGAGAGAGGTATGGAGGGAGAGAAGTAGGATAAAGGACAAGACAAAGGATATGACACATGAGGGAAATAGGGAAACCAGGGTAGGAAAAGGGACGGGAAAAATAACTGAAGCAGGGAGAAGAAGGGCACACTAAAGGAAAGGGAAAGAGAGGAGTAACTGCTCGAAGTAACGGGGAGGAGAGACATAGGGACAACAAATGTGTATGGAAGAAGAAGAAGAAGAAGAAGAAGGAGAAGAAGACGAAGAAGAAATGGAGAAGAAGGAAGAAGAAGAAGAAGGAAGAAGAAGAAGAAGAAGAAGAAGAAGAAGAAGAAAAAGAAGAAGAAAGACAGACAGACAGACAGACAGAAGTAGGGAGGATGGGAAGGAGAGTGAGAGGGAGTGATTGAGTGAGTGAGGGTGGGACGGAGGGAGGGCATTGCAACGACTGCAAAGGACGGCAAACAGTAGAAGACATTATCGTCCTTACGGGGCTGCCTGCTACATTTAGGCCTATATCGTCCGTACGGGGCTACCTGTTACATTTAGGCCTATGATAATTATATTTAATTCTGTGAGCTAAAGGTAAGGATAATATGGCAGGGATCCTTCCTCCTCCCCCCCCCCACCAGACACTTTAGCCGATGCCGAAGTAAAAATTGAGAAGGGCGACCACGCAGCATTGATAAACTACCACGGATATTTCATGCGAAAGAATGAAACAAACTCTGTGTGTGTATGTGTGTGATATATATATATATATATATATATATATATATTACAGTTACAATCTGTTGGGGTCAGGGTCAACTGGAATGATCTGATTACAGCATTGCACTACTACTGTATTTGCCACCGTATGAATGAGAGTAATGGTGGGCGTCATATTTTTGTCAAGTTCATTCATGGTTGTTTTTTGCTGGGGATTCAAAGGCAGATACTTATCCCACCAACTTCATATGTTATTATCAACTGCTTTTAGTAGGTGAGGCGATATAGTTGTGTGTGTGCGTGTGTGTGTGTGTTGCCAAAATCTCGAGAACTTGTCAACATATTTCCCAAATCTTAGTGAAAAACCAACTACATGGATGTGTAGAAGTGGTTAACTTTTGGTGAGGATTTGTTTAACCCGCCCCGTCCCGTCGACGTATGGGTACATTGCAATGATTTGCATTTGCCAGTCCCGGCGACATACCGGTACGTTGTGCAATTACAATGCGCATAATTTCGACAATTTTCAAAATTCACGCTTGATTTGCGGTACGTACCCTCGCATGACCTTCCCCTACCTGCCACCAGGCGGGGACACTCGGCGACCCCGCGTGACCCGAGCTAGCCCACCACTCGTCCACTCACCTGGTAGCAACGGTCTTACTCAGACATGGCTAAGAGAGGTCTCTCAGACAGCGAAATTCAAGTTGCCCTGGACACCTTTACCGGCGACAGTGATTCCCCACTGGACGACGAAATTATGGATAAGGATTATGTGCAGCCAGAGGAGGAAGAAACCACCAGCAGTGACGAGGAAGTTCCGTCTCCCAGGAAGCGGCAGTACGTGACTTACCATGCTGCTAGAGAGGGGCAGCAGGCAAAGAAGGCACGTGCAATATCCTATCCCTATCCCCAGCGTGATTTGGAACCAGAATTCGAAGACGAGGACGAGGACGAGGATGGAGCCGTGGGACGTGCTGCCATGTGATATGGATGTGAGGTGATAACTCATCGTGGCCCAGAGCGCACACCACGTCGTATGAGCAGGTATGGGCCTAGCATTTTGTTTGGGGAGTTAGGAAGTCAAGTGGAGGGAGTGGGGATTGAAAGGGAAAGTCCAGGGAGGATTAGGGAAAGTGAGAGTGATGTGAGTGAGTCATTTCTCTCCCTACGTAGTGTGAGGCGGCGTAGTGGATCACGTGGGCCAGTGCGGGTGCGTTCCTTATCATGTGGGGTTGTGAGGGAGGGGGAAGGTGGGGAGGAACCACTCCAAAGCAAGTCTTATGCTCCCCAATATCCCCTAACACGTGGTCGAGCTAGGGTGCGTGAGAGAGCACGTGGTGTCATGGAGGGGGAAGGTGGGGAGGAACCACTCCCCAGCACGTCTTATGCTCCCCAATATCCCCTAACACGTGGTCGAGCTAGGGTGCGTGAGAAAGCGCGTGGTGTTGTCATGGAGGGGGAAGGTGGGGAGGAACCACTCCCCAGCACGTCTTCTGCTCCCCAATATTCCCCTATTTCATCCCCACAGCCCCCTAATGTTCCTCAAGGCCGTAAGGGTAAGGGAAAGGGAAAGGGTAAAGGCAGAGGGAAGAGGAGTGACAGTGGGGAAGCCCTCCGCACTCCTTCTCCCCAACCTCCCCAACCAGGATCTCCTCCCCACCCAGACGAAGGCGGTGATGGGGATGATGGGGACGAGGGATTTGTGTCGTGGGATTGGGAGGATGGGAGTGATTTTTCTCCCCTCATTCACCCCTTCACTGAGCAGGGGCGATCTGGCTGCATTGCTCCAGGAATTCACCGTAATTCCACCAGGTTGGATTTTTTCCACCTGTTTTTCAGTGAGGCAGTTGTTGATCAGATTGTATACCAAACCAACCTGTTTGCAAGCGCCCAGCACCTAGAGAGTGAAAGATTGGGAACAAGGAGTAGGCATTCTATCATCTATGATTACCCTGTCTCCCTTCCAGAAATGTTATTTTTTGCCCTGGTCCTTTTGATGGGTATTATAAGAAAGAATAGAATTCCTGCTTACTGGACTAGGGACCCTGTTATGTTTACCCCAATATTTGGTCAAGTGATGAGCCGTAATTGGTTTCAACAAATTCTAAGTCGCCTCCATTTCTATGATGCTCATGACCCTGCAAATGCAAACAACACTGATAAAATGAGGCGTATTAGGTTGGTCTTTGATCACCTCAGGCAAACCTTTCGTTCCTTATTCTATCCCTATAGAGACCTCGTCATAGACGAGAGTCTCGTGTTGTGGAGAGGCAATATTTCATTCAGACAGTATATACCCAGCAAAAGGCACCGTTTTGGGTTCAAGATCTTTGTTATGTGCGACTGTAGGACTGGATACGTGCAAGACATAGTCTTGTACACCGGTGCACAGACAGACATAATAGAAGATCGAAGTATTGGACTGTCGGGAGCAGTGGTAAAGACGATGATAGAAGACTACCTTCATCGTGGTCACGTTCTCTACCTGGACAATTGGTACACTAGCCCTCTTCTCGCTCATTATCTTCACACGCATGAAACGGGAGTCTGTGGAACCGTAAAGGTGAACCAGCGTCACATGGCCAAGGTAGGGCGGAAACTTGCAAGGAATGAGGTTGTCTTCTTCAAAGCCAACAACATCCTTGCAACTACGTGGAACCACAACAGAGAAGTAAGCCTCTTGTCCACGGTTCACCTCCCCTTGATGCACCGTACTGATTCCGTAGATTACCGTAGCGAGAACAGGCGTCGTGTTTGGAAACCTGAGTGTGCCATGGATTACAATATAAACATGCGCCTCGTGGACCAGCCAGACTCCATGATATCGACGGTAGAGTGTGCCAGGACCACGATGAAGTGGTATAAGAAACTGTTTTTTCACTTGCTAGATATCACTGCTCTGAATTGCCACCACCTTCACGCCATGACCACAGGAGTTCAGGAAACATTTGAAGGGTTTGTGAGGGAGCTCACAAGAGAAATCTTTGCAAGGTATGCTGTTGAAAGGCCCCAACATCGCACCCGCACTGCCCCTATTGCACAAACTCCCCTGAGAATATCCGGCCGCCATTTCCCCACTCCTATCCCTCCCCAGCCAAACAGACCTAGGCCCCAACGCAGGTGTCACGTGTGCAGTAATTCCCAGGTGAGACTCATGGCACAGAGGAAGGACACCCGCTATGAGTGCGTGCAGTGTGACGTGGGTCTCTGTATTCACCCATGTTTCAGTGAATATCACACGTTGATGCAATTCTAATATGGTGTGAATGCGAAAGGTACGCAGAAATTATGAGGTAAATGCGACAGACAGACGCTCAGTGAAATTATCAGTCATGTTGATCTCCAAATATTAGTATAAAGTGCATATGGGTAGAACATAAGTGAAAACATTGTATGTAAGTATATAAATCTGCCCTAAGTGGAAACTTACATAGCGAGGGTTTTATGATGCGATATTCTGTCGCTGAGTGAAATAATTATATAATTATTATTATTGGAAATTCTTACGGGTATAAGTTCAAATTATTGTAAGTGCTGAAATATATTCTAAGTCAAATATTCATAGCGTGTGTATAGAGATGCGATTTCCTGACGCTCAGTTGAATGAATAAGGCACGTATTAGTGAAAATAAAAGTCAGCAAGTGGTAAAGTGTGTAATATATGTGAAGAATTAGTATATAAGTGTGTGAGTATTATGTTGGTCGAAACATTCCTTGCGAGGGTATTTTCATGCGATATTCTCACGCTCACTTGAATAAATAATGGCAGTAAGTATGTACAGTGCATTATAGGGGTGTAAACGTGTGTAATGTAAGTGGGAAATTATAAATGGAGTGAATAAATAAAGTAGATGATGAAACACGAGTGTTTGAGATCGTGGTTGCTACGTGAATATGCGCTAGCATACCGCTAAATGCCCTCGTAATGAATGAAAATAATTGAAAACCTTTACAGTGGTGGAGGAAAGGTTCTATGTAAAGGGGAAAATAATTGGAAAGTGATAAAACAATTTGGTATGTTGAAATACGAGTCATAGCGAGTGCGCTTACTAAGTTGATGTGCGCTAAACTTATGCTGCATGTCATCATAATGAATGAAAACATCTGAAAACACTTACAAACAGTTGTAATTGGTAAAATGTCTTTGAAACAGAAGTATACAAGTAGAAAAAATGATAGGTTGACTCATACCAGACACTTAGCATATAGCATGTTACGACTCGGACCAAACTCACTATGCTTGCGCGATGGTACAATGCTTATTTTTCATTTATACAGTATGTGTCTGTTATTGTTTATTAGTTCAAATTCAATAAATATAGAGGTGTTGTGTGTTGTTTCTCCCATTATTCCTTACCATAGAAAATGTAAGCGCACCTGCCTGGGGGGACCGCACCTGTACGGACCACTTCTAGACCGCGGGAACCACTTTCTTTGTGATTTTCCTTCGTTTCTCAACCTAAGCGGAAGTTTTAACCAAAAAATTTTTTTTCCAAAAAGGCTCGGGACTGGGGGATGTCATAGGTGCGGAAAACCTCGGGACGTGACGGGTTAAAGACGAATGCCAGCCTTCATACATTTTTTATGATGGATCGTCTTTTTGTGAAATACAGTGAGTTAATTCCATAAATTCTGCGAAATTTCGTAAAATTTAGTTTATAGGTAGCTTGTACCTTAGCCAAAAACATATTTTGGTGGTCAATTACCATTCAGCTCGTGAATAGTTTTGTTTCATTTACTATATTGCATTCTAACACAGGTACTGTATAAGCAATTTGTTCCATATGGTTATAGCTCCAGTGAAGAAAATATGTTTGTTTCAATGGGTTGGAAACGTTTGCCAATGATTTTATAACCAGTGTAATTGGACCTGTCTTCATGAAATACTTCCCAACTGCTATATGTCATACCCCATATGAGATTTGCATAAATGAATCTGATTCTTTATTGCCTGGACTTTGACATGTTGAACAGCCTTAGCACATCTAAACATTCCTCATATTTTTCCCTTTTACCTGAGTATCATTTTTGTAACTCTGCACCACAGTATTTGATTTCTCCATATCTCCCGTGTAATAACATTATCCATACTGAACACTCCTCCATATGAGCACATACTAAGGAACTGTAAAAGATGAAACTTACTTTCTTCGATTTATATGCAAATACTTAGCTTATAAATCCAACTAGTTTATTGGCTATTTTATTGTTTCAGTGCACAGTCAATAATAATATATCAAGATCTCTTTCACCCATCAGCCTATGTTCAGGTGTATCTGCTCTGCTTCCAATTTTTGTGTATTCAACAAATTTGGAGAATCTGCAACACAGACTTACGTCAGTCTTGTCAGTATAAATAAGAAACAGTATGGGATCCGGAAATAAGCCCTGTGGCACACTGCTGGTAACATTCATTCAGTCTGATTCCTTCTCGTTAATTACCACTCTCTGTTTGCGTTTCGTAAGCCAGTTTTCAATACAACTTGGTAGATTGTCTCTGATACCATATCTCTATAAGTTTCTCAAAAAGTCGTTTATGGAGGATTTCATAGAATGCTTTCTGGAGATAGACAGATTAATCAACAGATTTACCTTCATCAGACATATCAGTTTTATCACTGAACAGTCGAGGAGAACAGTAAAACATGATCGATCGTTCCGGAATCCATGCTCTGAGTCTTTGACTACATTGCTTTAAATGCTAAAGTTCTTTATTTAACTGTTGCTTTCAGCAACTTGCGTTTTACAGATGTGAAGCTAATTAGATGATAATTTCAGGGTTGTGATTTATTGCCTTTTTGAACAGTGAAGTTGCATCTGTAATTTTCCAGCCACGTCACTTCTAAGTCATATACTGAATATTTGAGCTACAGATATCAACATTTCGTTTTTCAGTTGTTCTAAGAGTGTTGGATATATTCTATCTGATCCGGGTGTTTAGTTTGTCTTAAGTATATCGAAAAATCGAAAGCAGTACGTGTTTCTCACTGATAAAAATATGAATAATTGTTCTATCTTGATCTTTCATTTATGGAGGAAAAAGAAGGAATCAACATGAATACTGTACTCCATCTACCGGCACAAGGAAAACATGAACACTTTTAACCAGGTCCGTTTCATTATCTGTATGCTCTCAATTTGCTCAAACCAACGGACCTGTTGTTGGTATTTTCTTCTTATTTCTGATGGAACTAACACTTTTGGAGGGAGCTTCATTTACTGAGAGAGAGAGAGAGAGAGAGAGAGAGAGAGAGAGAGAGAGAGAGATGAGGAGGAGAAGGAAAGAGGGATGAGAAAGACGGAGGGGAAATCAATATGAAAACAGGAGACATGCGATACGTGCTGTAGGGGAGTGGGAGTTTATTACTTAGTCTGACAAGGAAATAAGAAAAAAAAAATGGAAGACACGAAAAGCAGTTAAAGAGGAAAGGGAGGAGGGAGGGATGGTGACGCGGAACAGCTTTAGTGAATGAAATCCAAGTGCAAGAAAAAAAAAATGAAAGAGGAGGAGGAGGAGAGATTGAGGGGAACAGCGATGAGAAGGAGAAGAAAGGATTAAAAGACAAAGTCACAGAGAGAGAGAGAGAGAGAGAGAGAGAGACGGCAAGATGTAACGAGACCGTGTGAGTAGGCAGAAAAGGAGATCTGGCAGGATATGAGATCAGACAAATTCTCTCTATCTATCTACTGCCAGACGCCTCAATCCCGTTTGGGATGGCCACAAACAAATCGCCTCCACGTCGCCCTGTCCCCCGCCATTTCACTGCCCTGCTCCCAACTCACACACACCTCTCTCATATACCTCTCCACCCCATCCCTCCATCTCATCCTCGGCCTCCCCCTCCCTCTTCCCCCCTCCACCTCACTCACATACACTCTCTTCGTCAGTCCTTCACCCTCCATCCTCTCCACATGGCCAGACAAATTATGATGGGATATTCCGAGAATAGACGTGATATACCAAGAACTGACATGATCAAATTAAAAGTGGCGATACCTGACAAGAAGAGATAATATGTAAGGTGAAGTGACGAAATCAGACGAGAAAAGATGTATCGCGAAGTGACGAGATCAGATGAGAAGAGACAAGATGTTCGGCGAAGTGATGAGATCAGACGAAAAGAGACAAGATGTACGGCGAAGTGATGAGATCAGAAGAAAAGAGACGCGATGTACCACAAAGTGACAAGTTCAGACGAGAGGAGAGAAACTCCTCTCGAGAAGTGATGACATTAGACGATTGACGACGAGATCAAACGAGAAATGACGAGATCCGGTGAAAACTAACAAGACCAGGCGAGAAGTGATTAGAGACTTGTATAATCCGAGGCGAGATACGGCACGGTATAGCAACAAGTGATGGGAAATATCAGAAAATGACGAGGGACTGAGTGAGTAGGCATGCATTGTGTGCTGAGTTGTGATTGACGGTAGAAGGAATGGCAAGACCAAAAAAATAATATCAGGCGAGAAACGGCAAGGTCAGACGTGAAGTGGCGTGGTCGGATGTGGTGACAAGATACAACAAGAAATGACAAGGGACTGAGTGTGAAGGCTGGATTTATGTGACCTGACTGAAAATGACGGGACAAGGCGAGGTCAGGCGAGAAGTGACAACGTGATACATAGAGAAATAACAAGGAACTAAGTACATTGTTAGGCGGGAACTGCGCGCTGGGAGGTAATATGGGCGATAGAAAGCATGGCGAGACTAAATGAGGACAGTCGAAAAGATTCGAAATCTACACATCAGTATGCCCTTGAATGTTAGCAGTACAATGTGCCGATCATATATCAACATAAAGACCATAGAAGAGAAGACTAAACTGTCATATGCAAAAGAAAAAATTACACTTTAAATAAAGAAGGAAAAGGAAAGATAAACAAGAAAGCACAAAGGAAGGAGTGCTACGAAGGCTTCAATGCCTCCCAGAAAACGAGCCCAGGCAGGAACTGTGTGACGTGAGGGAAGACCTACGTTAAAAGAAAATACCGTTATTGCTCCAGGGAAGACACATAATTAGCCAGCCACTAAGCCATATATTGTAGCCTGAAAGGATCTCCTGAGAAAGTGTGTGTGTGTGTGTGTGTGTGTGTGTGTGTAAGAGAGAGAGAGAGAGAGAAGAACTTAAGTAAAACACACACACACACACACACACACACACACATATATATATATATATATATATATATATATATATATATATATATATATATATATATATATATATATCCATCATCCAATCCCACGTTGCCCCATGAGGAGCGTAGAAGCCCGGGGCTAGGTAGTTGGTCCTGACATTTAAGATGAGAGTGACCAGCCTCACTCATCCCTGAGTGGCATTACATGAGCCATCAACCCCAACCATCCCTTGGATATAAACCTTCACCGGTTCAATCCGATTGGAGCACAAGAATTACCCACTAAACCACCAGGCGCCAAAATTTGGTTATATGGTTACTACCCAGCGTAGTAAATGGTTTCCTGGTGTACAGGAAACCATTTGGCTTGTCACTCAATGTAGAGTCACCCACAGGCAGAAGGAAGAGGAAAGAATGAAGGAAAGAAAGACAGAAGAGGGAGTGTAAAGTCACCCGTAGGCAGAAGGAAGGGGAAAGAATGAAGGAAAGAAAGAAGATGGAAGGAAACAAGGATGGAGGAGAGGACAGGGCGGACACCCGAGAGCAGCACTACATTGAGCGGATGGTGGGTGCCCCCACCTACCACATACATATATATATATATATATATATATATATATATATATATATATATATATATATATATATATATATATATCACACGCGCGCGCGCGTACGTATCCCACCACTGCCCTAAATGCGCATGAAGGTCTCGAGGGTAAAGGGTGAGAGAGAGAAGGAAACTGTGAATGGAGTGTACACTACATTAGGATCCTCACGTTATAATTCCACCACTAGAGCTATGCGTATCTGGTTGAAACCCCAGCCCACAGTCGAATAATAATGTATTTATTTTATTAACCAGAGATTGGTCAGATGTTGCTAACTTGGTACCTGATTCCTTATAACAACAAAAACTTTTATCAAAATGAAAGTGTGTGGATGTAACAGAAAGTGTTAGGAGAAATACATTAAGGTGGTTTGGCTATGTGAGAGGATGGAGAGCGAGAGACTAACAAAGGAGAGTAACAATGGAGAGTGTAAATGAGTGAGGTGGAGGGAGGGAGGGATGGGGAGGCCAAGGATGTGATGGAATGTTAGAATGGAAAGGTATGTGAGAGAAGGGTGTGTGAACTGGGAGCAGAGCAGTGAAATGGCGGTGGACGGGGCTACATGGAGGCGATTTTTTTGTGGCCACCCATTATGGGATTAAGGCGTCTGGCAATAGATAGGTAGAATATAATAGACTAACATGATACCTTCAAGGTTTCAAGATATGGTCTAAATCTTGGACTCGGCCAACAGCATAGTCTGGCGGGCGATTAACATTCGGCTTCCGAATGCTTTTCTCTGGCTAGCGATTAACATTCGGTTTCCGAATGCTTTTCTTTCATTCTCCAAGAAATTGCTTCATAATTATTGGATATTGGTGATTTCTGGTGAATGATTGATAATTAGGCACTACGAGGTTTAAACATGTTCATTGATTTCATTGGGGTTGAAAACACGCGTGTAGACAGCGAGATCATATCGGTAAGTGTTTTTATATGGAAGCTATGAGGCTTTTTAAATATTACATAATTAGCATCTTATGCTAATTACACAAATTGCTCAACATGTACATGATAGAATCCTAGTGATTCTGGGTCTCTTGACCCCGATGATTATATTTTCATAATAATACTTCGGTGGAAAAATTTCTGGGCTCACATGGTATGAAACTTGACTGTTTCCCCCGAATTATTCTTAATCATATTCGTCTCTCTCTCTCTCTCTCTCTCTCTCTCTCTCTCTCTCTCTCTCTCTCTCCTTCAAGCAGTTGTACTCCTATTTTCCTTTATGTGCCCGTTCTACTGTCAACCTTTTGACTGTATCATTGTGATTATTAACATTTATTTTTATTTCTTCCTGTTCTCACTATTGGACATCCGCCTACGTTTTTCTTCTTTTGTTTTTCTCCTGTTTCCCATATAATTTATGTTCCTCTCTCTCTCTTGGGAATTTTTGTTGTGTTGTAGCAAGCTAGTCCCCGCAGCCTGCTTCTACGTGCGATGGCGACGTGTTAGTGCTTTGCGACCTTCATTTCCTCCTTATGTGTCGGGGAGGGTGGAGGGGCTGAGAGAACAATGGAGGGATGGGGACGAGGGAGGGGTTGAGGGAGCAATGGGGGAATGGGAAGAAGGGGTTGAGGGAGTGATGGGGGGATGGGGATGGAGAAGGAGTTAAGTTAGCAATGGGATTTACGAAGAAAGGAGGTTTGGGGAGGAGGGGTATGAATGGTGAAGAAAGATTAGGACTGGTAAAACAAATGGTTTGAAAGGAAATTAGTAAAAAAAAAACATTTCTAGCTACATCACCTAGATGTCAACTATTTTACCACCGAGAATTTGTTCTTGCATTGGCGAACTATTCCACATGGACATATTTTCCAAATAAAAACTTTTCCCCATGAACCTATTATTCCTGTGAACCTGTTATCTCCCATCGTCCTATTTCCCTGTATGGGCCTACTGTTCTCAAATAGCAGTTCATCCTTCATGGACTTATTTTCCCTGCGAGGCATGCTTCCACGTTAACCTGCCACATGCCAGCAGACTTTGGACCCTCAAGGAGCCGTGGTGCCGGCAAATTTTCGACTTTTTGTTTTGTTTTGCTATATGGGTTAGAAATGATGAGAAAACCGGGAACAACCATAATAGTACTCACAGAAGCCATTTAGGTCGATTTTGTGGTCGATTCTCCCTGAGCAGGGGGCTAAAAACTTGGGAGTAATGCCTATAGACTTTATCACCCCCCCCCCAACACCCAGCGAGTTGAGGGAGCAGGTCTTCATTTTCTTCATTGGTAACTATACTATTCGAGCCAAGAACACTCTTGTTGGGTATTTAGATGATATAGGAAGGCCTAGAGAGGCCTAGAGAGGTGTGGGAATATCCCAGCCATTTTTCTGGTGCCTAATTTTAATTTTTTAATTTTGGCAAATATATAAAAATGCCGACATACATGTATGACGCTGGCACTGTCCACACATATAGGGGCCGACGTACATGTATGTCGTTGGCACAGGGCGGGTTAATATATTTTCCCCTATAGACCTAGTTTTTCCCATGGATCTACTTTCCATATCGACCTACTTTCCATTTGGGCATACTTTACCCAAGGACCTATGTTACCCAAGGACTTATTTTTCCTCCATGAACCTTGTTCCCAATTGATCTATTTTCCCCTGTGGACCTATGTTCCCACATGGACCTATTTTTTCCCTTGGAACTCACTTCCCTATTGAAGCTATTTTCTCTCCATGGGGAAACACCGAATCCCCACATCGACTTTTCTCCAAGGGACCTATACCCCTTTCCGTGCCTGTTACCCCAGGGACAGATTCCCCATGGATGTATTTCCTCACATGAACTTATTTCCTCCATGAGCCTGTTCATCCCATGCAATTGTTTTCTCACTAGGCACCCACTATCTTACCCAGTGTAGTCTGTCTCAGAAGTAGGAAGGAGACTCAAGAAATTTCCTCTCTCACACCCACAGAGCCAAATAAGACATAATTGTTCAGATGTAGTTAAAGAAGGAGGTTGAGAGTGGAAGGTGCTCGCTAGCCACAGTTCTAGACATTCTCCTCCGTGCTGGTGTCGTTGAGGAGGGGAATGGGGGGAAAGGAGGAGAAGATGGGTGTTAAGATGGGGAATATTGGATAAAGGTGGGGAAGTTCGGGCTGAGATATGATAAGGAAGTGAGAGCTAATTGGGCATTGGGAAACAAGGAGGAGTGGCAGATATGCGGGGGAAGGGAAAGTACGAATTAAAGGATGGGATGCAATGGATGTGGTGCTTAGATGAGGAGGGAGGAGTTGAAAAGGAGCTTAAGAAGGAAACAAGGATTCTTTAGAAAGGAAGAGGCATTCTGACACTCTGGGACCTTTTTTTTTCCTCCATGCAGGGAACTCAGGAGAGGAAGTGAGGCTGGTGAGGAGAAACAGAATAAGGGAAAGGAGAAGGTTTGAGGGAAAAGAGGAAGGGGGGGGGGGAGGTTGATGATGAAATGGAGTAAAGAAAATGTGATCTGTAATGAAGTGGTTAGGGGATGAACAGTTACATATGTAGTGTTGTAAGTGCGGGAGCTTCAGGGATCTACGCTTAATGACCACTGGTGCATTGTGTTGTGTGGTGTGGCTTCTCATTGCTGAAGTCTGTGTAACTGAAGCACTTCAGTTCCGGAAATCGTTGTGAGAGACAGACGGACAGGGCCGTTCTCTGGGATGTTTCATCATCTAAAACGTAGGATGTAGGTAGATGGGTGTCAAAACTTAGTGTGCGTCGGGCTAAAATATTGATGTGTGGGAAAGAATGAGTGGGTATGTATGAATGAGAGGTGCCGAAGTTTGGGTGCATAATGGTGCAGTAAAAAATGTGTTAGGGTTGAGGATACGTGTGTAAGGAGAGAGAGAAGTAAAAGTGTGTGGAACTAAAGTATAAATATGTAAGGAAGTACTGTGTACATTTTCTGTGTACAGGTCACTTACAATTGTGTGGGGCTCCCTAAACCCTTCCCTATGTAAATGTGTGTATGGGTGAGATACAAATCTTTGGGATTGGAGTGTAAGTGTGTAAGGGTATAATATATGTGTGTATGGGTGAAGCAAGAGTGTGTGAGGCTAAAGTGTAAGTATGTAAGAGTAAATACGTGTAAGAGTGAGGTACAAGTGTGTGGGGCTAGAGTATTAGAGTCTAAGGGTAAATATATGTGTGCAAGGATGATGTGCAAGTGTGTTGGGTTAGAGTGCTGGTATGTAAGGGTGAAGTAGAAGTGTGGAAGGGTGACGTGTAAGTGTTGAGGGTAAGCATGTAAGGCTGAAATATAAATGTGTTACGTTAAAGTAAGAGCCAGAAGGGTGAAACGTAGTGTGTGGGGATGAATAATTCGTGTGTACGGGTGAAGTATGAGTGTCTAAGGATAAGGTATGAGAGTGCTGAGGTGAGAGTCATGAGGGCAAGAACTCTTTTCCCTAAATGTCATCAGCCAGTGCTCGTTAAGGCACGACTCAGGTGGTCCCAAGGGAGGTTCGGTGAGGATGTCAATTAGTGAGTGGGGCGATGATGTGCTGGTGGGGATGTATGTGAATGTAGTGGAGTAGTTAGGTGACGCGGTATGTAGGGTAGATAAGGGTGTAGAGAGTCAAGGTAGCGTGTACAGAGTCAAGGGGGTATAAAGGGATGTAAAGGGTGGACAGAGCTTTAGGTTTGTAAAAGTTGCAGAGGAGTGTTAGGATGAAGAGTGGTGTATAGAATACAGAATGGTGTGAATTAGTAACATTACTGATGTGGAGATGTAGGTGTATCGGATATACAGAAGTAAGGTGGCCTATATGGGGTTTGTAGAAAGAGTGTAGAGTATTAATGTGTGAAACAACGAAACGGTTGCTGGTGTGACTGATAGTGGAGGTGTAGGTGGTAGAAGGTGTGTGGGGGTGAGGCGAGGGATAGGGGGTGTGTTGGTATACTCTGTGAGAGAGGTGCTAAGTGGTCGGTGGGAGCGCACGGGGATGAGGTGATGTGCAGTTGGTTGTGGATGTGAATTACATGCAATGAGTTGGTGATGTGGCTTGGTGCAAAGGCCCATCCACATGTGTGCTGGAACAAGAGCTGGCACCATAAATATACCATACTACAGTGTATTAAAATTTACTTGTAAGGAAGCAGCGTGTCAGGAACAGTGTAAAATTATTATGAATAATTACCTTTTTGGGAATGAATATGGTTTCTCATAATTAAAGAAGCAAATACTGATTAAGATAGACAGAAGCATAAATAAAGTGACAGATGGATCGACTGATATCCATATGTAGACTCATACATAAGTACACAGATGGATTGCTATGCCGGGTAAGATACACAGATGGAGATAAACTGCAAGATAGACAGAAATGTAGAGATAGCGATAAGCATACAAGAATAAATTGACAGATTAACAGACAGTGTTACAAGCCACTGTTCGGGTACTATTCTAGGTTTATACAGTGTAAAAGTGACTGTGAGATTTCATACTACACCAGCTGACTCTGGCACAAGTTACCATCAGTACTGACTCGGCTGCTACCGAATTTGAAGCACAGCATATCAACAGTGATAAGGATCAATCCGTGTTGAACTACCAGGAGAGAAACCAAGCGAAGCTGAACCCAAGTGATGCGACCTGCCCTCACAGAATGCAGCAGCCAGACCACGCTGAATAACCTGCTGTGACCACCTTCTCAAAGAGATTAATGGAAACAGATATAATGCTGCTGTTCAGATAGGTCAGTTGAGGGGAAAAAGGGACGTGGCTCCTGGGATATATGAAGAGTGGCTAGAGGTGGAAGAGCACTTTTCTCTCGACTCCATCCTCCTGTAAGTCCCACTTTTTGTTTAGAGATGTAGTGTAAGAAGCACTCCAAGGCACTGTGTTGTAAGTTTAAAATTTGTGTTTAACTAATACATAACAGCCCAACTGTAACTGTTTCCATTTAGTACTCTGTTCATTGAAGGGTCTGATTGATCGTGCACGAGTTGCTTTGTAGATGATTCTAATTTAGTTAGAAATATCCCACTGTGCACCTATTTACTGTAAAAAAGAACCCACCTCTGTGATGTGCTGTGTAGCATTTAGAGTCACAGATCTCCATGACGTTTCGAAACACAATTAAAATTGCGACTTGACCATGATAGCACAGAACTGATTTGAACCTAAGTAAGTAATTAAATTTTGTTTATGTAAGAGCATTTTTGCTAACTGGGCCTAGAAAATCTGAGATGGAAAATCTTACTATGAGCCAACTCTGACTGCTTAGTCGTTGAGTTAAATTTCCTAGCAATATTCATCATCATCATCATCATCATCCGGACCTCCTGTCCCACCCTAGGGCAGAGTGAGGAGTAGCAATGTCCAAACAGCCCAAATTTGGCCAAACCAATGGGCACGCTTTCATTCACTCATTATTTAAGTCCCCAGAATCCGGCTTTATCAGATACGCCAAAAACATTCACCACGTTCTGTAGCTTCCCATAAACCAACCGATACAGTCAATCAGGATAGTATCACGTTAAAAAGGGTGTCAAATCCCTGATCATATGCTTCTCTTCACAATATTCATCCAGCCAGCTCGTTCTCTTTTCAGTCCCCTAGCCTCACCAACTTACAGTACAAACCTGTCTTCCTCAAACACTCATCTACCATATCCCTCCACCTTCTCCTTGGCCTACCTCGCCTCCTCCCTCCTTCAAATTCGCTCAGATATACCTTTTTCACCACCCTACTGTTATCCATTCTCTCCACATGACCATACCATCTCAGTACACTCTTTTCGATTCTGGTGTCCACAGACTTCCTCACTCCACATCTTTCACAAATCACATTATTTCGAATCCTATCCACTCTTTGTACTCCACACACATTCCTCAGAAGTCCCATCTCCACTGCTCCCACTCTTGACTTTTCATTTTCATGCCACACCATAGTCTTACATCCATACGTTAAAGTTGGCAGTAACACTCCTTCATGTAAGCCTCGTGCAGCTGCAACACTCAAGCATCTGCTTCTTATGAATGCATTCATTGCACCAGCTACTTTCCTTCCTTGTGTCACTCTACTTTCCACTTCTTTTGAACATTTTCCTCTCTTTTCTAATATTATACTCAGGTGTTTGAACTCTCTCACCAATTCCAGTCTCTCTCCATTCACTGTAATATCGCACTGGTCACTGTCTCTTTAATCATCACTTTAATCTTTTCTACATTAAATTTTATTCTCAAGGCATGACGCTCGCAGACATCAGCAATACTTTGCACTAGTCCACCAAGTTCTTGCCCGGTATTTGCAGGTAATATTGCATCATCAGGGTATACAACAAATTTGGAATATTCCATCCATCACCATTCATTACCAATGCCATCCCTCTCTCCATGACTGTTTTCTCTCTCTCTCTCTCTCTCTCTCTCTCTCTCTCTCTCTCTCTCTCTCTCTCATCACCCCATCCATATATACATTAAACAATCCTGGGGACATCACACAACCTTGTCGGACCCCCATACTGATCGTGAACCATTTACTTAGATGCCCATTAACCCTTACACATGCATTACTAAGCCTTTGAAACAAGAGCCTCCAATTCACAGTGATCCTGCTAAGAATATAGGTGTCAAAATCTTAAATACTAGTGTCAGTGCACAACTTGAAATTGCCAAAATTCAGTTGCAAATTTGACAACTTCAAGTATGAGAAAAACATGAATTACATCATGAGTACATAATGACGCAGCGTGACGATTCACCAAGTCGTTGTGGTGCTTCTGCTAGTGACTCTTTTGGTGTTTATAAGAACATTAAGTTAGTCCCACCTTTTAGTGAGCAACATGTCACTAAATACTTCCAAATGTTTAAGTAGGTAGCAGGTCGTCTTTCCTGGCCTAGGGACTCTTGGTTGTCATTACTGCAGAGTGTAAGTTGAGTCCTATATTCCTTTATCAGCTGACCAGTGTGCTGATTATGATATGGTAAAGTATGCAATTCTTAGAGATTTTTAACTTGTACCAGAAGCTTACAACCACAAGTTTAGAACCACTCACAAACAAAAAGATCAGACTCATGCGGAATCATATGGCATATGCTAGAGTAAACCAAGATATATTTGATCAGTGGCTGTGCACTAAGAAAATTAACAAGGATATTACTAAGTTGGGAGAACTTATGATCTTGGGGAATTTCACTAGGGCTATTGCCAAAGATACTGCCACCTACCTAGTTGTGAAAGGGATGGATAACTTGGTTGAGGCAGCTGCTGTGAAAGATAATTATAGAATTATTCATAAATATACCCGTAAGCCTCATTCATTGGGTGGATATAGGAGAGTGGATCAACAGGTCTCTTTAAACCGTTCTTGCAAACCAGTTAAGATTAAATTAGACGACTGTACTGGAAAAACTGTAACCCAAGAGCATGTCAGTTCCACCAAAGGGAGTGAGGACATTGTAGCTAAAGGACCAGTAACTTCCAAGTTTTGTCAGTATTGGAATAGGAAGGATGATGCAGAGGAAGAGTGCTGGACATCCATGACAACCAGTCATTGAGTTAAATCTATTGCTATAATAAACCTTGGTGGACTGATAAGCAACCACAAAGAGAAGGCTAAACAGTAGTCAGACACATCTTCAGCATGAATTTTCTAAGTCTGAAGCCAGAGTGGAACAGTCAATTGTTGACAGTCACACTCCTTTTGAACTATCATGAAGTTGGTTATGAGACCCCATCAGATCATCCTCCCACAAACAGTAAGTGACTTCCCGCATGACACACTGTTCAATAATTTCATTTCTAAAGGACTAGTGTCAATTGATGGTGAAATTACTAAGAAAGTCCCTATACTCCCAGACACAGATGCTTCACAGTCTCTTACGTTGAAGGTGATTGTAGAAGTAGCTGAACCTAATGAATATTTTTTTTTTTTTACAGGGACTACCTGATTATGTGTCTGTCGACCTGGTTGAAGTAAAGCTCCACTCAGAATTAGTTGCAGGTCCATTATGTGTGGGCATCGTGAACAAATTACTTGTGAAAATGGTCACTTTCCTTTTGGGCAATACCTTAACAGGAGGACAAATGAGTGCAGTTCCCTGTGTATCATAAAGTCCCCTACATGAGGAAAGGAGAAAAGAACTGGAGGTAGAAGGTCCTAAACTGTTCCCTGTCTAATCTGTACCTAGAGCCATGAGAGTAAAATCCAGTCTTGATAGGGATAGTTAATACCCCGACAACTGTGGCATTAGGTTTCCTGATCTACCCCCATGTGCAAAAAACAGGAAAAAACAAATTTAAAAATATTTTTTTTTTCTTATGAAATGAAAAAGTTCATGGAAAAGTATAGGAAAAGCAAATATGAGATCATTATTTACCTTAGGTCAGCCGTGGTGATGTAATGAGGACATATCTGGTCTAATCCCATGTGCAAAAACAAAAAAAGAAAAGGATATTTTTGTCTAAAAATAATTTTTGCCCATTTATGAAATGAAAGAGTGCTTGGGAGTGTATATGTAAAACAAGTATGAGTTCATTATTCACCTTAGTTCAGCCATGGAGAAGTGATAGGACACATGGGAGAAATATGTCTCAAACTCATTACAAAAAAAAAAAAAAAAAAAAAAAATATTGCTCATATGATGTACGTCGCAGCCACAAGTTTTCCATTACATGATGTACGTCACAACTATTGGGTTAATACTAATTAGGTACCAGATGATAATTCTCTTTCTAATGTTAATACTATTGAGGTCTATTTATCTGTCTGTAGCTGCAAGCCACAATCCCGTAAGGGGTGGCATTTCCCTTTGAGTTAGTGGTTTTATGGGTAGGAGCACTAAGCGACCACCAACCCACTTAATGACAGATAGGGAACACATGTAGGTTGGTTTTATGTTACCTCCCAACGTTGTAAATGGTTTCCTGGCTTTTACAGGAAACCATTAGGCTTGTCACTCAATGTAAAGCCACCTGAAAAGGAAAGAAGAATAACAGAGAGCGGCAGAAGAGATGAGGGAAATAGGAAGAGAAAAAGGCAGACACAGAAAAAAACAATAAAAGTGAAGGACGATGTAGGTGTAGGCATTATATAGGCACTAGTATATACAGTATCTCATATCACAATGTGCAGAATGTAGTGTCAGCTGGAGACTACAAAGCTTCTCACTAGGAATGTCAATCCTCATAATTTATATCCACAATCTTGTTGTCCCAGACCATCAAGAATGCTTAACATATGATGTACCTCAAACAATCTCTTTGTAATCCAGACGACCAAGAATATCATGACGTATTCAAACACGTGAGATAATCGGCTCTAGTCGGTTAGTCCACGTGAATGGAAATCTACCAGACACTACGTCTCACACGCACACATCCTCTCCAAGCTGTTATAATGTCGGAGTGATTCCCTTCAGGTCAGAAGGAGTTAGATAAAGGCCCGATAACATGAGGGTCAGCTAGGAGGCTTTGCAATCATGCTATGTTGTGTTGTAAATCACAAGTCGATACAACTGTGTACAGTAAACTTTGTATCCCAAGAGTTGTTCTCTAACTCACCTCGCTGATACACAAAAAGGGAAGGTGAGAAAGAGAAAGACCTACCTATTCACTCTAGCCAATGACACACCCTTTTACTAAGCAGCGACAAGTTCGGGCCATACTACATCTCACGACTTTATTCTGGCAGTACTTTGACGATCTACACTCAACCTTCCTATCTCCCTACAAGTATCTACAGCTACGCTCATCAAGACTGGTGGCAAGCGGTAACATCGAAGCAAGTATAATAAACAACGCTCAATGATATCGATGACAGTGGTAAAAGAGACTGCTTAACGTCTCAATCAACAATCAACGAGCAAATTACAGTCAAAACAATCTACGACTGCTCTACAAGCAACAATCATCAATCAAACGACAAGCAAATACAGTGAGAACAAAACTACAAGCAACAACAAGGAAGTGAGTGAACTGTGTGACAGCTGAGTTGACCTCCACCACCTACTCCACCACCCCATCAGACCCCCACCATCACCACCATCTCCTTCACCAGAAGGGGCAAGCGAGTGTCTTGACCCCTCAGTGATGACCAAACGATGCTGACGTGTTGAGCTGGGTCAACAATCTTGAACATCAACATCTCCCTCGCCACACCTCACACCACGACTGTATCTTTACAACTGTTTTAGTGAGTTGATTTATTCTAACCATGGTTGTATTAGTTAATACATCACATCCATCCATCTATCTATCCCTATCTATTGCCAGACGCCTTAATCCCGTAAGGGGTGGCCACAAACAAATCGCCACCATGTCGCCCTGTCCCCCTCCATTTCATTGCCCTGCTCCCAGCTCACACATCCCTCTCACATATACCTCTCCACTCCATTCCTTCATCTCATCCTTGGCCTCCCCCTCCCTCTCACCCCCTCCATTTACATAACTATCCATAATATACTAAGACTTAGTGAACGAACCAAACTTTATATATATATATATATATATATATATATAAAGAGAGAGAGAGAGAGAGAGAGAGAGAGAGAGAGAGAGAGAGAGAGAGAGAGAGAGAGATGTATCGTTTCGTTTTTAAAGGCACCAACATGCTCGCATGCGTCGGCCTTGGTCACCTAATGGCGGCTTTCCATGCTGCACGATCTGTTGCAGCCTCCCTATTCAGTCCTTTAACCCTGAGGTCACACTTAACCCCTACACCGCGGGCTTGTTTACCAATTACTTGCGTGTCCCGCGGGGTTATTTGGGCTCCGAGAGACTCTCAAAAAATATTTGCTAAAAATCAGTTATTAGTCCTAGAATAATAAAATTATATATGCTTATAGCACATACCTTCAGCTTTCTCCTGGAATGATTGTTGAGCCTTCGTCAGTTTCCGTAGGACTTGTGGAGACCTCTGAAGTAGGGTAACTAAGTCTCCACTTTACACTTCCCGACAACCCGTTATATGATTACCACAGCCAGATACAAACACTATAAACACTATTCTACCATTTTCAAGTAGTTTGGGATCCATACTAAAAAAAAAAACAGTGTGAAAGCAATGGAAATTACGAGCGCGTCTGATCGCCGCACTTGCGCTAGTTCGCTCTAGGCACTCTGTCATTTATTATTCATAAAACCCCTCACACTTTATATTTCTATTACTATATCACACTTATATATATCTGGAGTCTTTCTCCATAAGTTTCATTCAGTCGTATTATTTTATTGTCACTGAAGTCATTCTATTTTTTCAGTCAGTAAAATACGTAGAGAGCCACGGATTCACTCTCACTGTTATAACATAAATTATTTGTACTCATATTCTTATATTACTAATTACTTACATTACTATTTACATTTTCTATTCTATTTTCAATATTTACCCTTCTATTTTACTTACAATATGTTATTCACTGTCACTTTCAGTAAGATGAAACTATAGTACACTGTTCAATCATATGAACTGAACATCCATTGCTTTCACCTGCTATTTACACATTATTTACACATTATTTACACATTATTTCCAAATAATTCTGCTTCCACACTTGCACTGTTAGAACTGCTTCTGGCTGTGATAATCGAAGAAGCAGGTTACACAGAGGGAACCTGGCATTCAGCGCACTGCCAAGAGGTGCGTTTATGCTCAGGTGTGCGACGTGTGGTATGCGCACATACCTGACACCTGCGAATCGTAGCCTTCCTTTTCCTGTGGCAGGCATTAGCTCAAGTCTGTGCCGCTCCATATACGCCCTCTGCTCAAGTCGGTCAGGAAGTGTAACTGGATGGCGCCTTGGAGTTGCTGCTTGCACCTTACCATATTTTTCCAGCAGCTGCTGGACACAAGTCCTGGCGAACAACCTCAGGGAGAAGGACTTGGGTGGCTTTACCTTCATCTTGTACAGGATGAAGGCGTTCAGCATCGTCATATCTATGAGATGCAGAAAAACTTTCCTGTACCACCTAGTATTCTTCCTGAGGCAGTCGATCTCACCAATCATCATGTCGGACTTGTCCACCAGCCGCATGTTTATATTATAGTCCAACACATCATCAGGTTTCATCACAGGTTCGCCTGTCCTACGGTCGACCTTCCCACTGTCTCTCATCTCCCCCTTATGTACGGTGGTGAGCATGTGCACGACTCTCTTGTCATGCCACCGTATTGCCAGCATCTTCTCAGACTTGCGTAGGTGCACGTCTCCTCGCTGCGAGTTTCCTGCCTCTGGGAATTTGGGGAAGTTGGCACGATTACTTTTGACAGTGCCGCAGGAGCCAATGCCGTGCTCAGAAAGGTATTTGGCAAGTTTCGGTGCTGTATAGTAGTTGTCTGTATACAGCACATGATTCCCACCAAAATACTTTTCTAGGAGCACTTTCACTACACAGCCTGAGAAGCCAAGGGGTGTGTTTTATCGAGATCGACAGTGCTGGCTGAATATATGACGAAGTCAAGGATGTACCCCGTCTTACAGTCGCACAGTACAAAGAACTTAATTCCAAAGCGATGGCGTTTGCTTGGAATGTACTGGACAAACCGAAGACGTCCTCTGAACAGAACCAAGGACTCATCAATGACAACCTTCTGAAATGGGTGGAAGAATGACATGAACTTATCCTTCATTCTGTTCAGAATCTCCCGGATCTTCCAGAGTGGGTCGGTTTGGGAAGGTACATCGTTGTCGGCAAAGTGCAGGTTTCCCATGATGTTCCGGAAGCGATCTCTGGCCATGTACTTGTTGAAGGTCGGTGAGGGTAGTAAGGGGTCCATGGACCAGTATTCTTCCAACTCAAGCTTCTTGGAGTGTGGCATAAGAAGCATGAGGGCAAAGAACACATACAGCTCCTGCACTCCCAGCATGGTCCACTGTTGCATCTTGGCTGCACCTGTACTACTAGCAGCACGTTGTGATTCGAACCTGTTAGTCTCATCACATATGTGCTGCATGACTTCGTCATCTAGGAAGGCCAAAAGGTAGTCGACACACTCAGCATTTTCGTCCATAGTGAAGGCAGGCTGAACTCCTGACGAGCTCTCATCGAAAACCAGGTTTTCGGGGACAAAATCTGACCCTTCCGTCCACGCGAAGGCGTCCAGGATTCCCTGGCGTGGCGGTGGAGGGATGGTGGTGGTGGTGGTGGTGGAGGTTGGCTGAGAGGGAGGCTTATCACGGTCAAGGTCACTCGCACTGACCCTAGGTTGCCGTACAGCACTAGCAGCCCTTACCCTACTAGCTACACTACTTCTCACTCTCTTAGATCTACCTCTACCTCTACGGCCGGCCTTCACTGTTGATGCTGGTGGTGACTCCGACGCGAAGACTCCGGAGATAACTCAGCCGACGATGATGACGAGATGAGTAAGCGGGGCTTGGGGAACGGGGAGGTGAATGATCTCGTGACTCATGGCGGGCTGGGTCACGTGGGGGCATTGTTCTGGGGCTAACACGCCGCCTTTTCCTCCCTTCCCAAAATTCTTTTCCTTCCTGCACTAAAGGCTCCTTTCCCTTGGAGCTACACACAGATTCACTGGTAGGAGCACTTGTTGTCGCTGTTTCTGGCGCGATAAGTTCACCCGGCTCATCACACGATTCACCGGAATCGTCAAAATCGCTGTCCATTATTATCATCGACAATTCAGCAAGTTCTCGTGCCACTGCAGAGTCACTGAGGCCTTTCCTGCTTGCCTCAACACTTTTCTTGGGGGTAGAGGTCACGGGGCCCTTTGCAATGGGCGCAGAAGCGGCAGGAATGGCGGGGCGCGAGTGCGACATGTTGTCTCTGCAGTGGAGGGACAAGGAACTAAATGCAACGGCTTATCTGAGAAGGAAGGGTTGACAATGACACTTTAGGCTGACTGCTGCTAACTTACAGGCTAATTTTTTATAGGTAGAAAATCTCGGCAATAAATAAAGAAATAGGTACTTCCAGGTGAATGTAAATGTCAATTAGGATTCTCCTTCCTTTCTGATATATATTTTTATTACAGACCTCGATTACAAGGCATAAATCACAGGGTAAATTACCGTGGTAATGTAGCGAATGAATGCACGTGAGGTTTTGTCAGGTGATAATTGGGCAATTTCAGGAGTATAACACTATCACTTACCTGTTTTTTTTTGGTATATATTATTGGGTAAAAATATTGGGCATAGGGCTTATTTCAATGGATGAAATCTGTGGAAAAAGAAGAGGGAAATTTCCGTAGCGCAGCGCGACGTTGGAGGTGAGAGGAGAGGGTAATGGAGGGCAAGTAGGGAGGGGAGTCAAGAAGGGGTAAATTATCTGAGAAGGGAAGGGTTGACAATGACACTTTAGGCTTACTGCTGCTAACTTACATGCTAATTTTTTATAGGTAGAAAATCTCGGCAATAAATATAGAAATAGGTAGTTCCAGGTGACTGTAAATGTCAATTAGGATTCTCCCTTCCTTTCTGATATATATTTTTATTACAGACATCGATTACAAGGCATAAATCAAAGGGGAAATTACCGTGGTAATGTAGCGAATGAATGCACGTGAGGTGTTGTCAGGTGATAATTAGGCAATTTCTGGAGTATAACACTATCACTTACCTGTTTTTTTTTTTGGTATATATTATTGGGTAAAAATATAGGGCATAGGCCTTATTTCAATGGATGAAATCTGTGGAAAGAGAAGGGGGAAATTTCCGTAGCGCAGCGCGGCGTGGGAGGTGAGAGGAGAGGGTAATGGAGGGCAGGTAGGGAGGGGAGTCAGGAAGGGGTTAAAATAGCTAAAATGTCAACAATGGATGGGAGTACAGATGAGATTTGGAGTGCTGACTAGTGTTGAACATTGGCAGTACTGATATATGATACAAGCCACCACTTGAGAGCCCGGGATAATTCAAAATAACACAGAATCACAAAAGTGACGCCCCGCGGTATGATCCATTGTAGCCGAGCGTCACGAAAGTGACGCCCCGCGGTTAAGGGGTTAATGACCTCGTCCCATGTCTTTCTCGGTCTACCCCTCGTAACCCCACCCCCAATATTAACACTTCTCACCTTCCTCACCCTATCATCATCCCCCATCCTCTCCACATGCCCAAACCATCTCAATCTACCTCTCCTCATCACAATACCAATACACTCCAGTCCCATCCTACCTCTCAACTCTTCCATCATAAACCCAGCCCCCCCAGACCTTGCACGCAGGGATGCACTACACATCCACCTCATCATTGTCATTTCTGTACGTCTGAGCCTGCGAATATCCTCCTCCTTTACTCCCCAGGTCTCACTACCATACAGCATTACACTCCTAACACATGTTGCAAACAAAGACCCTTTACCACGTAGGGAGAGCCCTCACAATGTCAGGAGAGGCAAGAGCTCCCTGAAATTCTTCCAATCACTTCTCATCCTAGCCACAGAGCTAGCTTCAGCCCCACCTCCAGCACACAACATGTCTTCCAAATAACAAAACTCTTCCACACACTGAAGAGATTCACCAGCAAGTTCAATCCTTTCATGTCATGCACATAAAATCAGCATTATCTCGCAGTCTACCTCTGATACCACTATATCTCTTGTGCACCCATTTATCACAAACACTGCACAAGATGGAATTACTTCCCACGCCCTTGTGGTAAACTGCATATGGCCACTATCCCTTGTCTTTGACAGTACCGGCACCGACCCTAGATATCATCACTTTTGTTTTATCTACGTTTACCCTTAAGCCTTTGTGCCCCCATACCATCTCTCCACTTCCTAAACATTTCCTCCACCTCCCTTTCGTTCTCTGCAGTCAACACCAAATCATCAGCATACAACATCTCCCATGGGAGTCCGTTTCTGAAGTCACGTGAGAGGGCTTCAAGTACCATGATATACAACATGGGATTCAAAACTGACCCCTGATGCACACCAACGTTTACGGAAACCTCATCACTCAAATCTCCATTCACTCTTACCTGGGTGTGAGCACCCACATACATAGCCATAACCACCCTAACCAGCCACTCCTCCAAGCTAAGCTTTTTCATTGCCCACTTCACCACCTTTCTAGGGACTCTGTCAAAGCCCTTTTCCAAATCAACAAAAACAAAATACAGATCCCTTTTCTTAACAATATATTTTTCCTGAAGCTGTCGAACAATGAATATGGCATCAGTGGTCTCCCTACCTGGCATAAACCCAAACTGCATCTCATCAATATTCACTCTTTCTCTAATCATATCTTCTAAAACTCTCTCCATTACCTTCATTATCTGGTCTAAGAGCTTTATATCTCTATAATTTTCTCTTTCCAGGGCATCACCCTTCCCTTTATACACATTTACAATTACACTCTTCAGCCAATCATCTGGGACAACACACTCATAAATAATCATATTTATCAGGTCAGTGACTAACTCACCCCTATATCTCCTGAGGTCTTCAACATTTCGGCAGTCAACCCAGACACAATTGCTGCCTTCCCCACCTTCATCCTGCTATTGCCTCACTCACAGTAGCAGCATCAATCAAAGGCCAAGGGCCAAACACTGGACCTGCTGGCTCCAAACCTTCCCTGTCCCAGTCAAACTCCTCATTCAACAACCGGCTATAATGCTCTCTCCATGCATCTTTAATATCCTCACTGTTCACCACTACCCTTCCTTCATCATTCTTCACACACTGCTCACCTATAATATCACGACTATCCCTCTTCATCTGATCTGCCACCTTAAATACCATATTTTTCCTTTCCCCATGATTTTGGTTATCAAGTAAATGTCTCTGTGACTCAGACTTCACCCTGTATACATATCTTCTAGCCCTACACTTGGCAGCCAAGTATTTCTCCCTGCTACCACCCTTCTTCCGTTCCCGGAAAAGCCTTCTTTTCTCCTTAACTGCAGCTTCTACACCCTCATCCCACCACCAAGTTACTTTGTCTTGGTGGTCCTCTTGTCCAACCGCATATTACATCAGTAACTCTCAAGACATTGTTCTTGAGGGCTCTGTACTGTTCATTAATGCCTCTGTCTACGGCTCCCTGTTCAGCCACCACTCTCCTCATCTCTCTCTATAGAAGGCATCCCTTACTACTTAGTTTTCCAGCTTCCATAATTTCCTCTTAGGTACATAAGTCCTCTTTTTCATCACTTGTTCTTTAAGCACTATATCACAAATCATTAGTTTGTGCTGCTGCACACACTTCTCATTTCCTTTAACTTTAACATCCCTCACTAACCTCCTATCAGCCCACCTAACCAGAAAATAATCTATCTGACTGCTATTTCCCCCACACTTATACGTAATCTACTCTCTCTTTTCCTAAAATATGTGTTACACACAATCATGCTCGTTGCCTCCCCAAACTCGAGTATCCTTTCCCCTTCCACATTCCTTATACCATATGCACATCCCCCATGTACTCCTTCATAACCTTGTGCTGTTTCACCTACATGACCATTTAAGTCCCCTCCCAAATCCACTATCTCATCATCCCGCAGACCACCTACTACACATATTAAATCATCCCAAAATCTATCTATCTCTACTTCATCCAACCCTGCCTGTGGAGCATATGCCGATATAATTGCAGTTATCTTTTTACCGAACAGAATTTTCACTGCCAATATCCTATCACTTACTCTCATAACATTCAAAGCATATTCCACCCATTTCTTCGCAACCATCACACCAACACTCCCATACCCGTCTGTCCCCCCCTGCCAAAACAACTAATAGTAACAGTCCTTCCCAACAATCTTTCTGGCTGATCCACCCCTGTACCGGACTTCCTGCAAACATGCTACATTCACTCACCTCCTACTGAATGCCTCAATGACTTCCCCTGCTCTTCCCCTCAAACTTTCCACATTCCATGAACCCACCCTCATCCCTCTGGGGGATTTACAGTCCTCAGGCTTACTTTGAAACTTATTCTTGTATTTTGTCATAAAGGGAGATAGACATACCAAAGGCCCCCCTCTCACTGCACAGTCCAAGGTCCAAGCAATGGATCTGGGACCCCTAGCCCACCAGCATACCAGTGGCTGTGGTAGTGGCCTCGGGGCACCCTCCCAGGACAGCTGCAGGGACACCCTCCAAGCATGTTTTGGTACTGCAACTGTCCCGCAATTATACATCCACTGATAGGGCAGCCTCCTGGGGCACTACTCCAGGATCGGGCCCCTCTCTATTAGGTGGAACCGGCAGCCTGGGAACCACAATGCCCTGTACCCTCTAGCACAGGTTCGAGTCCCATCTCGCCCTGTACCAATGATCCATGCTGGCAGAACCTCTCATCATGCCTACCCTCAGAAGTCCGCCACTAGATAGCGGGGGCAAAGTTTTCTTGCCGCATGCCCTTGCTGGTGCAAACCCCTGTAATGTAGTGGGATACGTTGTGAGAAATGTTAAGTGCAAGCGGTGTTATGCATAAGATAGTTAGAGGAAATGTAAGGAGAGTATGCTGGTCTACTCTCCATGTTACTGTCACACTGAATAGGACAACAAAGGGGGATGGTTTGATAGCTAGTGAAACAGGAGCACCAGTTCTCCCTATCACCAACATTCCCATTCCCCTCGGGAGTACCACCCTGTTCGACCTGTGCTACAGCCTCCTCCCTAACACACACACACACACACACACACATACACACACACACACACACACACACACACATATGTGTATATATATATATATATATATATATATATATATATATATATATATGTACGATGGTGCGAAGGCTGCAGTGCGTGTGGATGGTGAACTAAGTGAATTTTTCTCTTTGAAAGTTGGTTTGAAACAGGGATGTGTCATGTCTCCATGGTTGTTCAATCTGTACATGGATGGGGTAATAAAAGAGGTACAAGGTAGGGTAGTGGATGTTGGAGTGGCCCTGGTGAGAGATGATAGTGTTTGGAAACTCCCTGTACTGTTGTTTGCAGATGATACTGTGTTGTTGAGTGAAGACGAAGGGGAGCTGCAAGGCTTGGTGGATGAGTTTGGAAGAGTGTGTAAGAAACGGAATCTAAAGGTGAATGTAGGGAAGAGTAAAGTGATGGTCTTTGAGAGAGGTGAGGTTAGTGAATGTACAGCGAGGTTGGATGGTGAGGAATTGGAAAATGTGAGTACGTTTAAGTACTTGGGTAGTGTGATGAGTAAGGATGGAGGTTTGGAGGGTGAAGTGCTTGAAAGGGTACAGCAGGGAAGAAAGGTTGCTGGTTCTTTGAAAGCAGTGATAAGAAACAGGGAAGTGAGTATGGAAGTGAAAAAGTTACTACATGACAGTATTGTGATACCAACTCTAACGTACGGAAGTGAAGCTTGGACATTGTTGGAAGGACACAAGTCAAGAGTGAGAGCAGTGGAAATGAGTTATTTAAGAGGAGCCTGTGGAGTCACGTGGAGAGACAGGCTGACGAATGAAGATATAAAGAAGCGTTGTGGTGTGGATGTGGATGTGATAGGAAGCATTATGAGAAACACACTGAGGTGGTTTGGCCATGTGGAGAGGATGGAGGGTGAAAGACTGACGAAGAGAGTGTATGTGAGTGAGGTGGAGGGGGGAAGAGGGAGGGGGAGGCCGAGGATGAGATGGAGGGATGGGGTGGAGAGGTATATGAGAGAGGGGGGTGTGAGTTGGGAGCAGGGCAGTGAAATGGTGGGGGACAGGGCGACTTGGAGGCGATTTGTTTGTGGTTACCCCAAACGGGATTGAGGCGTCTGGCAAAATATATATATATATATATATATATATATATATATATATATATATATAATTATATAATTCACATAAATATTACTTACTACAGTGAGAGACAGTTACACAATTTACACTGACATGTGTTTTATAATTTTAAATTTTTTGAGCGATCAAGCAAAACGTAGAATCTGATTTAGTGAGTAATCCCATTATGTACAGAAAACCGCCTAACTTAGTGCCTCAAGAATCAACATTAGCAGTGCCAAATATCCTATCACAAGAACCAGAAAACGATCAACGAAATATAAACTACGAAACATCATCAGAGACACAAGAACAGTCAGAAATCCAAACTCAGGAGACAAAACACACACTAGATAAAGAACAGCAAGCGCATGCAAGTTACACTGAAGTGAATAATGATGACACTTGGTCAGAATTTTCAGATATGGATAGTGAACTTTATAAAGGTTTACCTCCAACTTACTGTAACCTAAACCATATAGTATTAAGATCAGGAAAAACATAAAAATTTCCTGTTAATGGCGAGTGCAAGGAAAACACTGTAAAGATGGCTAACTCAGATGCAGCAAGCAGCAGTGCAGTACTTTCTCCACAAAATTCCAGTAATACTCCACATGCAGTGTATATTTTTCATGAAGACAATGATCTCAGAAAAGTCTCTGGTACTGAAAAAAACAAGACTGACATACACATATTTACTAAACTGTGTTAGCAATTTTTCATTAGGAGAACATTACAAATGAGAAAGGAAAAATAGCTGTTTTTCAGCTAGAATAAACCAAGAACGATCCCCAACTGGCAATTTGCTGAAGTCAGACAAGTTGCTGAGAGAGCAATTTAAGACAGAATTTCTCAGGAAATTCTCTGGAGGCAGGAATTTTCTTGGTGGTATAACCAAAGAATTATATAAAATTGTAGACCTATTAAGGCAAACACTCTTAGGCTCAAATCTAGGGGAAATAATAGCAGATATTTCCACTATTAAGAAAGCTCTGTTAGCTACAGCAGATATTTCCACTATTAAGAAAACCCTGTTAGCTAGCCTAGAAAACTCAAATCGGGCTACAGATGATGGTAAAATGTCACCGGTGCATGTCTTTGACATTACTGGCTATATATCAGCTGTATGCAAATTTCCTGAGAGGGTGTTAAAAATCGCCAAGAACATCCCATATAATCCAGGCATGTGTTTACTTTATTTCATTTATGAAGTAGAATTCAATTGCAGCAAAGCTGGTGTGACTGACACATCACAGGCCAACAGGACAGATATCTAAGTGCCAAAAATGTAGCATGGATAAATAAGGCAAGTCCTGGGAAGGACCAGATACAATCTCGATATGATCACAAAGAAACAAACCTTCAAGTTAGCTCAAGGACTCATTCGCTCACACAAGGTAACAGGGCGGTACAAAATTTTGTCCAAAGTCCCAGTAGACATCGGTTGGCACAGACAGAGAGAGAAAAAAAGGAAGATCACCTCGTAGGTTGCACCCAAGTGACACGCTCCGTTACTACTGCGTAAATCCAGGTCACACAAAAGCTGAGTGTTATATTACGAATAAAGAGGACAGGCAAAAGGCAAAAGGGTTTGAACCATATTGAAGGAAACTTAAATCTTCCGGTCACTGGACCTCAGACTGTAAAACAATAGAAAAATTGGTTTCCATCTACAGGTCGGAGAAGGTCGTACCAACACAAAAGATGGCAGCATATAAAACAACCAAATAAACAAATAGTAAACACAGGAAGTTATTTTGGAAATGAAAGTATTTTAGTCTCTGTTGTAGATCAAGAGGAAGAGATTTCATTATTTTTGGATTCAGGCTCACCAGTGAATTAAATAACGGAAGATGAGTTAGAAAGAATTTTTAGAATTAGAAGAAAAGTGACGTTCTTGGAAAATTCAGACTTAAATTTATACAGTGGATGGTAAAGAAATACCGGTGACTGGTGACTTACGGTACAGTAACACTGACTGTAGCTGGACATCTGAAGGCAGATCAACCAGACAGGTTGTTAGGTAGAGATTACATCTCTCGGCAAAATCACGAATATCTTCCTGTGGATGCAGAAGGCCACGAGCAGCAGAGAAAGTGTATCGCAATAGTCGGACATCCTGGAACACGCGGTGTTATCACAGCTTGATGCCCAGGCTGTAATGCTGGTGGGCTTGTCCCCTTCTTCCGGGAGTATCACACACTCAAAAACTACTAAATAAAAATAAGTTAACACTTGTAAATAAATGTGTGTTCTAGTGTTATAAGTGTTCAAGTAAAACAGAATATATGTATGTAAGTTGATTAAAAAATTTGTTCAAATAATATAGAAAACACATGCATAAGAGTTCGAAGAGATTGACCATTGTGAATAATGCATAAATGATAAATTTAGTGTTCAGTGGTGAAAGAAAAAAAATGAAAGTGGGTGAAATGTCCACTAGTCCCACCTCAGGTGTGCGGGGTGATAAGCTGCCTGCCCGCGCTCCTCCCTCGCTCTCCCCTCCTCCTCCTACAGCCAGCCTCTCCTCTCCTCCTCCTACAGCCAGCGCAGACTTATTACCATGTAAGTAACACCTTTTACCTTCGTTTTTCATCCATTTTCATCGATGTATGCATGTTTAGGCTTATTCCTTGATACTTTATTTTTCCGAAAATATGTTACCCCACACGGTCATATGTCGCCCGCCCATAAGGGGTTGAAAATTAACCATGCTAGTTTGGTGAGAGTAATTTGACGCTGGTGATATATATATATATATATATATATATATATATATATATATATATATATATATATATATATATATATATATATATATTACTGAGTTTCAGTGTAGTGAATTAATTAACTTTGGTGCAAATGGACACATAATTTGAAACTTTATCATTCGTTTGTTTCTCTCTGTTAGGCTTTTTCTTAAATATAGATTTGTGATGGCTGCTACTTTTGCTAAGAAGTGCAGAAACACAATGATTAATTCATTAACACTACCGCGGTCTTTGGATATGGAATCGCGTCCAAACAAAGAAATATTCACCATAAATCAAGAACTGCACCTAGCGTCCTGAAATTTGGTCTGGTATTAGCCTGAATGAATTTCCAGTTCGGTGATACTACTTTCATTCATGGGATAATTCGAAAATGTGACCAACAAATCCAGAGAAAAAAATGTGGTATAAACATTCTTACCTGCTCTTTCAAACTATACTCGTCACAACAATTTTACTTTGTGCAATACCATTTTCCTTTTTCTTTCATCTTATTCTACAGAGTCTCATCTTTCTAACGATATAAAAATATATTCGCTAATTCAAATATTTCGGCCTGAAGGAATGATTTGAATAGAGAAAAACTCGAGTGCGTGGCAGGGTAGGAGAGAGGGAGAGCGGGAACGGGGTTGAAACGTGAAAGTGTTAAGAATGGATTTACACCAATCCTCGCTGATGGCATTGAGAAACCTCAGTGTGTGTTGTTTCAAAATGCTGGGGAATGATTCTGTGAGGCCTTGTAAGTTGAAGCATCATCTGATGACAATCCAAGCTCAGTATGCAGAGAAAGGCCCCAGTTTCTTCTGCCGCCATGAACAGAGTTGGGGAAAACAGAGACTGGATGGGAGTGGTGCTTTCCCATAACAGAAATGAAACGTAGTCAAGGCATCATATTAGGTTTTCCTTGAAACAGGAAGAAGAAAAAGACCCATACGATTGGTGAAACTTTAATTAATCCGTGTGCTGTAAAGATGGTCAAGCTAGTTCTTGAAGAGTCAAATGCATATAAGATTCAGCAGATTTACTTTTCAAACGATAGAGTGACACGGAGAATTATTGAAATGGCAGCTGATATCATGGAACAAGTAGTACAGGAGATTAATTTGTCTCCAACTAGTATGTTCGCAGCACAGTTGGATGAGTCAACGAATGAGAGTTCTTGTGCACAGCTACTCGTGTTTGTCAGATATGTATTCTTGCATGAGATCAAAGATGAATCTCTGTTCTGTATACTGCTTGAAACTGCCACAAAAGCTTTAGATGTGATGGAAAAGCTAACAGAATAGCCTGAAATAATTGTTGTGGAGTTAGAACTAATGGGGCTCCGGCAATGCTAGGATCAAAATCAGGGCTCCAGAACCATGTCGAGGAAGTAGCTCTGAATGCAAAAGTGGTTCATTGTATGATCCATGGTTTTGCACCGGAACCTGAATCGCTCTTCTTTTACTTCAAATTTTGATGGCAGTCCAAGGACAATGTTCTGAACAGAGTATCTGAGCGTCAGAGAGAACTTAAACATTTCATGGAAATGAGAGGAAAGGATGATCTATTAAGTCTCTTCTACTATGTGTTGTGGGAGTCATGTCTTGCATACCTGGCCGACATTTTTGAACAGCTAAACAGGCTGAATCACAAGTAACAATACAAGGAAAGAAATGTATCTCACCTCATGGACAGAATGTGTGCATTTCTTGCTGAACTCCAGAACTTGCAAAGGGAAGCAAGTGCACAAAATGTTGTCATGTCTATGAATCTTTCAACTATTCTTGAGATTGGAGACGAACACCTACTTGACCTATCACTCAAAAGTGAAATAATTCAGCACTTGAATTCTTTGGAAAGTGAGCTTAATGGATATTCCCCACAATTCAAGGAGGAAGAAGACGATTACCTACTTGACCCATCACTCAACAGTGAAATAATTCATCACTTGAACTCTTTGGAAAGTGAGCTAAAAGGATACTTCCCATAATTTAAAATGGAAGAAGGGAAACTAGTGAGGAATGCTTTCTCTAACTCCAGATATTTGTATCATTCCTGGTGATGTTCATGATGAATTCCATGACCTCAAGAATGATTTTGTTGCCAAAGATTTTTATGAAGGAAAATCTCTAACTCTGGTCTGGTGCTCCATGTATCACTCATATCCAAGAGTTTGTGAAAATGCACTTAGAGTCTTCTAGCCATTTTTCACAACATATTTATGTAAATCTGGTTTCTCCATCCTTCTGCACATAAAAAGTAATAGCAGAAACCTGTTTGATGTTGACGCAGATGTCACGAATTGGCATGAGCGTGTTCATAAGTTCGTAACATTTTATTCAGAGTGAAAACCGCGAATTCTAGTGGAATTCTCATTGTGTATCGCTCAGTTTAACCATCCACGTATTCACCCGATCAGGAGTGTTTTCGGAAAATTTTTCACTGTTTCATAAGTGATCATCCTTGCGCACGACATTAGAGCCTTCGCTGAGTGATTTATTGTGAGCAGTATGTCGCTTACTTTCCTTCCATTGACCGTTGAGCCAAATGCAGCCAGCCCTCGCCCTCTTCCATGATTTGAACTTAATCAGGAGTAGAGTGTTGTGAGAGAAGGAACAGCGCTGCCGCAGCGAGTTCCTGAATCTCCACCTAGTGTGAATCGGCAGGAGGTTTTGTGGTTGCAGCGTCCGTCCTAATACCAGTGCCCAGTTCATTCCGCCTAGCCCACTCTACTGACCAGTATTTCCTTTCATTTTTCCTAGGCTTAACCCCTAGAACGTGGATCGTCGCGTTTGCGACGCTCGGCCACAAGGGCAGGACGGCGGGTCGTCGCGTTTGCAATTTTAGTCCATTTTGATTAACCGCGGGCAAGCAGGCTCCAGCTGGCATTGTCTATCAGTACCACCACCCTCTAGCTACAACTAGCATACTTTACCTTTGTACTACTGACCTCAGTTCTTGCCAAATATCGCGTTTTCCCCCCGTCCCCCCCCCACCACGGCCTGGCCAGCCTGGCTGTGATACATGGCAGCGCTCTGAGGGCTCAGAACTGTAAATCTGCGATCTCCTCTCACAAGCAGTTTATGCTACTAGGAAACGCTTGTTTCCCCAGTTGTAACACTAGCTTTTTCTCTCACGGTTTGCCTCTGTTTAGCGTCAGGTTACTGCAGGCTTTCAAAGTGAGATTATGGCGAGTTCTAGCTCTTCCCAGTCAGTGCAAGCGGCCGACAGGAACGAGAATAAAGTGGCGGACGTAAGGCAGAATAAAAAGCGCGCCGTGGTGATCTTTTGGGAAGTAATATGATTGAAAATAATGTAGTATACATGTTTTTAGCTGTGAAAATGGAAATGTTTGTTGAGTGACGGGAAGATCGCCGCCACAGTGCATGTCGGCCGTTCGCTCCATTGATTTTAGCCTTATTTTCAGTGCTTATTGTACAAATACGGATTCCTAACTACCTTTACGTTGTAGTATAAAGTTTACTGTGACAGAATGAGGCTGTGGTAGAGGGGAAACCGGGTTGCTGGAGGTGTGAAAGTGAAGATTTGGTTACCCAACTTTGCAAGTCTCCACAAGTCCTTGGGTAGTCCACGAAGGCTCAACACCTGTCTCTGGAGAAAGCTGAATGTAAGTACTATCTGCCATACCAAGTATAATGTTCTAGGTTTAATCTCTGATTTTTGGCGAATATTTTCCTACAAGTACTCAGACCGCGATACAACCCCGCCACTCGGGGGGGAAACGACTGTACACAGCCGCGTTTTAGGGGTTAAGAGTTTAGCTTTTGAGTGAGCGAGTGAGTGTGTTCTCCTTATTTTGAATTCATTTGAGACTCATGTAACAGAAATTTATTTCATTGTAATCAGTAAATTTACGGTTCTTTTTCTTGAGCTTAATGTAATGTAAACTCGTGTTTTATTTCTCCATGTTAAGCTTATTTTACTTGCCGCTCCTATTTTGCATAAACGCTTTGTATTATTCATAACTGGTACTTAGGCCAGTCCTCTTGTACTAAGCTTAAATCCATTGTTCCAGCTTGGAGTTAATGCACTGGCAAGAACCTGTTTATCATTAATAGCATTAGTTATTGATTGTCAGGGATGGAGTCACTTTCTCCAGAGGCTAGCAGTACTAACAAACAGCATGTGTGAGTAATAAGTCTCTGCTTTGTGCTGTTGAGAAAGTTTATAAATTCTCATCCTTAGAGAATCGGCGAAGTAAACCGGCATACAGTAAAACTTTCTGCTTGATTTTCACAAGTCAATTCATTGTCTCTATTTTCAAGCAAAACACATAACCTTTATCCAATTTTTACATTCTTAAAAACCCCGTGACATCTGGCGACCTCGCCAGGATATTAATTCCTAGCTCTAAAGTTATTCGTGAGATAATACTCATTCACTCATACTTAGGTATTTATCATTAAAGTCTATAGGCACTATTTTACTGGTGATTATTGAGTCAGTTCTATTAATTTTACGTAATAGTTTTCATAGTCAGTTGTTTGTTTAATTTTCTTCCTTTACCAGTTTAACCATATAAAACTGGTCACCACTAACCTGTGCCTATATTCTTTACTCTTGATTATTGCCATTTTTCTGCAAAATAGCAGTCAGTACTTGGTCTTTAGTTTACTCAGACTGAATTAGCATCATGTCTACCGACGTCTATGTACAGGAAGCTAAAGATATGGGGCTTAGCGACCCCAAAGAGGTTAAAGAGTATGTACTGTCTCGGTTTATTTATGAGCAGAACGTGAGAATGATGCTCGTGAAGAGCGTCGAATTCAGCGTGAGGAACGCGAAAGAGAACGTGAATATGAGCCAGAACAGCACAAGGAACGCGCGAGAGCAAGAACACGAACGAGCAGAGCGTGAGGCATGTGAAAAACATGATTTTGCGATGCTGAGGCTCAAGTGAGACTCCTTGGCTTCAGACACATCTGGTGCAGCTAACCCAAGCTCCACGACCGCTCTCCCTGCACACGTTTTGGTGACCCCACACATCAAGCTTGCTCCATACAAGCAAGGTGAGCCAATCAAGCCATTCATAGCTCGTTTCAAAGACATGGCTCAGCTGTACCAGCTGGATGAGGCAGCTAAGCGGCTTCAGTTTCTTAGCCTGTTTGAGGGCCCTGCCCTCAATATTCTCCACAGAATTCGTGGAGAAAATCTCACGTATGAGATGATGAAGGCCGCGCTCGTCAAAGTGTATGGTCTCACAGTTGACGACACCAAGAGTCAGTTTATGAGGGTGCATTTACAAGAAAAAGAGACTGCCGTTCAGTTTCTTGACCGGCTTACTTCTTACTTAGATGAGTGGATGGAGAAAGATGAAACTCCTTCCACGCGCTAGGGGATAATCGACCTTATGCTGCGCATGCAGCTAGAAAAACTGTGGTCTGCCAAACTTATGGCTCAGCTTAAGGTCTGCCAGGTTAGGGATGCCAGCCAAATGGCGAACAAGGCTGATGCATTCTTCACTGCATACGGGTATCAAACTCGTAAGCAGCACACCTGGAACAGGAAAGCTGACAAATCTGGGAAACCATCTCAGAATGAACCCCAGCAACAAGGCCGTTCTCAGAATAATGGCCAAGGTCCAAAACCACACAAGAAGGACCAGGGGCAAAACACTCAGAAACCTGAGTGGATGCGGTACAACAAGTACCCTGACCAGCAGCAGTATCAGCCATGCAACCGACCGTCGGGACTATCCTTTTCAGCCCCAGCCCCTCGGAAGCAGGAGGCGAACGCAGCCTTCATTCCTCAGCAGCAGCACGGTGGTGTTGTCCCTAGCAGTACGGGGACTTCCACACAGTTCACTAGTCCCTCAGCGACAGTGAACACACCTCCTCAGGAGGCCAATGCTCCGTCTCCCCAGACAGTGGGTACAACCCCTCAAGTATCTAGTTCTCAGGGCACCATGTTTGCCACATCATTTATTCAGCAGCCTCATCAGTGGCTAGCTGCTTCCTCCACAGGCCCTCCCACAGGTGACAGTGCCTTCTTTGTTCAGCCAGGGTTTGTGGGAGGCATTCCTGTGAAGGTCCTGAGAGACAATGGGTCCTCAGGTTGCTCTGTCAGGCAGAGTCTAGTTCGGCTTGAGGAGTACACAGGTCGACATATCCAAGCTAACCTTATTGAAGGATCAGTGAAATTGTTCCCTGAGGCACGTATCCAGGTGACATCTCCATTTTACACTGGTACGACAGTTGCAGTTGTCACGCCAGAACCTTTGTTTAACCTTATCATAGGGAATATCCCAGGTGCCAAGTATAGTTGCACCATAGATGACGCTACTCAGACTTCGGCTGCAGTAACACGAGCCATGGCTGAGGCACCAAATTGTGTCACCCCAGTGACCACTGCATCACCGCAAGATCTGATTTGTAGTCAAGATGCTGTCCAAGAACAACATTCTGACCCGATACTTGCTGCCTTGCGGAAGAAACAAAAGAGTAGAGTGATAAAGTATTCATGGGGAGGTCAAGCCAAGTTCCTTCGTAAACAAGGACGGCTGTACCGTGAATCACGAACACCCCAGGGCGAGGTTTGACTGCAGTTCATCGTTCCTGCTAAGTACCGCCAAGCAGTGTTAGAATGGGGTCATTGTTCAGCTTCAGGAGGTCACATGGGCAAAAAGAAAACCCAGGGCCATATCCGTGCTGACTTTTTCTGGCCAGGGATGGGACGAGAAATAGATAGCTTTGTACGTTCCTGCAACATGTGTCCATGTAACACCAATCAGGGACACGTTCTTCCTGTGCCGTCTGAAACCACACCCGAAATCTCTGAGGCAGTTGAAAGAGAGGGCAGTGGTGAAGTGGGTGCAGACCTGACGTCTCACCTGTTGGTCCCACAGGACACGTTACATCCAGGACCTGTATATACATGTATACCATAGGTTAAGGGGAAGTTTGAGACCCCTGTAAGGACAATCCGAGGCTGTGTATGAATTACCTTGTGGAAAGTCTCGAGCTGTGGGCCTCTCTGAGGATTTCCAGAGAATGCACATTATCCACAAGAGTGTTCACACCCACGGTGGGTGTTAAAATGTGACCTGCCCGAGATTGTGTAGCGATTCTCAGCTTCCTGTCATTAATTGTAAGTGTAGAGTTAGGTTAACCAATAAACTGCCCGTTCTCAGAGATTTGAGCAATTCAAGAACTGGCACGTTTCCTGGTTAATAATGTTAGGTTAACCAGTAAACTGCCCGTTCTGAGAGATTTGAGCAATTCAAGAACTGGAACGTTTCCTGGTTAATAATGCTAGGTTAACCAGTAAACTACCAGTGTCCTGAGAGATTTGTAAATCCAAAGACTATGTTTCCTGGTTAATAATAAACTTAGGTACTGATTGCTATGCAGAGAGAGAGAAAGAAATGACACTTTTGATGCTCCACCTTGATTCCTTTCGCAGGTCCAGCTGGCGGGTGCAGCACTGTCGTGCAGATCAGATGATCGTCCCTACCGCATGCTGCCGCCTCTTCTCTTCTGCCTCATCATCTCTTTACTATTAATTTGTATTATATCATTTTACAAGTAGGCACAGTTACACCACAACTGTCACACCTACACTGTGTATTACATACATCACGCTACATAATAATTAGTTGTTAATGTAAATGTAGCGAACTTTCGCTCAGTTTGTCCTGAGTACAGGATTTTTCACAGTCGTTTCAGAGTTTTTTCCTCAAGCTTGCTTCTATTAACGTAAATATGAGGTTTTTACGCTCATGGGCGACTGTAATTTTCTCCTGTAGCAGAGTAGTACACACACCACAGTGTGAATCTTGTGTGACTGAGTTAGGATTTATATGTATGTATATAAATTTTTTTTTCTCTGAAGAAAAAAAAAATGATTTTGATGGGGCGTAATGTCACGAATTGACGCGAGCATGTTTATAAGTTCGTAACATTTTATTCAGAGTGAAAACCGCAAATTCTGCTGGAATTCTCATTGTGTATCGCTCAGTTTAACCATCCACGTATTCACCCAATCGGGAGTGTTTTCAGAACATTTTTCACTGTTTCATAAGTGATCATCCTTGCGCCCGACATTAGCGCCTTCGCTGAATGATTTATTGTGAGCCGTATGTTGCTCACTTTCCTTCCATTGACCGTTCAGCCAAACGCGGCCAGCCCTCGCCCTCTTCCATAATTTGAACTTAGTCAGGAGTAGAGCGTTGTGAAAGAAGGAGCAGCGCCGCCACAGCGAGTTCCTGAATCTCCACCTAGTGTGAATCGGTGAGAGGTTTTGTGATTGCAGCTTCCGTCCTAGTACCACCTCCCAGTTCATTCTGCCTAGCCCACTCTACTAACCAGTATTTCCTTTCATTTTTCCTTGGCTTAAGAATTTAGCTTTTGAGTGAGTGAGTGAGTGTGTTCTCCTTATTTTGAATTCATTTGAGACTCATGTAATGTAAATTTATTTCATTGTAATTAATAAATTTACAGTTCTTTTTCTTGAGCTTAATGTAATGTGAACTCGTGTTTTATTTCTCTACATTAAGCTTATTTTACTTGCCGCTCCTAGTTCGCATAAACGTTTTGTATTATTCATAACTGGTACTAAGGCCAGTCCTCTTATACTAAGCTTGAATCCATTGTGCCAGCCTGGAGTTAATGCTCCGGCAAGAACCTGTTTATCATTAATAGCATTAGTTATTGATTGTCAGGGGTGGAGTCACTTTCTCCAGAGGCTAACAGTACTAACAAACAGCATGTGTGAGTAATTAGTCTCTGTTGTGTACTGTTGAGAAAGTTTATAAATTCTTGTCCTCAGAGAATCGGCGAAGTAGCCGGCATTAAGTAAAACTTTCTGCTTGATTTTCACGTCAATTCATTGTCTCTATTTTCAAGCAAAACACATAACCTTTATCCAATTTTTAAATTCTTAAAAACCCCGTGACACCAGATATGAGATATGCTCTATCAGTGACTCAACCTCGAATCAGTTGGTTGACTGAAAGTAAAAAGTAAACAGTGTCATCCATCACACTGATATATATAAAAAAATATGCATTCTGACTGATAGTTGTAAGCATCATTTGTGAAGGGCTTGAGAGGAAATTGAAGGGGGACCACGTGGATGTTAACATCTTCACAAGTTCGGAAAGAAGTGAAAATGTTTGAGAAACTCTGGGTTAGGAAGACACTGTCTTACACCTGGCAACATTTCTACTTGCCTTGAATTTGCCAAGACACTTCACAGTATTGTAGGCCATGCCTCACGTGCCAGCTGGTTGGTAAGAGTAACAAATCTATTCCTGTAGCATCATTGGTTCCCCTTCCTGTCTTTGATGCCACATTTGCTTGAATTCTTGTAGATATTGTTGGCCTTGTGCTAAAAACCTCATCAGGCCACCAGCATATTCTTTGTTGAACATCTCTTTGAGAAACATTTCAGCTTAAGCACTAGTGAGTGAAATGATAAATTTTTTGCTAGGTTGGTCTTCCAAAAGAGATGTAATCAGATCAGGGCTGCAAAATCATGTCAAAATTATTCAAACACTGAAAAAGTTGATGACCTCCCAGATAACTTCCTCCGTCTACCAACTTCAGAGTCAGAGAGCACTGGAGAAATACCATCTCATCCCCAAACAAATGTTAAAGGTTATTTGACGTTATTCTTGTACAGGATTCGGAAAAAGTCTTCCCTTGCTGTTGAATGGAACCAGAAGGACCCCAGATGTGTTCTTAGGCTACACCCCATTTGAGTTGATATTGGTCACCATGTGAAAGGTCAATTAAAGTCAGTGATGATTGTCATGTCAGTATGCTAACCAGTGTCTCAAATTTTAATGAAAGACTAGCCAAAGGTTTATAAGTAGCGAAGGCAAACTTGGAAACCTCTGAAAGGAAGTTAAAGAGTCTCTATGATAAAAGCAAACAGGGTAGGAACAAAGTATTCCACCCAAGAGACAAGGTGCTAGTATTGCTCCCTCTTCCTGGACATCCATTACAGGCAAGTTTCTCAGGCTCTCATGTATTGGAGAAGAGGGCAGGTGATGTTAACGATGTTATTCGGACCCCAGATCGGAGGAAACATGAAAGTTGTGCCATGTCAATATTCTGAAGGAGCGCCAAGTGCGAGAGGATGCAGAGCTCCCTCAGCACCCAAGATGGTGGATGAGCCAGGCTGCCTCTTGACTTTGAATTAGGCTGCCAGTTAGACAGAAAACTAGGAGGCATGGATGATGTTTGCTGATGAACTCTTTCACTAAACACGTGAACGACTTGCTGCCCCGACTGCCCTTCCAGGAAAGCATTGTGATGTTTTCAGAAACACCCCTGGGGCTGATGGATGCAACATAGCAAGATGTTGATGCTGGAGACGCCTGTTCTGTGAAGCAGCCCACTACTGTGCAAGTCTGCAAAATATGTTCATTATCCAGCAGGAGCTAACCTACATGTGCACCAGGGGTTGATCGAGGCATGCCAAAGTGATTGATGCTTCCCAGTCACTTTAGTTACAAAATCTGGTGGGCTCTATCATTTTTACATATATTACCATAGGGTCAACTTCATCAATAAGACTGACACTTACCCATTTCGTAGAGTAAAGGACAACATCGGCTATATATGCTGTGAAAAGTTCATTACGAAAACTGATTTAATGAAGCGATATTGGCAAGTCCCACTAACAGAAAGAGACATAAAAAATTTCCTACTTTATGGCAGGCAATCATACATACAAATGCAAAGTCATGCAATACAATAGGAAAAATGTTCCGGCCACATTCTGGAGGCTATAAACAAACTTTCTAGTAACAAACACGTAAAGAGATGTGTCACAGTGATGAGTTGGATATACTCCATATCTCCTGGGAGGAACATCATAGCCTATCCAGTTAGATGCCTTGCTGCAGAGACTGTCATCTGCTAGCTTAGTAATCAACCTAGCGAAGTGTGACTTTGCAAAGGCCTCGGCTTAGTACTGTACTTGGGCTATACGGTAGGTTTGGGTTAAGTAAGTCCATCCAGTGGCAAAGTTGAGGCAGTTGTTAAATTCAGGGAACCCAAGAACAAATGAAAATTCCAGAGATTGCTGGGTATGGAGGGTTACTATTAGAGGTCTGCCTGAAATTTCTCTGATGTTGCTAAGGAAATGAGTCATATGTGAACCGCAGGAAGAAGGAATAATATGAAGAGGCATTTTCAAAAGTTAGTGTGTTTCTGTCAAGTAAGCCTGTGCTCCAAGCCTCAAATATCAGTTAGCCTATTAAATCAGCTGTTTATGTTGGTGGCGTTGGTGCCAATGCAGTTCTGTTACAAGCTAATGATCACGGTGTGGAACTACCTTTTTGTTACTTTGGCCAAAAGTTTAATGTTCTCCAGAAAAATACTCCACTATCGAAAAGGAGCTCCTTGCACTCATACTTGCCCTGCATCATTTCTCAGTGTATTTTGGTTTCGACTCAAGTTTACTGTTGTGTATAGGCTACAGAACACTTACCCTCTAAAATTCTAAGCATAGTTTTGAGATAAGAATCAACAATTAATCTGCTGGACTTTATTCCACCAAGAGTATGCTCTGGATATCCACTAAGTCAAGAGGCAAAGGAATTTTTAGCACCCTGTTTGTCTAGGACGTAACCTTGTGAGACGTACAGAAATTTCCCCTTGTAAACTTCTTTCTTCAGAAACGTAGGTTTTACTGGACACTGCCTGGCTGTGTGAAGTGACCGTGTGATGTGTTATCTCAGTTGACCCTGGCTCAAGCTACCATCAGTATTGGCCCGACTACAATCCAGTTTAGAGCTCCGTGTATCAGTGATGAAAAGGATCAACCCGCACCGAATTACAAGGAAAGAAAGCAAGCAGAGCCGAATCCAAAGGATGAGGACCACCCCCAGAGAATGCGGCAACCAAGCCCAGCTGATTAACCTAGTGTGACCAACCTGTTGAAGAAATTATTGGAAACAGATAGGTCAGTGGAGGAAAAAAGGTGCGTGGCTATTGGGATATATGAAGAGTGGCTAGAGGTGGAAGAGCATTGCACTCTCAACTACACCTTCCTCTCAGTCCCTCTCTTAGTTTAGTGATAGATGTAAGAAATACTCAAAGGCATCAGGTTGTAAGCTAAGAATTTGTGTTTAGCTAGTACATAACAGCCAGGTAATACAACTGTTCCCATTTAGTACTCTACTAGCTGAAGAATCTGACTGATCTTGTTTGAGCAGGATTGTAAGTGACTGTAATTAAGAAGTGTTTTGATGTGCATCCGTTTATTATATAAAGGACCTATTTGTGTGATGTGCGGTGAACAGATTTTGCAAGTAAAAGAAAGGTTTATTTGTTAGTGTCATTGCCTTTGATTTGAGGCTGAGAGTCAGAAATCTCCCTGCACGGTCCATAACAACAGATACGCAGACAGTCTCACATGCATACAGATAGGTACAGTTGCGGACATATCAAACAGAAACACCCCTTCCACCAGCGAGGTGTGGTGTAGTGCTCTGTATATCTGGTAACACTGACAGATATGGAACTTCACCAGGTTTCGTTTGATTGCTAGGACGAACCGAACGCGATTAGTATTGCCGCTGTGCGCAGTTATTGATGCTAGTTTAATATTTAAGCAATGATCCGCCAGAAAATATAATGATAATTGCATGTCATGATTATGGTAAGTTTTTAAAATTACGTCTCACAGTAGCCTACTTCCTCTACATAATGATAATTTTTATAAATGATACGAATTTCATGAGTGATTCACGCATTTCTGTAACTAATGGCATAGTTGATGTAAAACGCACATGCTCACTGGATAAATGCAGACATTGCAATCTTGTTCCACCATTATTGGCTCGAGAGTTTGTTAAGGAATGCTTGGTTCATACTACAGTACAGTTGTTCAATATGAACCTAAATATAAATAATAACCACTCGCAAAGTGTAAAATCAACTGCTAAAAATTGTAACATAAACCTCAGTTAACCCTCCCCGTCCCATCGACGTATGGGTACGTTGCAACGATTTACATTTGCCAGTCCCGGCGACGTACCAGTAGGTCGTGCAATTGCAAGGTCCCTAATTTGCACAATTTTCAATTTTCGCGCGTGATTTTTCGTATGTATACACGGGACACCTTCCACTATTCTTCTACAAGATGCCAAGCAGGGACAATGCCTAGCACCGCATAACCTCCCCCCTCCCCCCCTCACGCCATTGTCTCGGCAATTCACCTGTTACCAGTGACCTGGCCAATAAAGACATTCAGGGCCAGAGTGATTCCCCAATCGATGACAATGTGGAGGACAAACTTTACATAGCATTAGAGGAAGAAATAGTCAGAAATGATGATCAGGTAATATGGGAAAAAAAAGGTCATGAATGGTGATTAGTTAGTGAGTGAAACAATGCTTATAATGCCTATATTACTGCTTGAAAACCAATATACTCTCATACTACATATAAATTCGTACCAAGTAAATAAATAAATACCGTTTATGAGTGGATATAATAGTTACCCTCCCATAGAACTCGTTTTCTTTGGTGCCAGCATGTTAGAAAACCCAGTCAGGTAAGGAGGAACTCCTACCTGGATTGAGTATTTTAAACCTCATGTGAGCGATTTCTCTATGAATTTTCGATGTTTCTCACCAAAAGCGAAGGTTTTAGCCAAAAATTTTTTTTTCGAAAATACCTCGGGACTGGAGGATGTCGGAGGTGCGGAAAACCTCGGGACGTGACGGGTTAAGTATATCCACCTTTATTTTACATCGGTGCCATAAAGATATTAATGAGAACCATAGAGATCATCATAATTGTCATTTTTATTGGTAATAAAGGAAAAATCATCATAGACCTATCCCTATTCTCTTTGCAGTATCAGTCGTCATCCATGATGATACTGCGTAAAGACCGTCTACACTAGCGGACAGGGACTAGGGGGCACGAAAGAGAAGTTCATCATCGGACAATTTCTGGCAAGTTTGACGGGCAAACCAATGGAAGGTCTGTGCCCGTTGTTGAGCGAAATCGACAGACACTTCTCGGTTTTTTCACTCTCTGGTTTCTTTTCTTTTTTCACTAGTCCAGCAAGTATTGTGCTATACAGTGCTATTTTTCTCGTATGAACTGTGTTGGCCATTGCCGACTACGTACTCAGAGACCACCTATATCCTCACAGACAAAATCACACTCGTGCAGGACAGACTCTGCCCCGTGCAGACACAGCCCGCCAGTCACTGCTTGCTCGTGAGGCGGGGCATTAGACTACAAGAGTAATTTCCAACCATTATGACAACAGCTGTAACATCTGACAAACTGTAGGGCCGTGTCATATATTTGCACATTAACAAATTGTCACCATACTCATAATACAGGGCCACTGAGCCACCCAGTGTAATCTGCGTCGTGAATTTTTACAAGGCATGACGGTCAATTACAACACAGGGCAACGCAAACTTAACATTTCATGTTCTGACTGTAAAATTCCATATTCTCTTAAAAACAATGAGCTGGCCGTGTCATCACTTTGTAATTTTTCCCTCCTACTGAAGCTCCTGTCGTTTACCAAAGTCCACCGTCCCCTATCCCATTGCCCCTCCTCTAGCCGCCAGTTCGACCACCATTGTCCCCTTCCTCACCCATCTCCCTCCTCCTTTCTCCCAGGTCCCCCACCCCCACCCTGTCGTCTCCTGTGGCGACACCCGTATGTGGTGAACTTGCTTCCATTTCAGAGGTCTACTGATGTCAAGTTCACGATAGGAATGATGAGAGTCATGATAATTTCCTGTTCATTGATAGTTGTCGGGAAGCCGAGAACTCTGACATATGATGAATTTTTAACTGTTTCATGGTTCATGAATCGAAACTAAACCACTCACGAAATCCATGTCATTCATAACTGCCATTATATAGAGGGAGTATATTGTGAGATTTTTAAAAACTTACCATAATCATGACATGCTATTTTCAGTGTATTTTCTGGTGGAACATTGCTTGAATATTATATTAGCATCAATAACTGTGCACAGCGGCAATGCTAATCTCGTTCGGTTCGTCCTAGCGATCAAACGAAACCTGGTGAAGTTCCATATCTGTCAGTGTTACCAGATGCGGAGAGCACTACACCACCTCGCTGGTGGACCAAGTGTTTCTGTTTGATATGTCCACAACTGTACATAGGCAGATATTTACGCAGACAGACAGATAGCTAGACATTTCGAGAAAGACAGATAAGTGGACAGTGATGATGAAGGACAGATAGGCAGATGGATAGACAATTAGAGAGCCAGACAAAGAACGATCGATTTATACAGAGCGAGAGTGAGAGAGAATAATGAACATGTGAATAAACTGGCGTGTGTGTGTGTGTATGAATCATGAATATATGTACTGATATATAGACAGACAGAAAGCTAGGAAGATGGATAGGTTAACAGAGATCTCCAGAACTGATAAAAAGGGATGCCAATAGATACAGAGAAAAATAGACATGAAAAATTTTGACAAACAGATATAGTTAGACAGATACATACAGACAGCTATGTAAACAGATAGACTGAGAGAGACAAACAGATTCACTGATCGAGAGATAGACAGATAAACAGAAAGACAGAAAGATAGGGAGCCAGACAGATACACAGATAAATTGACATATACATGAATTATAGATAGATAGTGACAGAGAACAACGAACGTGTGCATCACCTGGTGTGTGTGTGTGTGTGTGTGTGTGTGTGTGTGTGTGTGTGTGTGTGTGTGAACAAACCCTTCCTCGTTCCCAACCTTCTTCACTCCCAGTTTCCTGCTATTCATCACTGCATCCCGCTCCCTGCACCTACCACTCTCTCACTTCCTCACCACCCAAAGATCCATTCCCCAGCACTCTCCAGCCAATCTCAATCCTTTTTTCATTTCGCTCCTTTCTGCCCTGATAAACTCTCCACGCCCGAATCCCACTCCCTAAACCTTATCACTCTCTCCTTCTCCCAGCTCATCATCTTCCACTTACCCTTCCACGTCCTTTCAATTTCAGATCCTCTGGTATGGCATGATTGTCATATACCCTTTTTATTTCTTCATCTCTTCCATTATAAGCTATAAGCCTTTTTAGCACTGGGAAGAAAATACGAAATCGATTGGATACGGGTCTCTCTGTATATACAATATTGTCACGAATTCCCGCGAGTGCATTTATACAAATTCATGACATTGTACTTAGGTGAGAAAACCAGAACTCTAGTGGAATTCCCGCTGGGCATCACTCAGTTCAACCGTCCTCGTATTCACTTCGATCGGGATGGTTTTCAGAACATTTGTCACTGTTTCACAAGTGACCATTCTTATGCACGACATTATGCTTTCACTGAGTGACATATCGTTAGCCCTCTTTCCGTTGACCGTTGAAGTTAGGCCACGCATACTGGCAAGTACGGTCATCTCTCTTACCCCTCCCTAGTTTGAACTCAGTCAGCTTTGAGTCGCCTCAAGGATAGGACCGTTTGTGCCCAGCATAGAGCAGCACCTTTGTTGTACAGCGAATTCCTGAATCTCCACCTAGACGGTGAACTGGTGAAGCAGGCTTGCAGCGAATAGCAGCATTTGGTGTTCATCACGTGGGCGCCCAGTCTTTCGCTCATCTCCCCTCCACTTACCAGTATTTCTGTTCGTTTTTCTAGGCTTAAGTTCGATTAACTTCTGAATGAGTGAGTGAGTGTATTCTCTTTGTTATTTGAATTCGTGAGTCCCCTAGTGACTGTGAATTCCCCTTTTGAATTCATTTTGAGATTCATATAATGTCTATCTATCTATATACCTAGGCTGCTTCCCCCAAGGAAAGGGAGGTAGCCGAGACAGGACGACACACTCCCCATTTACTCATCCATTCAAACACATTCATTCGCATCTTAGCCCCAAAGGGGAGAACGGACAAATCCTTACCGCACCACACCGCACAGGGGTCAACTGCGCAATGCAATCAGTGACATCAGCAGCAGGGCCCGACAGCAGAACTGGTTTGCCCCTGCCACATCATAACAGACCCATCCCCTTACCCGCACCTGAACTGACTAGCTGATCAGACCAAATGCGGGAGAATATCCCCTCAGGGCTGCGTCATCACTTATTCATTCACAATTTCTCTCCATTTATTTCTGTCACGCACAGCCACTCTTCCTTGCTCAACAGACATTACTCTCGCATCCAGTGCTCTCTTCACACTGTCTATCCATCCTATTCGTGGTCTTCCTCTCAGCCTTACACCTCTCACATCAGATCTAGTTATCTTTTTCACCAATCGCTCATTATCCATTATCTCCATATGTCCAAATCATCGCAACACCCTCTGCTCAACTCTACCAACCATCTCCCGAACAACTCCAGTTCTCCTTCTCACATCATTTCGCTCTCGATCCATACGCATCACTCCACACATACTCCTCAGACATCTCATCTCCATTACATTCAAACTTTTCCTCTCTGCTACACCTATATTCCATGTTTCAGCCCCATATAACGCAGTCGGTACCACAACACCCTCATACAGCCTTCTCTTTACATCCATTCTAAATGAACGACATCTAAACACTTTTTTCATTCCTCCCAGCACCTTTCCTACTTCATTTATTCTAAACTTCATTTCTGCATCTATTCTTCCATCCACAGCAACATGTGACCCTAGATATTTAAAACACTCTACCTCCTCAAGCAACTCGCCATTTAAAACTATATTCATCCCCCTATCATCTACCAACCTCGTACACTTCATCACTTTACTCTTATTCTCATTTACTTTCAATTCCCTCCTTTCACACACCCTTCCAAACTCCTCTACCAACTGTCTCAATCTCTCCTTTGAATCAGCCACCAGTGCAGTATCATCTGCAAACAGCAGCTGTTTCAGATTCCACTCTCCACCATCAACATTCACCAGACTCAGACCTCCACCTAAAACTCTTGCATTCACCTCCCTTACAACACCATCCATGTAAATATTAAACAACCAAGGCGACATCACACATCCCTGTCACAGCCCCACTCTCACAGGAAACCAATCACTCACAGCATTTCCCACTCTTACACACGCTCTACTATTTACATAAAAACTTTTCACCCCTTTTAATAACCTACCATGAAGTCCATACAATCTTAAAACAGTCCACAAAGCCTCCCTATCAATTCTATCATACGCTTTCTCTAAATCCATAAATGCCCAAAACACATCCTTGCCTTTCGCTAAATACTTTTCACACACTTGTCTCACAGCAAACACCTGATCCACGCATCCCCTCCCTCTCCTAAAGCCACACTGCTCATCACCAATCACTCCCTCTGTACCCTCTCTAACTCTCATAATTAACACTCTACCATACACCTTACCTAAACGCTCAACAGACTTATACCCCTAAAGCTAGTACATTCATACTTATCCCCCTTGCCTTTATACAACGGGACCACACAAGCACTTGCCCAGTCAATTGGGACCATACCTTTCACAAAGCACACATTCGACAATCTTACTAACCAGTCAACAGTAGTCACTCCACCACCCTTCAGGCATTCCATAGCACACCCATCCATACCTGCAGCTTTCCCTGTTTTCATCTCCTTTACTGCCTTCTCCACTTCCTCCTTCGTGATCAAAGAATCATTCAACTCTCCCAACACATTTATTCCTTGCACCCTTCCATCCACCACAGTCTCAGCCACCCTTTCCTCCTCTACATTTAACAATCTTTCAAAATACTCTGCCCACCTCTTCCTTACTGCATCCATCTCAATTAACATCCTTCCATCCTCTGCTTTTACTCGTTCTTCCTTCCCAGACTCTCCCTTTCGCACCCTTTTCACCTCCTTCCAAAACATTTTCTTGTTCTGTTGAAAATTCTCTGTCAGCCGCCTACCCCACCTCTCATCTGCTGCCACTTTAGCATCACGCACAGCCCTTCTCCCCCTGTTCCTCTTTTCCTTATACCTTTCATATGACAACTCATCCTTCCTCTGCAGCCACACTTCATATGCACGTCTCTTCTCAGCCACAGCCATACTTACTTCCTTGCACCAACATTCATTTCCTTTTCTTACACCACCACCCACACGTCTCACACCACACACCTCTTCTGCATGCCCCATCACAGCACTCTTATTAAACAACTGCCATTCCTCCTCCACACTGCCATTTTCCCGATCTTTGACTGTGTTCCACTCATCTTTCAGTTTCTCGTGATACTCTATATTTTTCTCTCTTTTATCCAGCTCACTCACTTTCAAAACCTCCCTGCCACACCTAACCCTCCTAGCTCTCACCCATCTCATACCTACTCTTAACTTTCCCTCCACTAGGTAGTGGTCAGACATATCTCCACCCTCCTCTCTCAGAACTCTCACATCCAACAATCTTCGTATTACATTCCTAGACACAACCACATAGTCCATCAAAGCTCTATCAACAACCCTTCTACCCTCCTGTCTCACCCATGTATACTTATAGATATCTTTCTTCTCAAACAAAGTATTTCCAATCACCATCTCTCGCTCAGCACACATCGCTATCATTCGTTCCCCATTTTCATTTCTTCCAGGCACACCATGCATACCAACTACACCTTCAACTGCTACATTTCCCACTCTAGCATTCAGATCTCCCATCATTACCACATTCACATTCGTTCCAAAACTCTGCAGACACTCATCAACATCATTCCAGAATGACTCCCTCTCTTCTTCATCCCTTTCACTACCAGGCCCATATGCACTCACAAACACCCACAACTCACGTTCAAATTTCGCTTTCACCCACATCAGTCTCGATGACACCTCCTTGCAACACCTGACAATCTTCCATTCACACTTCCAAACATAGACTCACCCTTCCCTTTCATCTTCGTTTCACTCAAAGCTAACACATCCAACTTTCTTCTCACAAACATTCTCCCAATCTCCTCCCTTTTAGCCTCAATCGTACTAAATCCATGCACGTTCATAGACCCAATCTTCAGGGTACGGGGATAACTCCATCCCCCAACCCTTTCTCTGGCCTGTCTCTTTTTAGGAACTAAAAGATAGAGGAGGGGGTCCCTAGTCCCCTCACCCCGCCCCTTTTAGTCGCCTTTTACGACACGCAGGGAATACGGTGGCAATATTCTTCCTAACACAACCTGGCCCCAGAGTAGTAGTACCACCCCATAGTGCGGCCAGATTGTGTCCTCCCCGCCACAGGGGGGGACTCCACCCCTGACAATCAGTAGCTAATACTAATAGTAATGGACAGGTTCTTGCCGGTGCTTAACTCCTGGCTGGCACAACGGAATTATGTTTGATACAAAAGAACTGGCCTAAGTACCAGTTATTTCTCCACATTAAGCTTACTTTAGTTGCCGCTCCTAGTTTGCACAAACCCTTTACATTATCCATAACTGGTACTTAGGCAATTTATTTTATTGTACGAGTAATCAATAAAATTACAGTTCTTTTCTTTGAGCTTAATGTAATTAGAATCGTGTTTTATTTTTCCACATTAAGCTTACTTTAGTTGCCGCTCCTAGTTTGCACAAACTCTTTACATTATCCATAACTGGTACTTAGGCCAGTTCTTTTGTATCAAACTTAATTCCGTTGTGCCAGCCAGGAGTTAAGCACCGGCAAGAACCTGTCCATTATTATTAGTATTAGTTACTGATTGCCAGGGGTGGAGTCACTTTCTCAAGAGGCTAAAAGTACTAACAAACAGCACTCGTGAGTAATTAGTCTCTGCTGTGTACTGTTAGGGAAGTTTATAAATTCTCGTCCTTAGAGAATCGGCGAAGTAAGCCGATTTTCAGAAGTCAGTTCCTTGTCTCTATTTTCAACTAATATCAAGCATTTCTAATTTATAAATTCACGTCCCCCCGTGACATCTGGCGACCTCATTCCAGGATATTAACTTCTAGCTCTAAAGTTATTAACGAAATAAGAGTCACTCACTTACACTTGGGTATTTGTTATCTTTAAAGAGTATAGGCACTATCTTACTGGTAGTTATTGTTTCATCTCTATTAAATATACCTAATAGGTTTCCCAGTCAGTTGCATTTTTTTTCTTCATATTTTCTTTATCAGTTTAACTAGATAAAACTGGTCACCACCAGCCTGTGCCTATATTCTTTACTTTTCATTATTAGTATTTCTCTGCGGAACAGCAGTCAGTACTCAGTCTTTAGTCCACTCAGCCTTAGTTGAGTTAGCGCTATGGCTACTAATATATATGTACAGGAAGCCAAAGATATGGGGCTTACCAATCCCCAAGAAATCAAAGAATATGTGCTCTCATGGTTTAGTTATGAACAGCAGTGTGAGAGTGATGCTTGTGAAGAGCACAGAATTCAACTCGAACGTGAGCGAGAACAGCGCAAGGAACGCGAGAAAGAACGTGAGCACGAGCGAAAACAATACAAACAACACAATAGAGAATGTGAACATGAGCGAGAACAACATGAGAGAGAACGTGAATACGAACGAGAACAATGAGAGAGAATGAGAACACGAACGTGCTGAGGGCGAGGCACATGAGAAACATGAACTTAAGATGCTGAAGCTCAAGCAAGACTCCTTGGCTTCAGACACGTCTAGTGCAGCTAACCCAAGCTCCACGAGCACTCTCCCTGCACATGTTCTGGCAACCACGCGCCTCAAGCTTCCTTCGTACAAGGAAGGCGAGCGAATCGAGCCATTCATAGCTCTTTTTGAAGACATGGCACAGCTGTTACAGCTGGATGAGGCAGCTAAGCGGCTCCAATTTCTTAGCATGTTTGAGGGCTTTGCCCTCGATATTCTCCACAGAATTCGTGGAGACAATCTAACGTATGAGATGATGAAGGCTGCACTCATCAAAGCATACGGTCTCACAGTTGACAACTCTAGAAGTCAGTTTATGAGGGCGCGTCTACAAGAAAAGGAGACTGCTGTTCAGTTTCTTGATTGACTTACTGCTTACTTAGATGAGTGGATGGAGAGAGATGAAACCCCTCCATGCGAGAGGGGATAATTGACCTTATGCTGCACATGCAGCTAGAAAAGTTGTGGCTGCTGGGCTTATGGCTCAGCTTAAGATCTGCCAGGTAAGGGATGTCAGCCAAATGGTGGAGAAGGCCGATGCATTCTTCACTGTGTATGGGTATCAAACTCGTAAGCACCACACCTGGAACAGGAAAGCTGACAAATCTGGGGAACCGTCTCAGACTGAACCTCAGCATCAAGGCCGTTCTCAGAATAATGGCCAAGGTCCAAATGAACCATAGAAAAAGGACCAGGGGCAGAATACGCAGAAACCTACTTGGAAGCGGTACAACAAGTACCCTAACCAGCAGCAGTATCAGCCACACAATCAAAAGTTGGGACGATTCTTTTCAACACCAGCCCCAGTGTATAGGAGGCAGGAGGTGAACGCAGCCTTCATTCTTCAACAGCAGTACGGTGGTGCTGTCCCTAGCAGCACAGGTACTTCTCCTCAGTTTACTAGTCCCCCAGCGACAGTGAACTCTCCACCACAGGTGGTCAATGTTCCATCTGCCCAGACGGTGAGTATGACCCCTCAGGTATCTAGTTCTCAGGGCACCATGTTTGCCGCATCATTCATTCAGCAGCCTTATCAATGGCTGGCCGCTTCCTCCACAGGCCTCCCACAGGTAACAGTGCCTTCCTTGTTCAGCCAGGGTTTGTGGGAGGCGTTCCTGTAAAGGTCCTGAGAGACAATGGTTCCTCAGGTTGCTCTGTCAGGCAGAGACTAGTTCGGCCTGAGGAATACATAGGTCGACAGATCCACGCTCAGCTTATTGATGGATCAGTGAGATTGTTCCCTGAGGCACGTATCTAGGTGGCATCTCCATATTACACTGGTACAACAGTTGCAGTTGTCATGCCAGAACCTCTGTTTGACCTTATTATAGGCAACATATCAGGTGCCAAATATAGTTGCACCATAGATGATGCTACTCAGACTTCGGCTGCAGTAAGAAAAGCCATGGCCAAGGCTGCGAACTGTGTCACCCCGGTGACCACTGCATCACTGCAAGATCTGATTTGTAGTCAAGATGCTGTCCAAGAACAACAGTCTGACCCGACACTTGCTGCCGTGCAGAAGAAACAAAAGGGTAGAGTGATCAAGTGTTCATGGGGAGGTCAAGCCAAGTTCCTTCGTAAGCAAAGGCAGCTGTACTGTGAGTCACAAACACCCCAGGGCGAGGTTCGACTGCAGTTTGTCATTCCCACTAAGTTTCGCCAAGCAGTGTTAGAATGGAGTCACTGTTCAGCATCAGGAGGTCACATGGGCAAAAGGAAAACTCAGGGCCATATCCGTGCTGACTTTTTCTGGCCAGGAATGGGACCGGAAATAGATAGGTTTGTGCATTCCTGCAATGTGTGTCAACTTACCACAACTCAGGGATGTGTCCTTCCTGTGCCGTTTGAATAGACTCCCATAATATCTGAGTCAGTTGAATGAGAGGGCAGTGGTGATGTGCGTGCAGACCTGACGTCTCGCCCGTTAGCCCCACAGGACATATTATGTCCAAGGGCTGTACATACATATGAACCGTAGGTTAAGGGGAAAGTTCGAGACCCCCATAGAGACAATCCGAGGCTGTGTTTGAATTATCTTGTGATGGCTCGAGCTGTGGGCCTCTCTGAGGATTCCCAGAGAATGTACATTATCCACATGAGTGTTCACACCCACTTTGGGTGTTAAACTGTGGCCTGCCCGAGATTGTGTAGGGATTCTCAGCTTGCCAATATTAATCATAAGTGTAGAGTTAGGTTTAATCAGTAAACTATAAGGGTCCTTTGAGATTCTGTCCTGGGATCACGTTTCCTGGTTAATAATAATGTAGGTTTAACCAGTAAACTATAAGGGTCCTTTTTAGATTCTGTCCTGGGACCACGTTTCCTGGTTAATAATAATGTAGGTTTAACGAGTAAACTATAAGGGTCCTTTAAGATTCTGTCCTGGGACCACATTTCCTGGCTAATAATAATGTAGGTTTAACCAGTAAACTACAAGGGTCCTTTGAGATTCTGTCCAGGGACTACGTTTCCTGGTTAATAATGTATCCAATAAAAGAATAATGGCGACCTCGAATGTACAAAACTTTGGTTGTCACTAAAAATTTTTGGCTAGGGCATACTTTTTGTAGCATATATACTGACTACTAGGCAGAGAGAGAAATTGTAATTTAATAAAAATTGTTTGTCGCACTGACGCTTTTGATGCTCCACCTAGACTGACTTCGCAGGTACAGCTGGTGGGTGTAGCATTTTTGTCTTGCAGATCAGCTGATCGTCTCTGCCGCATGCTGCCACCTCTTCTCTTCTGCCTCGTCGTCTCCATTTACTATTAATTTGTATCATATCATTTTACACATAGGTACAGTTGCACTACACCTGTCACAACTACACCGTGTATTACATACATCACGCTACATAACAATTAGTTGTTAATGTAAATGTAGCGAACTTTTCACTCAGTTTGACCTGACTACAGGATTTTTCACTGTTGTCATGGAGTTTTTTCCTCAAACTTGCTTTTATTAACATAAATACGAGTTTTTTTTCGCTCATTGGTGACTGTGCTTTTCTCCTGTAGCAGGATAGTATACACACCACAGTGTGAAGCTTGTGTGGCTGAGTTAGGAATTATAAGTACGTATATCGTAAAATTCCTCTGATGAAAAATTTGATTTTGATGGGGTGTAATGTCACGAATTCGCGTGACTGTATTTATACAAATTTGTGACATTGTACTTTGGTGAGAAAACCATGAACTCTAGTGGAATGCCCGCTGGGAATCACTCAGTTCAACCATCCTCATATTCACTTTTATCGGGATGGTTTTCATAACATTTGTTACTGTTTCACAAGTGACCATTCTTATGCACGACATTAGTGCTTTCTCTGTGTGATTTATTGCATTTCTATATCGTTCGCCCTCTATCCATTGACCGTTGAAGTTAGGCCACGCCTACTGGCAAACACGGCCATCTCTCTTACCCCTCCCTAGTTTGAACTCAGCTTTGAGTCGCCTCAAGGATAGGACCGTTTGTGCCCAGCGTAGAGCAGCACCTCTTTTGTAGAGTGAATTCCTGAATCGCCACCTAGACGGTGAATTGACGAAGCGGGCTTGCAGCGAATAGCAGCGTTTTGTATTAATCATGCAGGCACCCAGTCTTTCGTTCATCTCCCCTCCACTTACCAGTATTTCTGTTCGTTTTTCTAGGCTTAAATTTGATTAGCTTCTGAATGAGCGAGTGTATTCTCTTTCTTATTTGAATTCATGAGTCCCTTAGTGACCATGAATTCCCCTTTTGAATTCATTTTGAGATTCATATAACGTAAATTTATTTTACTGTAATCAGTAAATTTACAGTTCTTTCCTTTGAGCTTAATGTAATTAGAATCGTGTTTTATTTCTCCACATTAAGCTTACTTTAGTTGCCGCTCCTAGTTTGCACAAATTCTTTAAATTATCCATAACTGGTACTTAGGCCAGTTCTTTTGTATCAAACTTAAATCCGTTGTGCCAGCCAGGAGTTAAGCACCGGCAAGAACCTGTCCATTATTATTAGTATTAGTTATTGATTGTGAGGGGTGGAGTCACTTTGTTAAGAGGCTAACAGTACTAACAAACAGCACTCGTGAGTAATTATTCTCTGCTGTGTACTGTTGAGGAAGTTTATAAATTCTCGTCCTTAGAGAATCGGCGAAGTAAGCTGGCATAAAGTAAAACTTATTACTAGATTTTCACAAGTCAATTCCTTGTCTCTATTTTCAAGTAATATTTAGCATTTTTAAATCATAAATTTCACGTCCCCCAGTGACAAATATATATATATATATATATATATATATATATATATATATATATATATATATATATATATATATATATATATATATATATACAGTGGAGTCTCTTTTATCCGAAAATCATGGGACTTTCAACGTTCGTTTAATCGATTTTTTTTTTCGCATAAAAGATACTGTAATATTATGCAGGATACAAGGGAACAGTATTGTACTCACCCATCACCCATTTCTGGCGACGTCTAGCCCATCACCAGCACTCCAAAAGCCAACCATAACCAAAACACTTAATACACTGTAGTAACTAAGTATGTAACAGCACTTTTGTAACTGTAATAGAAACTGTCAACTTATATCTTCACTCAAATAAACTTAAACTTTCATCATTACAATTACGTAATTCACTGTAAGCAATTGGAACAAATAAAGTCTTAAACCTAAGTTTTTTTTTCATATTTTCTGTTTCCTTATTCAGTCATTTCCACATCATGCACATCATCTCCCACATCATCCAAATCTTCCGAGGTGGTGGATGGGGGCTGGCGCAACCAACGCTCATTCTAGTGACTAGTGGAGCAACCGTAAACTAATGCTAGTGGCGCGAAACAAGCCCGCCATGTTTGAATTTTTGGATAGATTTCAGATTTTTGCGGTTAATCGAAATATGTGAGTGTGTGTGTGTGTGTGTGTGTGTGTGTGTGTGTGTGTGTGTGTGTGTGTGAAATAATCATATGGGTTGGGATTGAAAAACATCCTTCCATAATGAATTTATCTGGTTCTTCATAAAATTCAGGTGCTTTGGCTCTTATCAAGCCATAGTACGGTGGTAGCGGTGCCTACCTTCTATCTGGATCTCGGGTTCGATTCCCGGCTGGAGCGTCAAAAACCGTCCATATCTTTTCGTTTCATACATATTGGCAAGCTACTTTTCATGATGTTTGTATCTTTACCGAAAGCTTTCCATTCAATTGTAATGCATCTTTATACTTCGCTATCTTAGTCATTCGTTAGTTTTAGTATTTGCCCCAAGTAATTGTACTATTCGACTTCAAGAATTTCTTCGCTTATTCTAATGACGTTCTCTAGTGTATTTGGAATAAACATTACTAAAGTTTTACGTCGTTTCATCCTTAGCTTAACATTGAGACTTTCTCTAATTAGGTCATTCAACATTTCTTGCAATGTCTCTCTTGTTACTGAGATGAGGACAGTGCCGTCTGCAAATCTTAAACAATTTCGTTTTGCTCCTTTTATCTTTACGCCTTTGTTTTCCCAGTGTAGCTTTCTGAAAACACTCTAGGCATGCTGAAAGCAAGTTTGGTGAAACTGCACCTCCTTGACGCACGGTCTTCTCAGTCTTATTTATTTCCGAGTCCTTGTGTTATTTAAATGCAGCAGTCCGTTCTATATTTATATATGTTTTCGAGCAGTTTTATGATGTTCTCGTGTACTCCTTTTTCCCGTAATGATTTTATAATAGCCGGGTGTTCCAGTTGAAATCCTTTGTGTAATCAACAAAACAAGCATAGTGGTTTAATATAATTCTCTGGTTTTCCCAACTAGCTGATTCATCGTGTGTAGAGAAGCTGCAGTCGAATACTCGCTTCGGAATTCTCTGCTCACGAGATGATTTTCTTCGAAATTTGTTGTCATTCTGTTTGTAAGGACTTTTGGGAAAAGTCTGTAAGAAGGTGGTAACAAACTAATGGGTCTATAGTTACTAAGATCTATTTAGTCACAATTTGTAAAACAAAATAACTGTTGCATTACGCCATGTTCTGGGAGTTTTCTTCTTTTTTATATAGTGAGTAAACAAGAAGATGAGCCTGTTTTGTGCTTCTATTCCTGCAACTATCAGGAAATCTATTACCATTCCATCTTCTCCTGGGGCCTTCACTCTTTTAATACTTTTAAGAGAAATGTTTATTTCATCTGGTGTTACCTCAGGTATTTCACTTGTGCCATCTGAGAAGTTTGCTACTGGTACTATTGTCTTGAATGCATACAGTTCTTTTAAAGTTCTTCACTTCTCTTCACCATCTTATCTCTGCATTTAATAACTTCACCATTTTTGTCTTTTAGTGATATAATTTTTGTTTCCCTAGTATCATTTTACATCGGACCTGTTTCAGACGTTTTCTCTTTTTGATGGTTTCTTTCATATGATCCATGTTTCTCTCTCTCTCTCTTTTTTTTTTCTTCACTTGGTATCTTGTTGATAAGCTTATTTACTTCTTCTCTTGCTGTTTCATCTTTCTTTGTTTTTACATTCATCTCCTTTCTTCTTTTCATGAACTCGAGGGCCTTTTTTGAATACTTGTTCATTCTGGTTGTCTTAGCTTTCCCTACTACCTCCGCTGATTCTTTTAAGACTTTTGTTAGTTTATCTCTGAACTCATTAATGTTACACTCAACATAGCCTAAAGCATAGTATTTGTTCGTTATTTCTAACTTAAATGCTGCTTTTTTTTTTTTTTTTTTGCTTAGTTTTATTGGGCACATCTTTTTATCTGTATTTCTCTTTCACTTCTGAAACTGAAATTGGCTGTGCAATCCACTTCCTATATTTGCTTTGTTGATATCTGTGACATTCACGGCCGTGTCATTCTTCATGTGGGAGATATTTTCCTCCAGAGCAGTTGTGCTCTCTACTTTTTACAATAGTCGTCCCTGGTTAGAAGCAGAGGAAAACCAGAAGATCATTGTCACCTGTTCAAGTAGTTTTCATAACCAAGAAATTACGTTCTCGTTAATAATTCTTATTATTAATAAATTAAAGGCTACTGCATTTATCCCTCATGGACAAGTATATTATAAATACATGTAATTATATGGAAATTTCCACTGAGCTAAACTGCGTCTGCGCGTTAGATGACGTGGCAAGGATGAAAAGGTCCTCATGCAAAGCAGGTGTGGATTTAGGGTATTCACATAGTTAGAGGGAATATTTGGGTTAATTTTAGTTTAATTAAAACTAATATTAATTTGTTAGATTCGCCCTGTATATATCATGATGTAATCTAACTGTATTTAGTATGTAATTTTTTAATCGTTGGCACCTTCGAATCCGATGAGGGAGAAAGAAGCCAGCCGTCGAGCTTACTCTGCTCCTAGACCTTGAGTTAGGACTGTGCTCCTAGACCTTGAGTTAGGACTGTGCTCCTAGACCTCCTCCAGTTAGGACTGTGCTCCTAGACCTCATCGAGTTAGCTTGTACATACACACTTAACCCTTCCACCGCGGGCTTGTTTTGCTTTGACTTGCGGCTCCCACGGGCATATTCGCGCTCCGACAGACTCTCTAAAAATATTTGCCAAAAATCAGTTATTAGTCCTCGAATATTAAAATCACATATACTTAAGGCACATACCTTCAGCTTTCTCCTTGGGTGTTTGTTGAGCCTTCGTCGAGTACCGTAGGACTTGTGGAGAACTCTGAAGTTGGGTAACGAAGTCTCCACTTTACACTTCCCGACAACTCGTAATATGAATACCACAGCCTGATATTATCACTAGAAACACTAATCTATGATTCTCAAATAGTTTGGAATCCATACTCCCCCCAAAAAACACTGTGAAAGCAATGAAAATTACGAGGGCGTATGACCATCCCACTTCCGATCGTTCGCCGCTAGTGTTGTCTATTATTCATAAAAACACTCACAGTTTATATTTCTGTTACTCTGTAACACTTATATATATCTACAGTCTTTATCCATAAGTTTCCTTCAGTAATAGTAGTTTATTGTCACTGTAGGCATTCAATTTCTTTCAGTAAAATACGTAGCATTCACTTTCTCGTCCTGTATACTAGCATTGAGAGTGAATGTCACTTTCACCTTCACTCTCATAACTCATAGTATTCATACATGCTAGAGTGAAACTTTCACTTTCATTACTCCTAGTATATATACTCGTATTCTTATAATACCACTCATTTACATTTCTATTTACGTTCTCTACTTTATTTACATTATTTACATTTCTATTTTATTTACACTGTGTTATGCACTGTCACTTGAAGTAACTTATAAAACTATTTTCCACTGTTCACTTATATTTACATTCGTTGCTTTCTTGCTGTTTACACATTATTTACACTTTATTTACAATTCCACTTGCACTGTTTTACTCAATAAAAAGATCATAATCAATCACTGTCTATTGTCAGCCCTTTACCTCTTTCCACACGAGGTTTAGTAGGGGGTACAGGTCACAGGGCCCTTTGCATGGGGGTAAAAATTGGCTGAAGTTAGCAGGAGCAAACAGACGTACCTTCACATTGGAAGATGACAGTGAACTGATAGGGGTGGGCCGGGGTGGCCTACCTAGGGAAATGCATTACTGCCAACGTCAGCCTCTTGACAGCTGCTAATATATAGCAGTGAAATGATTGGCAGGAAATCTAGACAATACATTATAAATTAGGTAGTTGCAGGTGAATGTAAATATCACTTAGGCTTCTCCCTTCCCTCCTTATATATATTTTTAGTACGAGAATAGATTATACGGCATATTTCAAGGGGAAATAAACAGTGAAAATTAGCGAACGAGTGCACGTGAGGTGTTGTCAGGTGATAATTAGCCAATTCCAGATGTATGGCGCTATCACTTACCTTATTTCTTTTTTGTATATATTATTTGGTATAAGAATAGGGCATAGGGCTTATTTCAATGGATGAATTCAGTGGAAAATCCCAGGGAAGATTTACTTAGCGTAGAATACAGTGTGGTGGCCTGCAATAACTAGGTAGTTCCGAGTGAATGTAAATATCACTTAGGCTTCTCCCTTCCTTTCTTATATATGTTTTTATTACGAAAATAGATTATACGGCATATTTCAAGGGGAAATAAACAGCGAAAATTAGCGAACGAGTGCACGTGAGGTGTTGTCAGGTGATAATTAGCCAATTCTAGGTGTATGGCACTCTCACCTTATTTCTTTCTTGTATATATTATTTGGTATATGAATAGGGCATAGGGCTTATTTCAATGGATGAAATCAGTGAAAAATTCCAGGGAAGATTTACTTAGCGTAGCACAGCTGGGCAGGCGAGAGGAGGGGAGGTAGGGAGGGGAGTCAAGAACGGGGAGAAATGGCTAAATTGTCAACAATGGATGGGAGTACAGATGAGATTAGGAGTGCTGACTAGTGTTGGACATTGGCAGGGATGACAGATGATACAAGCCACCACTTCAAAGCCCAATTCAAAATAACACAGAATCACAAAAGTGTCGCCCCGCGGTATGATCCCTTGCTCCCAAGCGTCACGAAAGTGACGCCCCACGGTTAAGGGGTTAAGGACTCTTGACAGCCCAGGCAACTACAGAAAAACGGCTCGTCGTCATTTTGCTGTCAGAACTCTCTAGCTAAATAACCTTTACGAATTGGCCAATTCAAGGGGGGATTAGCTAGGAGATAGAGGAGCAATAGTTGGGTGAGTTAAGGTTAAGTTACGGTTCACCTTATGAGACTTGTTTGAATTTCCTTAAGGACAACTTTAGGGACGAGTAACAACCTACAAGTTATTAGAAAATACTAGAAATTTCTTACATTGTGATGCCCAGAGTGAGGGGCCCGGATTTTTTACCAGAACCTCAAAATATTTTTCATGTTTTGGTGCCCCTAGTGAGGAAAGCAGATGTGTGCCAGAGCGCTTAATGTGTTAAAGGTTGCTTTTAATGGGCATAGCTACTACCACATTCGGTTGCAGTGGATGATGTGGAAATACGTGCATACCGAGTTCAGGGAAAATGGATGTTTTGGAAATTGAGTGTGGGGATGAAATATAACCCTAAAGGTTTAATAAGCCTGGGGGATAGGTTGATATTACGGACCTAATCCATACACTTCTCAAAATTAAATGATTAGTTAGCTGAGCTGTAATAAATATTTGGAAATTGAGAGGGGGGGATAAATACAACCCTAGAGGTTTAATAACCCAGGGGGATAGTTTGTACAAAGAGGACCTAATCCCTAACCTCTTCGTAATTTAAAATAATCAGATAATTACTAAGCTGGGGTAAAATTGTGGTTGAAACTCATATTTAAATTATTAAATTAGAAACCAGTCAACATATATGTTTCTTTACTGCAAAGATCTTCTAGCAGTAAGGCAGGATAGGTAACTAGAGCCATAAATGATTGTAAACAGTCGTTGGACGAAATACCTCTGTCTAAAGGAGAATTTAGTCTCCTAAATATCCCAAAAGACCGATGGAACAAGTATGAAGAAAGTTGTATAACTTTAGATGTGGCTATAGTAAGGGCTGATGATAAGGAACTCTTGGAGTCAGAACCTATGAAGTTTCAAGGTAAATTAGAAGAATGCTTAACTGTAGTAAAGACACTAGGTCAAAATTAGCTGAGACTGCCGCAGAAACACAAGTCGTGGAATAGCACATTTGTGTTACCACAAATAACACTTCCGGAGTTTGATGGGGAGCAGAACTGGAAATCCTTCTGGGACCAGTTCAAATATTTAGTACACGATAGAACAGATATCTCTAAAGTCAGTAAACTTACATATCTGTTAGGACAGGTCAAGGGAACACCATATTATCTGATAAAAGTATTACCAGTAGAAGAAAATAATTATGAGGTGGCCTTGACCACCCTTAGACAAAACTACGAAGAAAGGGAGCAAGTTATTGTTGTTACTGAAGCCTCTAATTGAATTACCCATACCTAGACACGATTTTGATTCCTTGCAAATATTTAGAATTACAATAAGCTGTAACTTAAAGGCCTTGGGTAATTACGAAGCTATTGACATCAGATTGGGTGCTTTCAAGAATTGTTTCCTTAAAGCTTCTACCAAAAACCAAGGATGCTTTGCATAGTAGGTATCAAAAGGCTATTTTCTCCTGCGAAGAGATTGAGGAAGGCTTGATGCAGCTCTGTAAACATTTGCAAGGAACAGTAAAACCTACTTAGAGTAAACAAAAGATTGAAATAAAGAAAAAACCCATTAACCGACTGGTTGGGAAACTTAAGTCAGAGAAGACTAAGTATGTGCCTAAGGAAGAGATAGGTACTTTCCTTAGCTCCTTAAAGGCTGAGGATAATGTATTAAAGACAAGGAACAGACAAGCTGATGAAATTAAGAAAGTAAAACCTTCCATGGTAAAGGACAGGAAAGTTTGTGTATTTTGTAGTGAACGGCATTCCTGTGCACATTGTCAACATTATCCTGATTATGCTTCTAGAGTAGGAAAGCTTCAGGAACTGGGATGTTGTATAATCTGTATGAACTTCGAACATACTTTCGCCGACTGTAAGACTAAATTAAATCTTTGTTTTAAATGCAAAAAAGATCATCATCATAGTGCTTTATGCCCTAGGATGAAAATTGAGGTTCCTAAACCTGCAAGCATCAATATGACAATTGGAAAAGGGAATGCTTCAATAGTAATGACAGCTGCAGTTCCCATAGCCGATGTGAAGGTATTGATTGAGAATAGAATCCTATTAGCATGTACCCTGTTTGATACGGGTGCTCAGAAAACCTTCATTTCTGTAGACATTGTAAAGAAATTAAAGTTACCTATTACTGGCAAGGTAAATCTAGCCATTACAAGATTCTTAACGAAGAAAGCTCAGTCTTCGATTTAGTTAGAACTGTAATACAATTAGGGAGATAAAAACGCCGTATAACAGCAGCTGTACTTGATGATATGGAGACTATATACATGAAGGGATTGAAGTAAATCCCTGATCATCTACAAAGTTCAGGGATAAAGTTGGCTAAACGGAGTGTGGAATCAGATACTGTGGGTCCCATAAAAATGATAATTGGTTCCGACTATTGTGGAAGATTCCTATATAGGACCGTCAAAAGGAATAAGGTTCAGTTGTTCAAGAGTCCAGGAGGTAACCTAAATATGGGTCAGATGCCTTTTCCAAAACAAGTTAAAGGAGAGGCCAAACTAGTAGACTCAGTCTTTGTTACCCCACAAAGTGACTGATGGTAGCTAGAATAGGTGCAGAATTATAACGTACTCAGAGACGTGACTTGTTGGATGAAAATATTGAACCTGTACACAAATTGTGGGACCTGGACAGTGTAGGAATACACTCTGAGGAACCAACCCCTGAAGATAAAATAACATTGGATTTGTATAATCAGTCTGTGGAATTTAAGGATGGACAGTATTGGGTAGGATACCATGGAAACTAAACCATTCGGAGTTACCAACAAATTACCAAGCAGCTAAGACTCAGTTAAATTCTCTTCTAAAGAAGTTGAGAGATAAACCTGAATATCTGACCATATATGATAATATTATAAAAGATCAATTGAAGAATAAATTTATAGTAGAGGTAGAATTTCCTGTTAACCACAAAGAAGGACATTACTTACCACAACATGCTGTAAGCAAGGATTCAGTAACTAATCCTATAAGGATAGTATTCAACTGTAGTAGTAAAGCGTCCAAGAGATCAGCTAGCTTGAACGATTGCGTATACTCTGGACCTACACTAACAGAGAAGTAAGGGAATGTGTTACTAAGATTTAGAGAGAAACCTTATGCTTATACAGCAGATATTAGTAAGGCTTTTCTCAGAATAGGACTGAGAGAGGAGGATAGCAAATTTACAAAATTCCTCTGGCCTCATGATCCTCAAAATGAGGATGGTCCATTGAAAACTTACTGTTTCCGATCAATGCTCTTTGGCCCTTGTGCTAGTCCTTTCCTACTTTGCAACACATTAAAGCATCATTTTGAAAATGCCAAATGCCCAGAAATAGGGCAGGCTTTTTTACATGGATAATTTGCAAGGTGTTACTGATAGAGTCGGAAGCACTGAAGGCATATGAAATAGCCAATTCCGAATGTGGGAAGTCAAATTTGCCATTACAGAACTGGAATACAAATTCACCGCTTTTGACGAATAAAATACAAGAGGACTATCCAGATTCTGACATTCCCAAAATTAAAAATGTGTTAGGTCTTAACTGGGATACAACAGCTGATGTAATAAGTTTGAAACCAATTAAGTTCTCTGATGTCACTCTCACCAAGAGGTCCTTGTTAAGTCAGGTCTCCATGTCATTTGACCCATTAGGGCTGGTCAGTCTTATAGTTATTAGGGGCAAATGTTTAGTAGAGGATGCTTGGTGAGAAAAGTTAGACTGGGACACTGAATTGGGTGAGACATATGTGGAACCATGGGAACAGATTAGAAAGGAGTTTGAAACCACATCAAGCATATGTACGTATTCCCAGGAAAATAAACAGTAATGAGAAGTCGCACTTACCCATATTTTGTGATGCTTCTCAAAGGGCCCACATTGTGACTGATGGTAGCTAGAATAGGTGCAGAATTAGAACCGACTCATATAAGTGACTTGTTGGATGAAAATATTGAACCTGTACACAAATTGTGGGACATGGACAGTGTAGGAATACACTCTGAGGAACCAACCCCTGAAGATAAAATTACATTGGATTTGTATAATCAGTCTGTGGAATTTAAGGATGGACAGTATTGGGTAGGATACCATGGAAACTAAACCATTCGGAGTTACCAACAAATTACCAAGCAGCTAAGGCTCAGTTAAATTCTCTTCTAAAGAAGTTGAGATATAAACCTGAATATCTGACCATATATGATAATATTATAAAAGATCAATTGAAGAATAAATTTATAGTAGAGGTAGAATTCCCTCTTAACCACAAAGAAGGACATTACTTACCACAACATGCTGTAAGCAAGGATTCAGTAACTAATCCTATAAGGATATTATTCAATTGTAGTAGTAAAGCGTCCAAGAGATCAGCTAGCTTGAACGATTGCGTATACTCTGGACCTACACTAACAGAGAAGTAAGGGAATGTGTTACTAAGATTTAGAGAGTGAAACCTTATGCTTATACAGCAGATATTAGTAAGGCTTTTCTCAGAATAGGACTGAGAGAGGAGGATAGCAAATTTACTAAATTCCTCTGGCCTCATGATCCTCAAAATGAGGATGGTCCATTGAAAACTTACTGTTTCCGATCATTGCTCTTTGGCCCTTGTGCTAGTCCTTTCCTACTTTGCAACACTTTATAGCATCATTTTGAAAATGCCAAATGCCCAGAAATAGGGCAGGCTTTTTACATGGATAATTTGCAAGGTGTTACTGATAGAGTCGGAAGCAGTGAAGGCATATGAAATAGCCAATTCCGAATGTGAGAAGGCAAATTTGCCATTATAGAACTGGAATACAAATTCACCGCTTTTGACGAATAAAATACAAGAGGACTATCCAGATTCTGACATTCCCAAAATTAAAAATGTGTTAGGTCTTAACTGGGATACAACGACTGATGTAATAAGTTTGAAACCAATTAAGTTCTCTGATGTCACTCTCACCAAGAGGTTCTTGTTAAGTCAGGTCTCCATGTTATTTGACCCATTAGGGCTGGTCAGTCTTATAGTTATTAGGGGCAAATGTTTAGTAGAGGATTCTTGGTGAGAAAAGTTAGACTGGGACACTGAATTGGGTGAGACATATGTGGAACCATGGGAACAGATTAGAAAGGAGTTTGAAACCACATCACTCATATGTACATATTCCCAGGAAAATAAACAGTAATGAGAAGTCGCACTTACACAAATTCTGTGATGCTTCTCAAAGGGCATATGGAGCAGTAGCTTACTGCACAACAGGAGAGCATAGTAAGATTATTATGTCCAAAGCCAGAGTTGCGCCAATTAAGAGAAGAACCCTACCTCAAATGGAATTGGCTTCCATAGAGGTTGGAATTAGGTTGGCCAGGTATGTAACCGCTACTCTTGATACTCAGTTGGAGGGTATCTATATGTGGACTGATAGTGAGATTTGCCTTTATTGGATAGGAAAGGAAGACAGTAAAATTCCTTTCGTCCGTAATAGAGTGAAGACTATTAAAGAGCTGTCTTCCAAATTTAATTTCATGCATGTATCCTCCAAACAAAATCTGCTTATCTGCTCTCGAAAGGTTCGACCGTAAGGAGACTGATCTAAGATAACTTGTGGTTTGGGGGTCCTGGGTGGTTGCTCACTAAAGACTGGCCTGAGCAGAAACAGTACAGTATTGCTGAGGTTGGTGTAATGAACTTGGATCCTGTAGTACCTGAGCCAGAAGTAATTAACATTAGCCGATTCTCATCAATAAGACAACTTATAAACACTACTAAATTGATTGTTGAATTTTTGAATAAGAAAGTGGGGTTTCAGAGGGTAGATCCCCTGGAATACTGGCTGAAAAGAATACAAAAGAACTATTACGGAGAGATATATAACCTTTTGGGCCAAGGTATTGTTCTGGCTTGTTCTCAGCGGAAACGGTCTGATTAGATGTCGGGGCTGATTAATAAAGGCTGATTTGCCTCTCAAAACCAAACACCCCATTTTATTACCCAAGAGCGGATACTTTGTACAGTTAATTATAAAGGAAGCCAATGATTCCACTCTCCATGGAGGTGTGCCACAGACTTTGGCCCAAATTCGGGAAAGGTATTGGATTCCTAAGGGTAGACAGGGCATAAAAAAATTATCTCAAAGACTGCATCATTTGCAGGAGGTATGAACAACGACCATATGACTCTCCAGGACCACCGGCCCTACCAAGGGATATGGTAAATGTAAGTCGGCCCTTCCAAGTAACAGGAGTGGACTAGGCAGGGGTTACAGGAGAGGGAACTCCCCATAAAGTTTACATTGGTCTATTTACTTGTGCCTACACAAGGGCAGTCTATCTAGAAATAGCAGATCTGAGCTCGGAGACATTCCTCAATGCCTTTCGAAGATTTGCCGCTAGAAGGTCTTGTCCTGGCAAGTTAATAAGCGACAGCGGAACTAATTTCGTTGGGGCAGCACCTTTACTGTTGAACATAATGCATGACCCAAAGGTAAAGTCGGCGCTGGGAATCTGAAATTGTACTTGGCAATTCACAGCTCCAAGAGCTCCTTGGCAAAATGGATTTACCGAACGAATGATTGTTATTGTCAAGAACTGCCTGAGGATAACATTACACAGACCTAAGATCATGAAAGAAGAATTAAGAACAGTAATAACTGAAAATGAAACCAGGATTAATAATAGACCCCTGAGTTATCTAGATGACACTAGCATCTCACTAGAGGCCTTGACACTGGCTCATATGTTATATGGCAGGAAGCTCCATCCGGTGCCTTGTGTGGATATCAAGGAAGAAGTAGATGATCCTACCATAGAAAAATTTAGGACAACATCTGCAGGAGGGATATCAACGTCTGAAAAGAGTGTTGGATACTTGGAATAGACACTGGAGCGAGGAATATCTTTTGAGCCTGCGAGAAAGATTTTATGGGGCTCAGGCTGCCAGCAACAAATCTGTTATAAACATAGGGGATGTGGTCTTAGTGAAAACAGAACAACCAAGATCCCAGTGGCCATTAGCTAAGGTGATCTCCACGCACCCAGATTCAGAGGGGGTGCTGAGACTTGTAAAAATATAATGTAGGGGACATACTAGTATAAAAACTATTGATAAACTGGTACCCCTTGAGTTAGTGGCTACGCCAAATACAGGGGATGGTGAAGATCAAATGGGTCAGGATGTGCGACCTAGAAGGGCTGCAGCACAGGGTTCTCGAAGTCTATGGAGGGAACTCCTGGCTAAGGGTCACATTACATGATACAGCATATCATTTTATGCCCAGCCCCCAAACTGTGGGAAATATTTTCCCCCAGGGCAGTTGCGCTCTCTACTTTTTATTATAGTCGTCCCTGGTTCGAAGCAGAGGAAAACCAGAACATTGTTGTCACCTGTTCAAGCGGTTTTTATAACCCAGAAATTTCATTCTCTTTAATAATTCTTATTATCGATAAAATAAATGCTACTGCATTTAACCCTCGTGGACAACTATATTGTCTATCTATCTGTCTATTGCCAGATGCCATAATCCCGTAAGGGGTGGCCATTTGACTCTGAGTTATTTGTTTTACAGGGAGGGGCACTAACCCTCCACCAACCCACTTGTTGACACGTACGGAGCACATATGGTTTGGTTATATGGTTACCACCCAGCACTGTAAATGGTTTCTTGGCTTACAGGGAACCATTTGGCTTGTCAATCAATGTACTGTAGAGCCACCTATAAAGGAAAGAAAAGCAATAAGAAGTGATAGGAAAGATGGGAGAAATAGGAAGAGAGGAGGGCAGGCACAAAAATAGAATGATAAAGGGTAAGGAAGAAGTAGGCAGCACTACATCAGTGAGTGGATGATGGTCGCCACCACCTACCACTACTATATTGTAAATACATGTAATTATATGGAAATTTCCACTGAGCTAAACTGTGTCTGTGCGTTAGATGATGTGCCGAGGATGAAAAGGTCCTCATGTAAAGCAGATGTGGATTTAAGATATTCACATAGTTAAAGGGAATATTTAGGTTAACTTTAGTTTACTTAAAACTAAGATTAATTTGTTAGATTCGCCCTGTATATATCATGATGTAATCTAACTGTATTTATTACTGTGATTTATTAGTAGTTGGCACCTTCGAATCCGATAAGGGAGAAAGAAGCCAGCCGTCGAGCTTACTGTGCTCCTAGACCTTGAGTTAGGACTGTGCTCCTAGACCTCCTCGAGTTAGGACTGTGCTCCTAGACCTCATCGAGTTAGCTTGTACGTACACACTCAAGGACACTTGACAGCCCAGGCAACTACAGAAAAGCAGCTCGTCTTCATGCTGCTGTCCGAACTCCCTAGGTAAGTAACCTTTAAGAATTGGCCAATTCAAGGCGAGGATTAGCAGGAGATAGAAGAGCAATAACTAGGTGAGTTAAGGTTAAGTTACTGTTCACCTAACCCTATAAGACTTGTTTGAATTTACTTAAGGACAACTTTAGGGACTAGTAACGACCTACGAGTTGTTTATTAGAGAATACTAGAAATTTCTGACATTGTCGTGCCCCGAGTGAGGAGCCCCTATTTGTTTACCAGAACCTCAAAGTATTTTTCACACTTACACTATAATGAAGTCAATTTCATTCCTGGGTTTTCCATTTGGACTTCAAGAGGTCCATTTTCATCCTGTTCTTTTGTGAAAGAATGTGTTCATTATTCTCATGTTATACATTTCAGCAAAATTTACCGCCATTTCACCTCTTCCTTCCACTTCAAATTTTCCCAAACATGCTTCTCTGTTTTTTTATTTGTCAACTTTTGCATTGAAGTCTCCCATGAATGTAGTATATCTGGTCTTATCTTGTCCCATAATCTGGGAGATGCCATCTTATACTGTTCCTGTTTCTTTATTTGAGCTTTGAGAAATCGGTGTATTTATACATGTATTACTTTCAGAGTGTATCTTTTGCATAATCCAATTTCATTCCATGCTACTGTGTCACATACACTGCAGAATATAACAATGCTCACTGCAAGATTTCTGTTGATTAGAAGTCCTATGTCACTATATTATTTTTCCTTCCTCTTTAGTAAAATAGGTGGTTGATATCTTGGAGCTGAAATAATTTTTCTTCTTTTTTGTGGATCTCACTCAAAACTACAAACTCCCAACTAATGTTCTCTAATTCAGTCATTAAGTTATCAAGTTTATAATGTTCAGCACGGCTTGTTACATTGTGCATGTAAATCTGCATGTATTTCAGCTTATTTAATGTCAGTCTCTGATTTGGCGAGACAGTGTCCACCCACTTTTGGTGGCACACTGCCCTTAAGCCTAGGACGAAATGCAGTTGGACCATTAGTAGATGATTATCCAACAGTAACACCCATCAAGTCATTGACAGTAGAATTTGTGTTTGGTCAGGAAGAATGTGGTAAATAATCTCACCTCTCTGCCACATAGTTTTTGGTGAGATGTAATTTTTGTACCACCTCATTTAGTATATGCAGTGAAACCCGACATATCTTTATGGAGTTCCATGGTCCATGCCGTCTAAGACGGTATCTTGTATATCTGCAAGGCCTTCCCCCATCCACTACCCGGGGATGCACCATGTGGTAATTGGATCCTTCCCCTGATGTGTGTGCATGTGTACAGTATATATATATATATATATATATATATATATATATATATATATATATATATATATATATATATATATATGACATTATGTATGCTATTAAAAGTAGCCTATACTAATTGTACTGTAGAAGACAAAAATTCAACTTGTTAGAATCATTCAAGTGTACTTTAAAGCCTAATCATTCTCTATCTTTGAATAACCATTACATCTAATGTTAATATAAATTATAAAACTGCATAGCACAGCATCACGTATCCTAATGTCTAACCAAACTATAGTCTGGATAAACCCATAATCCTAAAGTAAATCTTATCCCCAGGGCTGTTCTACGATGCCCCCATTGACTTGCAAAGGACTTGAAAGTTTATACTTCTAATCCTTCTATACACAGTTTGAAGGCGAGAAGTGTGTTCCACCCCCATACCTAGATGGAGACAAACTACCTTTGATGGTGTGTGGTAGTGGGGCTGGTCCAGAGCTGCAGGGGCTGCCTTCACGGCTCTAATTCTGACCTGAGCCCTGTGGGCTGTCTGCTGCAGCTCCCATTTCCTAAATGTATGTCATTCACTGCTCCTGTATATTGTGCATTGTGGTAGAGCCTGCATCATCCCTCCTGATCTGGAGAGTCAGGAGGTTGGGTTGTTAATCATTCTGCCCGGTCTGAATGGCCCTCATGGCATTATCCTTGATTTTATTGAGGAGTCTGAGGAACTTATTGGCCGTACCACCTCAGGCAAGGCATAATCTAATATGGAGCGGATTTGTTCCTTGTGCAACACCTTCTTTCTTCTGTTACCCTTGAGCCAGGAGATCCTTCACTGGGAGGCGAGCTTTCATGATGCTGCTCTGGCAGGGTGTTTAATCCTCTCACACAAGATGACGCAATGCAAGTCATATTCCTTGTAATGCGAAGAGTAACCGATGATGCAACATTATGCAACTTCTCTATAAATGGTCGTAGACACTTTTCCTGTGGATGGGTTTGCGTCACATTTGGTTGAGTCAAAGCTAAGAGTTGCCAGGTCTAATGTAAATGTATGGCAACAGCTGGGAGCTTATCGGAAGGGTAAGCGACCCATATTTAGCTCAGTATTGTCCCGCCAGGCAGGCTGGGAGGGTGTGTAAGTGCACAGCTGGGCATTTAAACCCACATTTGGCTACCACTGCACCGTCCATACCTTACATGTGTATAGTGATATTGTGTTGTATATAGTGCAATGTGCTTGTGAAGAACGTTTATAAGGGTGTCTTATATATTTTCAGAGAAAGCCAGATTTGAAAATTTCAAACTGACTTTACCGTTCCCTTGCTGTCCAAACCAGATAAATGTCTTGAAAGGGCCTGTAGGAGGCAGAAAATATGAAATACTTATTCAGTGGAAGTGAGAGAGAAGAAACTAGTGAGAGTGAAAGTGAAAAGAAAAGTGAACATGCTGAGAAGAAACTGAGGAGCAGGAAAGCAAGGGTGAAAGCGAGGGTGAAAACTGACCCTATAGGTGATAAGAGCGAACCCGTGGTTAAGGCTACTGTAATAACCACTGTAGAGAGTGGTAGTAGCACCTTTACTACCACAATTCATTTCACCACTGCCACCACCGGTCCTTTCGCCACTGCCACAACTGGTGCTACTACCACTCCTACTGCCATCACTCAGACCACATCTATCACCTTCCCAGAGACCACCACCATCCCTGCCATCATTCCTATCCCCCCCCAACACCACTGACTTCACTGTCACCACTCTTGCCACCACTGGCATCAGGCCTGCCACAACTGTAAGCATCCCGACCGTGGAGACTGAGCGGCATTATCGCCACTTATCATCCACCCCTCCCACCGCAAACACTGACCTCTTTCCCTCCACAGTCACCCTACACTCTCACCATACTTCAACCCACCCACATCTCACTACCCATCCAAGATATTTCCATATCTTCCCCAGCTATATCTGGAAAGTCAGTCCCCTTCAGACTTCATTCCCCCTGAATATAAGCAAGCATCATCATCATCAGCACCACCACCACCACCACCACCACAACCATCTTCACTACACCCATCACCACCACAACCATCTTCATCACAACAATCACCACAACCATCTCCATCACCAGGATCACCTGAAGCTTCATCCACCCACCTATCATCAGCACAATCATCATCACCATCTCCCTCCCCACCACCAAGACAAGGGCGGCATGCACCTTGGCGAGGTAGTGGTGGGTGGCCGAGAGGTAGTCATTTGTCTTGGGGTCGTTTGTGCCACACGTACACAGCCGAGCATTTCCCCAGGTGGTGACTGTCAGGAGGAAGCTTGGAGTTCTGGGTCATTTACACTCAGTGCTGGCCCCTTCACTGAAACCCCAGGTTTGAGAGTGGCAACACCAACCACACCATTCCAATACTTCCAACTTTTTTTTACCGGGGAGTTACTCACCTACCCGGCGGTCAAGACAAACAAATATGCTACGTTTCTGGGGACTGCACTAGACGTTTGCTACCTCTGCAGTGAAAAGGAAATGGCTCGATTCCTTGGATTGTACTTTCTTATGGGGGTTTGTGAACTGCCAACCAAAAGACACTATTGGCGTTCATCAGAGGTTCACGATTACCCCATAGTTTGATGAGCTATGAGTGGAACGCACTTCAGGGCCATCCTTAAGTACTTTCATGCATTCAATAGTCTCGCCATACCCGAGGGCAATCAGGACCGGCTGATAAGGATTTGCACAGTGATGGGGTATCTCCTTCAGAGGTTCAAGGAGGTTTACATCCTGGGTGAACATCTTAACCTGGATGAGACATCTCTGGGTTGGAAGAGGCGGCTCTCCTTCCGTGTATATAACCCTATGAAGCCTCAAAAGTATGCCATAAAACTATACATCTTGGCTGAGGCAAGGAATGGTTACATTTGGAATTTTTGAAGTATACATGGGGCAGAAGAAGTCTCTAGAGAACACAGTGTGGGGCCTCATTGAATCTTTGAAGGGCAAAGGATACAAGTTGTATATGGACAATAATTACAACTCTTTATCACTGTGTGAATGCCTCTTTGCAGAGGGCGTGTATGTATGTGGCACAGTACGACTGGCAAGGGGAGCACCATGGGAGCTGCAGGACATCAGCATTGCTAATCCCTTCCTGATGATGGAGTGGAAGCTAGACACAAGGGCAATGTAATGGTGGTGTTGTGGAAGGACAAACGTATCATAAGTATGGTGTCCACCTTCCACAGTGACACCACCGTCCCTAAGCAGGTGCATGGGAAAGTCAGGGGTCCAGAAGGGAGATTCCACCACATTCAGAAAACAGTGAACATGCCCATCATCGTGGAAAACTATAATAGGCACATGGGCAGGGTGGATCATTTCGATCAAATGATCCAATACTACCCCGCCCAAAGGTAGTTGGTCAAGTGGACAAAGAAAATGACCTTTTATTTCATTCACATGGCCCTATTCAATTTCTACACCCTCTACAAGACTAACACCTGGCAACCTATGACTCTCCAGGAATTCCAGGAGCACATATGTCACAAACTCCTGACATTCCGGGGGGAGGAGTGGCTGGCATCGGGTCATGCCCTTCACCATGCCCCAGACCTTCCCTCGTGCCGACAAACATCTGTATGTGCAGCAACCACATCATCAACTGCAGCCCCCGTTCCACCTCCTGCAACAGTCGCTCCACCTCCTGCAACAGTCGCTCCACCTCCTACAACAATCGCTCCACATCTTGCAACAATCGCTCCACCTCCTGCCGTAGCTGGCCCGTCAGGAGTAACTCCACCAGTTACTGTCACGACCGCTCCACCTTCCACAGCAGCTGGCCCATCAGGAGTTACTTGGTCAGCTGCTGCCATTGCACCTCCAGCAGGAGTACGGAGGCAAGGAGATGGAGGAACACCGCTGTCCAAGTGCCATCGATATATCGACAATAGAACACGCTTGGACTCCACTCTGCACCACACCCTGGAGAGAATCCCTGACAGGAAAAGGCTGCAGTGTGTGTTGTGCTACTTCAACAAGAGGAGGAAGGACACCAGCTATATATTTCCTGTTTGCGATGTGCTGCTCTGCACAGGAGTGTGCTTTCATCAGTATTACATTGATGAAAGCATACAGCAGTAAATCACATACCACACACACACACACACACACACACACACACACACACACACACTCACACTCAAGCTGTGATCGTACCTGTCCTCCTCTCTGCAACTCCATCTCCTCTCAAGAAACACTGTAACACTGCTAGAGGACGTGAGTAACCAGCTTATTTGTCTAGTTTTCATACTATTGTATTGTAAGGTATAAATTGTGTGTTTACTATGTATTTCTCATAGGGAAAATGTGGTACATTTCATTGGTATTCTCTCAGTCATTTTACTTATAAAGTATAGGTTGCATCAAAAATCAGAAAAAAGCTTGATCAAGCTGATGATTTCCTATGCATACTTTTGTAAAGCAAAGTAACATATGTGTGAAAATAAATGCGGACAAGTTACGAAAGACAAACATACTCAGCCTAAGGGCCTGAGCGTATGAACTATCACAGTGTGCAAACCGTGCACAACCCATCATAACTTCTCAAAATTCATTTTCTCCATAACAATAAGGCTTATAGCACTGTGAATTATATCATGGGCTTCCTTAACCTTTGGGCTACAAAACTGGATAGAATTTACATTTATGTTTGTTACAGTGTCACTAACAACATACGAAATAATAAATAAAACAGACTTTCTTAGGCGATTTTCGTAGTTTTTTTTTCGATTTACTCGAAAACAATTGGACGTATCAACTTGAAACTTTCACAGATGAATGGTCGTGAAATTCTGCATATAGACATGCCTTTTGCAGCTGCGCGTTACTGCATTCGAGAATTAAATAACAGAACTATCCATACCTGGCAGACAATTTGCACATTAAACCCTTTTCATGGGCCAGTAGGCTGACATCTCTGACCCCAGTCATGCAAGATCTCTGTCATGACCATGTTGCTGTACAATGTGAGATAGCTGAGCCTGAAGCAAACGACATCCTGCAAGCTGAACTGGAAAAAAAAAAAAAAAAAAAAAAAGGTGTCTACCACTTCTGGAACATGGTTTCTGATACAGACTGCCCAGCTCTGAAGAAATGTGTGCAAAAGGGAATGTTTTCGTTAGAACATACACATGTGAGTCGACATTTTCTACAATGAACGTTGTGAAAAGGAAGCAAAGAAATCGAATGACCAGTGCTTATCTTGATTGTCTAACAAGGACTGCAGTTACAATTGACAAGTACTCCATGAAAATGAGTATAAAGGGGTTGACACATTTCCGCTTACCACACCATTAAGTACCGGTAGTGAGGTAAGTGTCCTACTGAATTTATGTAACATTATGTAGGAAAATTATGAGTTGCTGCCTAAGGTGCAGCTCTCATAGTGAATGTAGTCTATCAAAATGGCTGTCTTGGAAAAATTTGTGAATATCACTGTCCTAGACTACAACTCTTCAAAGTGCTGCAAAAGCCTAGACAAAATGGAGATCTCCTTTGTATTAAAGCAAGCTGACACTATGATGTCATCGAAAAGCCCTAACACTGGGAAGAAGATTCAGTGTCATTAATGTAAATATTCAAAAACAGGGGCCCCAGAATACTGTACTACAGAAAGGCACTCCTGCTTCTATGTGCTGCAACAAAGAATGGAAACAAATCAGTACCACACTAATTTGACACTTTAAGAAGTTGCATAACCTTTCCAGCAGATTCCCAGTCACCACAGCTGCCCGTAACTTCTCAGTGAGGGCAGTGTACCACACTCGGTCAAATGAACCCTCTGTGTAAAGACGCCGCTGAGGGGGGTCACCTTGACGTGGTGGCGGGGCTTGAAGCGTGGCTGGCAGTGCCACCTACTTTGGAGGCATGCCTACCTTTGTAGGGTTCGGCATTTGCCAGTGTCGTGGACCAAGCACCCCCTACATCACTGGTAGAGGAGGCCTGCTGGTGATGTTAGTCCCGGCCCATTTGTCATCTAGGGCGGGACTGTTGCCTACCCACGTGTTTGCCGTGCGTGGCGTCCCGTAATGCTGGGAGACGAGAGTCGTGGAGGTTGAGCGATGCTGCACGATGTGCCCTGCAGCTAACAATACACCTCTTTGGTCCCTTATTCTGGCTAAACGGGCGGCCTGGTTGGGCCCGACCAGGTCAATTGGCTGGTCATGCATTGGCTAGGGTCAAGTGGGCACTGGAGGGCCTGGTGGCTCCTATCGTCCTGGAGTCACCCTCGTCCGGGTCCCCCAGTGGTTACCTGCGTATACTCCTTTGCTACCCTTGGGGTCATCAGTGGCTCTGTCCCTGACATATGGCCTCCCCTTGTTGGACTCCATGGTGGGTGGGGGGGTGGGGGAATGAAGTTTTTTGTACATGCATATAGCTGCCTTTAAACAAACTCTTGTTGACGACTCTAGCTCTGTTCGTGGAAACTGCCTTATTGCCACCTTAGGCCTTACCAGGCCCCTGGTGAATGTCCTCTTTTGCCCCAGCGTTCAACTGGGACTGGGAGGCGGTCACGTCGGGTAGGTACAGCAGTGAGGCTGAGCACAGAAGAGCCTGTTCCCGCATCTTATGCAAAATATCTGATGATGAAATCCACGATAGGAGGGTCAGTCCTAGATATTGATATTTTTTAATTACACCATGCCATTGTCTCGTCCCTTGGAAGAGAGCCCAAGATCTCATCCCAGGGGGATGGAAGTATTCTTATTGAGGTGTCCTCCCCGGAAGAGAGCTCTCGCCTAATGTCTCTGACCTCTGTAGCTGGCTCTGCGGTTACCTGTGTTCCTCATGGAACATTTAACCAAACTAAGGGAGTCATTTTCTCTCAGGACGTCCTCCGATACTCGGAGGAGCGACTGTTGGAAAAGCTGCGGTCGTTTGGTGTGGTGAAGGTTGAGCGCCTTCAGAAAAAGATAGATGGGATTCTGACCCCGACTGCAACATTGTTCTTGACGTTTGACAGATTGGCATTGCCTAGATCTGTGAAACTAGCATGGTTTTCGATTCCTGTGAAGCCGTATGTGCCAACCCCAAAGCACTGCTTCCACTGCCAGGGGTATGGACATGTTAGCCGTTTTTGCTGTCGTGCACAGGCTGGCCTCCCTGGTGTCTGTATCTCTTGTGGCAGACCAAGTCATAACGATGACTGTCCAGGACCCCTTAAATGCTATCACTGTGGGGGCCCTCATGCTGTATCTTCTAAAAGTTGTCCTTGCTACTGCTTAGAAAAGGAGATTTTGTCAATTCGAACACTTGAGAAGGTTTCATTTCCTTAGGCTAAGAAGAGAGCCCAGGCTCGCTTCTTCCAGTCCGGTGTTACCTATGCTTCTGTCCTTTCTGCAAAGCCAGTGCACCGCCCTATATCTCCGAGAAGGCCTCAACCCAGCTCAGTACCCACTTCATTATCTAGTGCTTTGCAGGATGCTGTCCCAGCCGCTCACACTGTTTGTGAAAATGAACCTTGCCCACTCCCTACTCATACTGTTTCCACCCCCACTCCCATGGCTGATAACACTTCTGTGGTAGTGGCAGACGATCACATTGACCGGATCTTTTCTGCTGACGAAGCCAGTATGACCAAGGTTCCATCTGTACCTGGTAAACGTCGCCATTGTTCATCAGAGTCCTCTGAACATGAAGACCAGCCACCTAAGGTCTCTGTTGTTGATCCTTCTGTTGACACCTCTCTTGTTCCCTCTGTCCAGCAGGCTGCGGGATCTAGCCAGGAGACACCTGAAGCTGATGGTTCAGCTCTGGTTCAGTCCCCACCTGAGGATGTTGGACCGCTCGTTGGTGCTTCAGATCTGAAGCATAAGATGGCCCCCTCAAATAACTGTAGACCTGTGGGCTCTACTTCCACTTCTAGGGCTTCTCGTGGGGGCACTGGCCGTCCTACACCTTCAAAAACAGCCTCCAAGCCACCTTCCAAACAAACTGGTATGCCCACTCCAAGAAGGAGTGTTGTAAAACTTACTTCCTCAGCCTCTCGTTTACCCACGGATGTTCGACAGAGGGTGCGGGTTTCTGGTGTTGGGCAGGCTCCTGTCAAGGGCCTTCATAAGCATCAATCGAAACCCGCTCACTTGTCAAGTGTACAGTCCCTCAAGTAATCATCATTCCTCCATTCTGAGTTCCATTATCCAGTGGAACTGTCGGGGTTTACGTGCCAACTATGAGGAATTGTGTCATCTGGTTTCTCAGTTTACTCCTCTGTGCATGTGTATCCAGGAGACCATGGTGGGTGATACTGTTCCTTCCAGTCCTTCTGGCTACCATGCCTTTTATTCTGATCCTGTGCTGGGCCAAGGTCATCATGGAGGTGCTGCTATTTTCCTTCGCAAGGATATTCCATACAATCATCTAGACATCTCCACTCCCCTGCAGGCTGTCGCTGTCTGGATGTTTTTATGTCGGCAGTATACAGTTTGCAGTCTTTATCTTCCTCCTAGTGCTACTGTTGAAAGGGCGGATCTGGAACGCCTTATTCATGACCTTCCTTCTCCCTTTCTGTTACTAGGAGATATGAATGCTCACCATCCACTATGGGGAAACAGTGAGGCCAACCCTCGGGGTGTAATGCTGGCCTCTTTAGTGGAAGATGAGGAGTTAGGCATTTTTAATGCCAATAAAATGACTTATTTCCATAGTCAGACTGGAACTTTTACTGCCATTGATTTATCTCTATTCTCAGCTAATGCTGTCTTAGATTTTAACTGGGATGTGTTGCCAGACCTGTATGGCAGTGACCATTTTCCATTACTTTTAACTTCTAGTGCCGGTGGGACCTCAGCCACGTCTTCCTCGCTGGCTTCTGGATAAGGCTGACCGGCCAAGTTTCAGGGAATTAAGTTCCGTTTCCCTTTCTGTCAACGAGTTTGGCTGTCTTACTGAGGCTGTGTCATATTTCAATACTGTGTTGCACTCAGCAGCCGTGTTATCTCTCCCCAAAACGAAGGGTCAGTTTCCTACACGTCCGGTTCCTTGGTGGAACTTTGAGTGCAGTTCCGCAGTGAGAGCCAAACGAGTCGCCTTCTCTTGACTTCGTCGTCACCGTGCGGATCCTCAGTATTTGGTGGCATTTCAGAGGGCACGAGCTCATATGAGGCGGGTTTTAAAGGAGGCCAGGCATTCATCCTGGAAGGGTTATGTTTCCTCCATCAATTCGAGGACTTCCATCACCCAGGTGTGGAACCGGGTAAGGAAAATTTCAGGAAAATTTACTGTTCCATCCCCTCCTGTTTTATCTGCAGCAGGTGGAACTGTGGCTGATCCACTTGCTGTTGCAGAAATGCTTGCTGATCATTTTGCCAGTGTGTCAAAGAACGATGCAGATACACCTTCGGCTTGCCACCATCGATGCCTAAAGTCTCGTGGTCTCAGTTTTGCCTCTGCTGTAGGAGAGCCTTACAATGTTCCATTTTTAATTTCTGAACTTCAGGCAGCTTTGTAGCAGTGCCATGATTCCTCTCCTGGTTATGATGATATTCCTTATTCCTTTTTACGCCACCTATCTGATGAGTCCCTGTTGTTTTTGCTTTCACTGTTTAAGAAGAATTGGTGTTCTGGGGAGTTTCCGGCTTGTTGGGGTATTGCTGTAGTTATCCCCATCCCCAAACCAGGTAAGGACCACCTACAGGCGACGAATTATTGGCCTATTTCTTTGGCGTCTTGTATATGTAAAGTTTTGAAAAAGATGGTCAATGTTAGGCTTGTGTGGTTTTTAAAGACTTCTTATCCCCTGCCTAGTATGGTTTTCGAAAAATGCGATCTACCTCTGATGCATTACTGTCCTTGGAATCTTCTGTCTGTGAGGCTTTTTCCACAAACCAGCACCAGGTCACGGTCTTCTTCGAATTGGAAAAGGCATATGACACTGCATGGCCTCATGGTATTTTACTCTCTCTCCATGAGTTTGGTCTTCATGGGCGCTTACCTGTTTTTATTCAACAGTTTTTATCTAACCGAATTTTAAGGGTGCGAGTGGGAGGAGTGCTTTCTAATGCCCGAGCACTAGAAGTTGGAGTACCACAGGGGAGTATCCTTAGTGTTACTCTGTTCTCTGTTGCCATTAACAGCGTCATCAGTGTATTTCCTGATGGTGTACGAGGATCACTGTATGTCGATGACCTCTCGATTTCCTTCACCACGTCTAGAATGTCTCTGATAGAGAGGAAGTTGCAGCTGGCTCTCAGTAGAATTTCTGACTGGGCAGAAACACGCGGTTTCCATTTTTCTTCAGCAAAGACAGTGGCTATACATTTTTGTCGTCTTCGAGGAGTCCACCCAGACCCTGACTTGTATCTCTATGGTAGAAGAATATCCTGTGTGGAAGAGATGCGGTTTCTGGGTCTTCTGTTTGATAGAAGATTAACCTAGGTTCCTCATGTTCATTCTGTTAAGGTAGCTTGTCTTAAAGCTTTGAGTTTTTTCAGGGCTTTAACTCATACCTCTTGGGGTGCTGACCATCAGACCCTCCTCCTCTTGCATAGGTCTAATATTCTTCCTAAACTTGAATATGGGTGTGAGGTCTACTCTTCTGCAACAGATGCCCGCCTCCAGTTGTTAAATTCTGTGCATCATGCTGGTGTACGTTTGGCAACTGGGGCATTCAGATCATCCCCAATTCCAAGTTTGTTGGTAGATGCTGGTGTATTCCCCTTGGACTTGCGACGTCAGTTGCTAATGATGAGGTGTTGGTATCGTCTTCACCGCATTCCAGACTCAATTTCTTGTGCCATTGTCTCACAGGATTCCCGATCCTCTGTTTTTGAGATCCGTCCTAATTTCCCGAGCCATTTGGTTACAGGGTCCGGTCTGTCATGCTAGCCCTCTCTCTCCCGAGACTGGCAATTTGTCCACATCGGATCCCAAGGGTGGGCTCTTGGCTACTCCCTCGCATGACATTCTGTAGGTCCATTGTTGAAAAAAAAGGCTCACTTCCCTCTCAGGTGTCCCTCTCTCTCTTTTTAGAACATGCCTCCATTCATGAGGGTTCTGTCCCCGTCTATACTGACGGGTCTAAGACTGATACTGGAGTAGGATTTGGTATTGTCTTCCCTTCCTTTAGTAGGGGCGGTAGCCTTCCTGGCATTACTTCAGTGTATACGGCACAACTGACTGCAATTTTATATGCTCTTAAAATGATTTTCACTCTCCCCCAATCCGTTTTTGTGATTTTTAGTGACTCGCGTAGTGCTTTGTCTGCACTGGAGTCTTTTAATGCATCCCATCCATTGGTTTTATCAATTTTAGAGTGGCTTTTTCTTCTTGGCCATCGTGGCCGCTGTGTAGACTTCTTTTGGGTTCCTGCACATGTTGGTGTGGTGGGTAATGAGAGGGCAGATACTTTAGCTAAAGCTGCGTCTTCTCAACAGCCCCCAGCTGACTACCCATTTCCTGTTTCTAATGTAACACCTTACTTGCGGTACGCAGTTCGTACGTGTTGGCAGAGACGCTGGGATGGTGTTTCTCACAATAAACTAAAAGAAATCTTTCAGAGAGTGGTTGTGCCAAGGGTTCTTCCCTCATTGTCTAGGCAACTGGAGGTGGCTCTTGCTAGTCTTCACATTGGGCATTCTCGGCTTACACATGGGTTCCTCATGGGTGGTGAAACTCATCCGTACTGTGATGACTGCCTTGTTCCCCTTACTGTCCGTCACTTGCTGGTCGAGTGTCCGAGTCTGGGAGACCTACGTCAGATATTCCTCCATAGGCATAAGGGGGCAGATGGTGCCTACTGTTTGTCCTCGATGCTTGGTGAAGCCGCTAGTGATTTTAGTGATGTTTTTAGTTTTTTTCAGGAGGCGGGCCTCCTTCCACTTTTATAAGTAATTGATATTTTATAAACTATTTTTTATTATTTTGTGTTTTATTCCTACTGACAGATATCAATTTTAATTTGGATGTGCACTTTTTGTTTTGCTGTGTGTTTTGCTTTGTTGTCCGGCGGCATATAACCCTGGCAGTTGCGCGGCCAGATTTTAACTATTTGCAGTCAATCAATCAATCAATCTCTGTGTAAAGAGCCATGACTGCCGTGGCTTTACCCTGTGTGCCAATTATTAGTTACCAGTAAATATAAATCAAGAAGCCGAGTGCTCATTTCTGAATCCAAACTACCTGGTGTTTATGAAGATGTGTTGTGAGCTGTCTGGCAATAATATTCTCCAGCACCTTGCCCAGCACAGGCAACAGGGAAAAGGACTTTTTTTTTTCTCTTACATTAGACCTGGACTATTTATTGTAAATTGATGACATCATTTGGCTTACATTCCAGTTCTAAAGCCAATTGCTTGCTCGAAGGCACTTGTTGAGTAAGACTGTGATGAGACGTGAAAGCTCCCTGGCACATCTTCTAAAAAGACTGGAATATATACCACCCGGCCTCACAGAATTCGCCACTTATAAGATGCAGAGAGTATTGTAAACACCAGCTTCAGGTAGAGTAATGTCACCTATTTAGCCTTGGTTAGCAGTGTCAGAGTTTGTGTTGCACTGCAGGGATCAAGAACTGACATATGAGAGCCGTGCTCTGTCAGCAGATAAGTTTTATCTTGGGGATCTGGGAGAATACTCCCATCTGTCCATGAGACTGGTGGGATGGCACTTTCATAAACTCTCTCTGTACTTCCTTAACCATATTTCACCACCTTTTGGCGCCAACATTTCATCCTCCAAACTTGTTCATTGTTGTCCATCAGCTTTAGCCCAGGGATCTCTCTCTCTCTCTCTCTCTCTCTCTCTCTCTCTCTAACAAGCTGTGCACTCACCACGGTCCTTTCCCATCAGAACGGAAATTACAACATACCTGAAAACATGCAAGTATGCGTTAGAAAACACTGATCAGCTGTATAACAGTTAAGACTGACACACACACACACACACACACACACACACACACATAGTAGCTGTATTTAAAGATCATCGGAATAGATGTATTACCTTGTTATCAGTTATGCCTAAAGATATATATCTATAAATATCTATATCTATATCTATCTGTCTATCTATATCTATCTCTATCTATCCATCAATCAATGAATCTATCTATCTAATATATATATATATATATATATATATATATATATATATATATATATATATATATATATATAGATATATATATATACCTAGGCTGCTTCCCCCAAGGAAAGGGAGGTAGCCGAGACAGGACGACTCACTCTCCATTTACTCATCCATTCAAACACATTCATTTGCATCTTAGCCCCAAAGGGGAGAAACGGACAGATCCTCACCGCACCACACCGCACAAGGGTCAACTGGGCAATGCAATCAGTGACATCCGCAGCAGGGCCCGACAGCAGAACTGGTTTACCCCTGCCACATCATAACAGACCCATCCCCTTACCCGCACCTGACCTGACTAGCTGATCAGACCAAATGCGGGAGAATATCCCCTCAGGGCTGCGTCATCACTTATTCATTCACAATTTCTCTCCATTTATTTCTGTCACGCGCAGCCACTCTTCCTTGCTCAACAGACATCCCTCTCGCATCCAGCGCTCTCTTCACACTGTCCATCCATCCTATTCGTGGTCTTCCTCTCGGCCTTACACCTCTCACATCAGATCTAGTTATCTTTTTCACCAATCGCTCATTATCCATTCTCTCCATATGCCCAAACCATTGCAACACCCTCTGCTCAACTCTACCAGCCATCTCCCGAACAACTCCAGTTCTCCTTCGCACTTCATCACTTCGCACTCGATCCATACGCGTCACTCCACACATACTCCTCAGACATCTCATCTCCATTACATTCAAACTTTTCCTCTCTGCTACACCCATATTCCATGTTTCAGACCCATATAATGCAGTCGGTACCACAACACCCTCATACAGCCTTCTCTTTACATCCATTCTAAGCGAACGACATTTAAACACTTTTTTCATTCCTCCCAGCACCTTTCCTACTTCATTTATTCTAAACTTCACTTCTGCATCTATTCTTCCATCCACAGCAACATGTGACCCTAGATATTTAAAACAATCTACCTCCTCAAGCAACTCACCATTCAAAACTATATTCATCCCCCTACCATCTATCAACCTCGTACACTTCATCACTTTACTCTTATTCTCATTTACTTTCAATTTCCTCCTTTCACACACCCTTCCAAACTCCTCTACCAACTCTCTCAATCCCTCCTCTGAATCAGTCACCAGTGCAGTATCATCTGCAAACAGCAGCTGCTTCAGATTCCACTCTCCTCCATCAACATTTACCAGACTCAGACCACCTAAAACTCTTGCATTCACCTCCCTTACAACACCATCCATGTAAATATTAAACAACCAAGGCGACATCACACATCCCTATCGCAGCCCCACTCTCACGGGAAACCAATCACTCACAGCATTTCCCACTCTTACACACGTTCTACTATTTACATAAAAACTTTTCACCCCTTTTAGTAACCTACCATCAAGTCCATACAATCTTAAAACAGTCCACAAAGCCTCCCTATCAATTCTATCATACGCTTTCTCTAAATCCATAAATGCCCAAAACACATCCTTGCCTTTCGCTAAATACTTTTCACACACTTGTCTCACAGCAAACACCTGATCAACGCATCCCCTCCCTCTCCTAAAGCCACACTGCTCATCACTAATTACTCCCTCTGTACCCTCTCTAACTCTCATAATTAACACTCTACCATACACCTTACCTACAACACTCAACAGACTTATACCCCTAAAGCTAGTACATTCATACTTATCACCCTTGCCTTTATACAACGGGACCACACAAGCACTTGCCCAGTCAATTGGCACCATACCTTTCTCAAAGCACACATTCAACAATCTTACTAACCAGTCAACAATAGTCACTCCACCACCCTTCAGGCATTCCACAGCACACCCATCCATACCTGCAGCTTTTCCTGCTTTCATCTCCTTTACTGCCTTCTCCACTTCCTCCTTCGTGATCAAAGAATCATTCAACTCTCCCAACACATTTATTCCTTGCACCCTTCCATCCGCCACAATCTCAGCCACCCTTTCCTCCTCTACATTTAACAATCTTTCAAAATACTCTGCCCATCTCTTCCTTACTGCATCCATCTCAATTAACATCCTTCCATCCTCTGCTTTTACTCGTTCTTCCTTCCCAGACTCTCCCTTTCGCACCCTTTTCACCTCCTTCCAAAACATTTTCTTATTCTGCTGAAAATTCTCTGTCAGCCGCCTACCCCACCTCTCATCTTCTGCCGCTTTAGCATCACGCACAGCCCTTCTCGCTCTATTCCTCTTCTCCTTATACCTTTCATATGACATCTCACCCTTCCTCTGCAGCCACACTTCATATGCACGTCTCTTCTCAGCGACAGCCATACTTACTTCCTCACACCACCATTCACTTCCTTTTCTTACACCACCACCCACACGTCTCACACCACACACCTCTTCTGCATGCCCCACCACAGCACTCTTAAACAACTGCCATTCCTCCTCCACGCTGCCATTTTCCCGATCTTTCACTGCGTTCCACTCATCTTTCAATTTCTCCTGATACTCTATCTTTTTCTCTCTTTTATCCAACTCACTCACTTTCAAAACCTCCCTGCCACACCTAACCCTCCTAGCTCTCATCCATCTCTTACCTACTCTTAACTTTCCCTCCACCAGGTAGTGGTCAGACATACCTCCACCCTCCCCTCTCAGAACTCTCACATCCAACAATCTTCCTATTACATTCCTAGACACAACCACATAGTCCATCAAGGCTCTATCAACAACCCTTCCACCCTCCTGTCTCACCCATGTATACTTATAAATATCTTTCTTCTCAAACATATATATATATATATATATATATATATATATATATTCAGAGAGAGAGAGAGAGAGCGAGAGAGAGATATATTAGGGTGGTCCTTACTTTCGAAACTGTAGATTTTTTATGGGCCAACCCGCACTTTTGTTTCTCTTGGTACAAAAACCCTCCGTGCAAGAATTCAGTCTTATACTGTAGTATTTACTGGTGCCTCAAACCCCCAGCTATCTGGGCTCAATACCCTGGTGGCGCACCTAGGTCCCCTTTACAGTGTAAGTATTTGCTCCTCGTCGGGGATATGTCATGGGAACCGATCCCCAACTCATTGTTGCCTAGTTTGGGAGGTCACGGTTGCTTTTTGAGTGTCTGGGAGGACCCGGAACAGAAATTGCCTCTGCTTCACATCTTTGGTAATGACAGGGAGTGCAAATCTTCGCTCAGCAAATTGTTCGTGACTTTCAGTGACTTGAAGGAATGCTTGGCTTTCTTATAGTCATCTCGTTCAACCCACGTGGATTGATAGACATTGAAAACCCATTGGAGGAGCCAAGGAAAAATGGAAGGCAGTGAGTGGTGCTCGTTATGAAATCAGGGAGGTTCTTCACTCTAATGACACCCACAAACAGCTCCAGAGTCCTTCTCTTCTCAGGCTCATCACCCTCCTTGTTCTCCAGACCATGGCCCTCTTCGTTTCGAAGTCGAGGGACTTGTCAAAGAATGCCAGGCCAACCAGCTCCTCAGGGAGGTACCAGAAATGAGGTTTGAAGGCCTTCGCAGCAGTGGATGAGAAGTCCAAGTCACCGTAGTCCAGGATGTCTTGAAGAAACTTTGGGTCATTCTGAGAAAAAGTGGTAACTGGTGCTGTGAACCAGTACTGGTATGGGACGTAAATAATGATGGCAAATATGACAAACCACCTGAGTGTGGCAGGCTCAAGAGGTAAATCTTGACTGAGCAGATGATTTTGGCCATCCAACAGACAAGGTGGTAGGTGCCAGGCCGTGAAATGTGGAAGCCACGAGGAGGAAATCCACTGAATATGATCAGTGTGAGCTCGAGCAACTCTAAGTAATCGTCCAGTGGCTGTTGGGTGTTAAGTTGAAGATGGCAGAAGATGATGACCTCGTTGCAATGGGTAGGAAGGTTGGCGAGCAGCTTCAAGAGTGATAAGCTACAATGAAGGTCCATTCTTGCTTGAAATGCTTGAAGAGAGGGATGTATGGCCTTAATGTGATGATGCTAATGCAGACTGTGAAGACTTTCTGGATGCAAATCTCACTGATGTGCTTCCTGCAGGGGCGTGCAGGCCCCAGGACGAATTCTGATGTTGCTAGTAGTTGTGTTGAAGGTCATGTTGGTCACCGAATCCACCAGGTCTCATTCTTGCAGGGTAGCAAAGATCACCTCCACCATGGCAGTTCCTATTCCTGATCACAGTTTGGGGATGTTCAGCAGTTTCACAGTTCCCTCTCCAGACACCAGGATGGGTAAATATTCGAACATTTCTTGGGCAGGTTCATCAGCAACCAACCTACTGTCCCTGTGAATAGTGAGGGGAACATCAGCCTTGATGAACGAGCACGGAACTACTGCCTGTTTGCCGCAGGGCTTGATTAGCCCCCCATGGATGCTCTGCCAGCTCAAACCCATAACTGAAGGATCCTTGCCATACGCAGATGCTGCAGCAGCTAAGATGTGGACCGTATTGTGGTTGCTGGACTTGTGGTCCAGAGCACTAGGCAACTCCGGAGTGATGACAAGTCCACGAGATTAGGATTGTTGTCGTTTGGGTTTGTGGTAGTTGACGTGGATGGTCTGGGAACAGAGTCTGTTTTCTTTGCCTTCTTCAGAGTCCTCCAGCTCAATAGAAGCTTCCAACATTTCCAGCCACTGCTGCTCTCATAGTTCCCGAACTTGGGAAGCATCCTTTCTCTCATGTTTCTTCACTTCAACATTGGACAGCTTCCAGTCAATACTGAGCATGATGCCTTGGTGGCCTTCCTCTCATTATGCCTTCGAAAACACCTTGTCCTCTTCACTCCTCAGCGGCTTCATGGCATTCATGTGCGCCAAGCCAAAGAGGTTCTTCAGTTTCAGTCTGAAGTCAGTTCAGTTCTCTTCTTCCACCCCTGTCTTCCTGTCCTTCGTATTGCTCAGGGAATCCCATCCCTCTTATAGATTTTTCTCTTTTGAGTTCTTGAGCTTGTTCCGTGTCACTGGAAGTCGGGCACAATATCAGAATCCAATGACCTCAGAGTTCACAATCATTGCAGCATCTGGAAGGATCCTCTTTTCTTTCTGCAGAAAATGGAACAGCTGTTGGAGGTCCTCACCGTTAGATGGCAAGTTACCGCCTGTGAACTGGGTGGGAGTTGTCCATCCAACCAGATCTCCGTCTTCTACCTGGTTTCCTTCTCTTCCTTACGTTTGTCATGATCGTCATTCTCCTAGAAAGAAGGCTGTTTGCCAGCTGCAGCCATTGCAATCAAACCTCGAGATTTACTCACCACATAGAAAGATATCTCAGATGAAAGATTGTGTTTCATAATACACAAAACAACTGTTCGCTAAGTTAGTAAAAGGGGGAATGACGCATTACCAACTGCCCAGTTCCCTCCCCCATTGCCCTACCCCTACCCGTCCAGGTGCCACCGCGGCTTCTCTCCTCCCTCCCCGTCGCTTTCCTGCCAAGACAACTCCCTCTTGCTGATCAATGAGAGGCTCCCAGGATTATGGTCCCAGTCTCCTATATAGGGAGTACCTTTAGGGTCACTGGGGTAAGAATTTTTTCAACAGTGTACAAAAAAAATTTACATGTGGGGTTTTTATATCTGTGGTACAATACTTGGGGGTGGCCCATGAAGATTTCCCATATTCAGTTTTCACTATATACCTAAGGACCACCCAAATATATATATATATATATATATATATATATATATATATATATATATATATATATATAAAGAGAGAGAGAGAGAGAGAGAGAGAGACATATCTCTCTCTCTCTCTCTCTCTCTCTCTCTCTCTCTCTCTCTCTCTCTCTCTCTCTCTCTCTCTATATATATATATATATATATATATATATATATATATATATATAGAGAGAGAGAGAGAGAGAGAGAGAGAGAGAGAGAGAGAGAGAGAGAGACATATATCTATCTATCTATCTATCTATCTATCTATATATATATATATGTGTGTGTGTGTGTGTGTGTGTGTGTGTGTGTGTGTGTGTGTGGTGTGTGTGTGTGTGTGTGTAATTTTTTGCTTCAGACAGGGTATCTGATTTTAGCCTCTGAGTCTTTCGAAAACAGGAGAGTTACAAATTGCCTAATTTGTCCCCTTCAGTACAGGTCAGCGTCCTCTTGGCAGTCAGGCAATGGGGGTGTGCAAGCTGCAGCTGGCCATTTTATTCCTCGTTTTCTATTACTTCACCCGTCCATACCTTACATGTATTATGGTGATAGTGTGTTATTTAGTGCAGTGTGTCAGTGAAGAAGATGTAAAAGTGTTTTTTATATATTTTCAGAGAAATTCTAATTTCAAATCTATAACCGCTCATGACCATTCCCTTTCAATACTGAAAGTAACCATGACGGCAGGGAAAGGGTTATCCGAGGAGGAGTGCCTGAAATATTTATTCAGTGAAACTGAAAGTGAGGAGTACACAGAGAAAGAATCTGAGGAGAATGATTTTGAGAATGACTGGGGTGAGGAGGCGAGAGAGAGTGAGACGGTATGATAAACCTCCCTTCACTCTCCACAGTCAAGGCCACCTCCATTATCACCACCACTGGTACCACCACAACCCCTACTGGCACCACCATCACAACGAGACAGCTGCCTCTTATTGCCACCTCAAATAGACACACACACACACACACACACACACACACACACAAGCTGTGATTGTATCTCTCCTCCTATGTGCAACTCCATCTCTACATTCCAGAAGCATTACAACACAGCTAGAGGATGTGAGTAACCAGCTTATTTGTCTAGTTTTTATAATATGTATATATATAGTATAAATGTGTGTGTTTACTATATACAGTATTCTCATAGGGTAAATGTGGTGCATTTCATTGCTTTTCTCTCAGGCACTTTACTCTGAAAGTATAGGTTACATCACAAATCCGAAAAAAGCATGAGTATGCTGAAGATTTTTTAATGCATACTTTTGTAAAGCAAAATATCCTTTGAGTGCAAATTATTTTGGGAAAAGTTTCGAAACACATATTCCTTAACCTTTGGGCTACAAAACTGGAGATAATTTACATATGCCGATATGTTTGTTACAGTGTCAATAATAACATAGAATGCTAAGCAAATCAGACATTTTTAGGCAATATTTTCTTTCGATTTACTCGGACACCAATGGGTATATCAAATCGCCATGGTGCTCATTAGAAAGCTCGTGAAATTCTGCATATAGACATGTACTTTGCAACTGCATGTCCCGGGAAAAATTTTGTGCAGTGATGTTGGGAAATTATTAGAAGCTAGTTATCACCTAAATATGGTTTATTCTCACTTCATTTCTGTACATTTACTCATTTTTTTTCTAGTTTTTGCTTATCTTATAGTATAAACATCAGCAAAGATGATGGGCTACGATCTATAACAATATGTAAAGGGTTGTCAACAGATTGCTTATGTGTATTTTATTTACCCATACTTATTTTTGTATTGGTCTGTAAATAACTAGCAAAAGCACTGCTGCTAAACATGAGGGTTAATCAGTGATGAGTTTACTGGCGATAATTGGAATGAATAGCCTCCCTTGTGCACATGCGTGGTGGTATTTTGCTGGGAGTGTGAGTGTGCTGCGTTCGGCCACTTTGCCCTAATATCTTCCTGAGACAACACCTTGTAAGTGTTTACCACCACTTTGTTTATTCGTGCCATTGACATAGTGAGGATAGAATGTAGTGCCTGGACATTGTGGTAATTGTAATTTCTGTGATTACAGCCTTTTTGTGTCATGTATGCTGACTGGCCTCCACAATCTGGCCCAGCAATTTAAGGTGGAGTGTATAGGAGTTGGTGTCTGCTGCTACAAGCCGGCCACGCCCTCCCTCTCTCAGTACCGCCACAACCACACATTCCACCGAGCACTGTCAAGCCACACATTTTGATAAGGGATGGGTTATAATTTTGGAATCAATTGTTTGTATAATTAAAGTGTCTGGTGTGAATACTTTGTGAATACAAACTATTTTTATGAATGTGCCATTTCATTCTAAACCCCTTTTAGATAATGATTATTGAAAATAGCTATTACAAGTGACATTTCACACCCCATGAAGAGAACAAAGGCAACAACAAAAGCGAAACTGAAACCTCCTTTACAATCCCATTACAATGGCGCACTGAGTAGGATGGAGCCAATGTTGATGTCCTGGTGCTATTACTCAAGTCTTATCTAAAGGGGCAATCGAGAATCGTACAGTATTACTCATGTATGATTTTTTTTTATTAAAGGTGTGCTACTGCACTGTGATGTATCCACACACTTGTGATGTGCTACTGTGTGGTGATGTGCCGGCTTGCAAGTTATTGTGATCTGCAGTCGTGCACAGTATTGTAAACCCCAATGCATGCATTCACACAAGGGAGACTCAGGTGAGGCAAAGTGCTTGTTTATGTACTTGTAGCGTGTGTTCACAGTGAAGTGTAGTTTCTCATGAAAAGTGTCTTAATATCATGTTTACCACGTTATACGAATGTTTTGAAGTTGTTTTCACTTCACAGTGGTCCCAAAAGCACTGCTAATTACGGACTCTTAATATAATTGTTCCTTGTTTTCCCCGTGTCGTGTCCGGGTGTTATGTCTATTGTTTTTTGCCTCGTGCGTTTTTAAATTGGTAATTGCCCGCCTAAGTTTGTAACTGTGATCATTTTGTAATTAACCTGTGTATTCTAGGGCAGTGTTTCCTTGAAAAAGGCCATATATTTTCAAGTGTTAATTACTCATTGGCACATTTAATTTCGAACGGTGTTTTAGCCCGTGCGTATTAATAGTGTATTTATTGTCCGTGTAGCTTAACATGGTATCATTGCCCATCTAATCTGATATTGTATTGTCCATTTATTTTTTATACGGCGTGTATTACCTGAGTCATTTGATGTGGTGTTATTGCCCATCTAATTTGATAGAGTGGTATTGTCTCAAGAAAATTGATATGGTGTTATTGTCCATCTGTTTTTTTCTTTCCGGTGCTTATTTTTTGTATATTTTGAGAATGTGTCTATGGTTATTTTTCATTCCATACTGTGCTACGATAATTTATGAATCTATGAATATTTGATTAGTGTTTTCTTTGCGAATTGTGGACTGACCGATTTGATATTTGTTGCCTTGATAGTAGAACTTTAGTATGTATGAACTGCACTTATAAAAAAATGAGTTCGATTTTAGAGATAATGAGAGAGGTTCAAGCTCTGGGATTGTCTCCTGACACTGTCACAAGGTTAATTGAGAAAGAACAAAAGCTGACTAAGGATAGATTAGAAAGGGAAGAACGTGCAGCCCAACGCGAACAAGAGTTAGCTAAGGATAGATTAGAAAGGGAAGAACGTGCAGCCGAATGCGAACAAAAGAGACACCAATTAGATTTAGAGGAGAAGGAAAAACAACGCACTCATGAACGATCATTAGCTGACTGCTGGGACTAACAGGGCTACGGGTAACACAAGTCATGAGTCACACCTGACTCACGCTCCACACTTGTATGAAGGCCTTAGGTTGCCTACGTTTAAAGATGGAGAGGATGATATTGACAGTTACCGGTATTTACAGCGTTTTGAGAGATTAGCTGAGCTTCATAAGTGGGATAAGTCAGACCATCATGTGTACTTGGGATCTTCACTTCGTGATCGTGCTCTTAAAACCTACGTGTCTTTGCCTGATGAAACTGCAGGTGACTATGATAAGTTAAAGGAAGCATTACTTAGGGCATATTCAGTGGATGCAGATATGTGTAGGAGGAAGTTTAAGAACAGTAGGTGCACTGATAAGGAGAGCTATGTTCAGTTAATGGTTAGGATGCGACAATATTTGGATAGGTGGCTTATATTCAGCAATGTGGGTAAGGATTATGAAAGTTTGTGTAATTTTTTGGTTATGGAACAACTGTTAACCAACTGTAGTGCTGATATGAGGATATTTCTTAAGGAAAGGGAATTTGATAGTGTAGTGGAAATGACAGAAGCAGCAGATAGATATAGACGTGCTCATCACAGTGAGAAGAAACCTTCTACTCAGCCTAGTAAGACTAATCAGACTAAAGATAATGAGGTTAAATGTCTTGGATGTGGTCGACCAGGACACATTAGACCGAATTGTCTAGACAATCCTAAGAATTTCAAAGCCAAGAATCCCCTTTTTAAGGTAAATTTTGTATTTGAGAGTGAACTTCCGCCAGATGATTGTAAAGTTGATTCCCATGGATATGTTTTCAATAAACTGCAGATGTTAACCTAGATTCTGGTTGTAACACCATCTTGGTTAAAGATACTTTAGTTCCCCCTAAGTCAGTGGTTCTTAACCTTTTTTGAGTCACGAACCCCTTCGCGAATCTAGTGAAAGCTATGAACCCCTTCCTTACAGAAATGCACATAAGCACAACACTGCATTTTGCATGCAATGAATGTACTTTATTTTATTGAAAACTGCCTCATGCAGTGTGTGACATACACAAAGTATAAAATTGTCTTTACAAATAACTGTTTCCCACTCTTTTATGGAAAAGCTAATCGCCACTCGATGAAAAAATGAAATACATCCAACTTGTGCGAATTAAACAAAACAAAACACTAATTCTGCTCAAAAGTTCATTTCAGTGACAGGATTGTTGTTTGGCTTGAACAAGAAGATGAATTTGTGGAGTGGTCTTTGGCAAGGAAACACGCATGTCATCGTTGACATCCAGTTGATTTCGACTTTTCGTTTTGATAGAAACAAAGGCTGAAAACCCTGACTCACAAAGGTATGTAGTAGCAAACGGAATTACAGCACCCACAGCTCGCTTTGCCAGACGGGGGTAGGGTTGTGTCAATGAACACCAGAATTCCTCAAGACTCCTCGATTTTTTTTTTTTTTTTTTTTTGTCAGTTAATGATGCTAAACAGCATCACGAAATTGTTCTCAATTATTCTGACCTTCACGGACCCCCTGAAGCTCATCCATGGACCCCCAAGGGGTCCATGGACCCTAGGTTAAGAACCCCTGCCCTAAGTATTATCTTGGTAAAATGAAGAAAGTGTATGATTATCTTGGTATTCCAGAATTCTTCCCCCAAGTGAGAAGTTTCATCAAAAGTAAATTCTTCACTGGTTGGACTAAAGCCATTTCTGTCCCAATCAAGTTTGCTGATGTACTTACTGAGTGCATTTCTGGTGTCACAATTCCTAATTCTCCTCATTCCGCAGGTGGGCCTCTACTAACTGCGAGTGACCCAACCTCCCATCCTGTTGCCTCTGACTCTGACATGTCCATTCCTTACCTAAGTGATCCTAACCTACATCCTTCTAACCTATATGACACAAGTGATGGCAAGGTATGTTATAAATTGTTTAATCAGGATGATAGTAAGGAAGATTCAATGATGATCCAGACTCGAGCAAGTATGAGGAAGGAAGATGAAATTAAACCACTTCCTTGTCCAGCTGTTGTTGACCGTGATCTAAATAAGGATGCTTTTACTGGCGCACAGAATTCTTCCCCTACTTTAGTGTCAATCAGGGAAAAGGTAGCTACAGCAAGTATTGAGAAAGTAAAACCTAGGAGTGTCAAATATGAGAGAAATAATGGACTGATATACAGGACTTGCTTGGATAGTAATAAAGACCATGAGATAGGATGTAAACAACTTATTGTGCCACAAATCTATAGGGATAAGGTTCTAAAGTTAGCTCATGACTCTGTCACTGCTGGTCACTCCTCACACCGCAAAACTAGCTCCAAAATTTTTGACAAGTTTTTTCGGCCTGGTGCTGGGGAGGAGATAAGGAGATATTGCAGGTGATATCATATATGCCAGAAAATGTCATCTAAGGGCCGTGTTAAGAAAGTACCAGTGAAAACTATTCCTATTATCTCTGAACCTTACAGTCGCATTGCCATTGATATTATAGGACCTATCTTCCCTAGCTCTGAACGTGGACATTGATACATTTTGACAATGATAGATTATGCTACATGCTACCCTGAAGCTTTAGCCCTAATGAACGTAGACGCTATTACAGTAGCCGAAAGTCTGGTTGATATCTTTTCGAGGGTGGGAATTCCCAGAGAAGTCTGATCTCATGAACGATATCCATAGGCTACTGTCTGTGAAAGCTTTGTGTATTAGTCCATATCACGCTAGCTGCAATGGTGCAGTTGAACGTCTAAATGATGTATTAAAGTCAATGATTAAGAAGCTATGTTCTGAGCGTCCCCGTGATTGGGACCGCTGTTTATCGGCTGCTTTATTTGCGTACCGGGAGATTCCCAATGAGTCACTCAAATTCTCCCCCCCTTGTGGTAAATTTTTTTGCCTTTGTCTGTCAGCTTGTAGGCATTATATAGGCAGTACCATATTATCACAATATACAGGATGTAGTGTCTGCTGGAGACATACACAGCTTCTCACTAGGAATGTCCATCCACAAAATGTATATTCACAATCTTGTTGTCCCAGACCAACAAGAATGTCTTAACACATGATGTATCTCAATCTTTTTGTAGTCCATGCGAATGGAAATCTACCAGACACTACATCACACACACACAAATCCTCTCCGAGCTGAATATGTCGGCGAGAATCCCTTCACATCAGACAGAGAAACCGAGAATATGATCCAGGGTAGGAGGCAGGAGATAGGGTCGGATAGGAGGTTTGTCTATCACGCTACTTTACTCTGTCAGTCACACTTCGATAACACTGTGTACAAGAAACTCCGTAACCCAAGAGTGCTCTGTAACTCACCTCGTTTATGATACACAAAGGGGGAAGGAGAGAATGAGAGAGAGAGAGAGAGAGAGAGAGACGTACCTATTCACTCTAGTCAACGACACACCATTTTACTAAGCAGCGGCAAGTTCGAGCCATGCGATGCCACACGACTTTATACTAGCGGTGCTTTGAAGACCTACAACCAACTTCCCTATCTCTCTACGTCTATCTATGGCGACGCTGATCGATAGTGGCAGCAGCGGTGAACAACAGTAAGCTACGATAAACCGCGCTCATCGATAGTACATTTGGCCACAAGATTCCCTGAACACTTTAGCGACATGTGGCAACCCCATCAAGTTTGTTTACTCGAGAGTAGTAGTAGAAATCCATGAATGCAAGGATGATAATGTGTCGGAAATGCTGCATGGTTCATTGGAAACCAAAGGGAAAAGCTTCCATATAAAAAACATTATAAAAAATCTAATGCCTTTGATACATCAAAATAGCTGTATTTTATATAAGTTTACAAAGTAATATATTAGTGAGGAATGTTAGTTCAGTACATAGACATTAATTATTCTATCTATCTATCTATCTATCTATATACCTAGACTGCTTCCCCCAAGGAAAGGGAGGTAACCGAGACAGGTCGACACACTCCCCATTTACTCATCCATTCAGACACATTCATTCGCATCTTAGCTCCGAAGGGGAGGAGGGACAGATCCTCACCGCACCACACCGCACAAGGGTCAACTGCGCAGTGCAATCAGTGACATCCGCAGCAGGGCCCGACAACAGAGCTGGTTTACCCCTGCCACATCATAATAGATCCATCCCCTTACCCACACCTGACCTGACTAGCTGATCGGACCAAATGCGGGAGAATATCCCCTCAGGGCTGCGTCATCATTTATTCATTCACAATTTCTCTCCATTTATTTCTGTCACGCATCATATAAAAAATTGTCACGGCACGATGTAGGAAACAGTGAGGAAGGCTAATATCCGGGTAGCTGACAGCCCTAAACGAAGTGTGTTGAAATACTCTTCGATGCATAGAGATAAATGGATCGAGCAATGTCATGAATGTGACGTGCCAACATTTTGCTCATTAACTTATTGTCAAATACAGGAAAGGATAATCGAGCAGCGACGTGGCTGGTAATGAATATCAAATTACATTTAAGTGGTAATTACTTGAGTTTCGAGAAATTTAACGTGTAAATCACCACACGTCACGCATGAGTCCTGCACAAACGTTACAGGCTGCATTAAATTTTGCTGAACTACACATCCAGCTTTGCATTTCTGTTTAGCCCTTTGACTGTTTGTGTTTTCCCTGAGCTGAATAAAATCGTCTGGTGTTAGCCACGATATTATACTACCAGACGCATCAGGGAAAGTGTTAACACTACACAGTGTTCCAACTTCCTGTATATCTATATTTTCTTTCTCCTACTGCTTCATATTTCCTTCCCTTCACCTCACTCTCACCTTCCATCTTTCCCCTTCCTTCTTTTCACTCTTAATTTCTATATATACCTTCTTTCTTTCCCTGTCATCTGATAGCGGTTTCCTTCCTGCTCCACCTTCTTATCCCTTACTGACACCAAACATATCCGTATATTCGCTGTTTCTCTAAACTATCTATCTATCTATAGCCCGACGCCCTAATCCCGCAAAGGGTGGCCGCAGACAAAACGCCTCCAAGTCGCTCTGTCACCCACCATTTGACTACCCTCCCCCCAACTCACCCCCCCCTCCCTCATATACATCTCAACTCCGTCTCTCCACCTCATCCTCGGTCTACCTCTCCCTCTCCCTCCCTCCACCTCACCTACATACACCCTCTTAGTCAGTCTTTCATTCTCCATTCTCTTCACATGTCCAAACCACCTCAGTGTATTTCTCCTTATCTTCTCAACCACATCCACATCCACCCCACATCGTTCCTTCACTTCTTCATTCGTCAACCTGTCCCTCCACGTCACTCCACATGCTCCTCTCAAGTAATTCATTTCCACTGCTCTCACTCTTGACTTGTTCCCCTCTTGCAAGGTCCAAGCCTCGCTTCCATACGTCAGGGTAGAGATCACAATACTATCATGCAGTGACTTCTTAACTTCCATACTCACCTCCCTATTTCTCATCACTGCTTTCAATGTACCAACGACCTTCCTTCCCTGTTGTACCCTTTCACGCACTTCATCCCCCAAAGTTCCATCCTTACTCATCACACTACCCAAGTACTTGAATGCACTCACATTCTCCATATCCTCACCATCCAACCTCACTGCACGCTCTGTGACTTCATTCCTCTCAAACACCATAACTTTACTTTTGTTTACATTAACTTTCAGATTCCTCATCCTACACACTGTCCCAAATTCATTCACCAAACCTTGCAACTCCCATTCATCTTCACTCAAAAGTACTGTATCATCAGCAAACAGCAACACCGGAAGCTTCCACATCTCACCCTCATTCATTAGAGCCACCCCCACATCCACTGCCCTACCCTGCACCTCCTTTACAACCCCATCCATGTATATATTAAACAGCCATGGAGACATCACACAACCCTGTTTCAGTCTCACATTGAGATCAAAGAACTCACTCAGCTCACCATCCACTCGCACCGTAACCCTAGCTCCCTCGTACATACTTTTCACAGCACTCAATAATTTCCCCTCGACTCCATATATTCTTAATATCTTCCACATACCTTGCCTATCTATTCTGTCATAAGCTTTCTCCAAGTCCATGAAGGCAGCATACACTTTCCTTCCCTTCTCTAGCTACTTCTCCACTAAACATCTTAGAACAAATATCTGATCTACACACCCTTTTCCCTTCCTAAATCCCCCTTGTTCTTCTCCAACTAGCTCCTCTGTCATATGCCTAACCCTATCAATGAGTATTCTACCATATATTTTACCAGTCACACTAAGTAAGCAAATACCCCTATAGTTACCACATACTTCTCTCTCTCCTTTTCCTTTGTATAAAGGAACAATTATACCTGATTTCCAGTTCTCTGGAACTCTTCCCTCTTCCCAAGCCAATCTACACAACTTCCATATCCACTCCACAACAATCTCACCCCCATACGAGTACCTAAGCATTTCACCACACACTCCATCAATTCCTGGGGCCTTTCCCAACTTAACCCGCCCCGTCCCGACCACTTTTCGACCACTGGTACCCCCAAATCCCGACCATTTTTCGACCTTTTTTTTTTTTGCTTAAACTTTCGCTTTTGGTCAGGAATAATGGTCAGTGGCAAAGAAATTGGTCCCCGGGGTCCCTAATTAGCTTAACCAGGTATGCCTTGGTCCCACCTGGCCCCGTGTTCTCCCTAGGCGGTCTGAGCCTCAAACGTTTTCTATGGTATTATAAGTCTGGGAAACCAATGAAAGTAAGTAGAAATGAATTTATTACAAACATAAAAACATGTGATAAAAGAGTATATTGGATTTTATACAAAAATAGAGCAGAAATAAGCATTGTACCATCGTGCGAAAAGAGCAAAATCGGGCAACTTGGTCACGAAGAATCGCTAACATTCTAAAATCATGATACATATAATTTTTTTTACTAACATAATACTTCTACAATAACATTATACCATTTTACATTTTATTGAACTGTTTTTACGTATTCACAGGCTTTTTGATAACATTTAGCGTAATGTTAGCGCTTATTTACGTAGTGAGTGAACTCGCTGTGACTGTTGTTTTAACTCGTATTGTGCTTTTTCTACTTACATAATACTTTTCTAATATTATTATACACTTTTCAACTTAATAGAACTGTTTTGAGATTATTTCAGGCCTTACGTAAATATATAGCGTAATAATAGCGCATAATAACACACACGGTGAAGTCGCTATGACAACTATTTCAACTTACAACCTATTTTTGTACTTATATAATAATTCTCCACTAACATTGCACATGTAAACACTTGATATAATTGATATCACATCATTTCTGAACTTACGATGGAACTGAGCGTCATATTTGCGCGTACTTACACAGGGAGTGTTATCGCGATATCATTTGTTTCATCTTACACTAGTAATCAACTTATAAAATACCTTACTACTAACATTACAACATCTTCCACTGTATATAATTCCTATCACATACATACTGACTAGAATGTGGGTGTACTCGTGACATCAATTATGACAACTTACAGTAATGTTCAACTTATACGTTTTATTCATGCGAACATTACACCCGTTTCCACTTTATTTCCTTGCTATCACATATTTAATGACCAGATTTACACATTGGGTGTAGTTTTGATAACAATTCTTTCCACTTACACTAACCACGTCACCATCGTCCCCTTCGTCAGGGTGGGGAGGTGAGGGTGGTGGGGGAGGTTGGGGAGGTGGAGAGCGGTGCCTCTCATCACTCGCACTTCTCTTCCCTCTCCCTTTTCCTTTACCCTTTCCCTTCCCTTTCTTTCCTTTCCCCACATCCTGGGGCTGTGGGGAGGAAGTTTGGGAATATTCAGGGGCGAAAGAAGTGCTGGGGAGTGACTCAACCTCCTCTCCCCTAGGCCTATGAGCACCACGTGCTCGTGCTGCCTCCCTCACACCACTTGCCCCTTCACCCCACACTACCCCCACACCACTCTCACTTTCACCCCGCGCTGCCGCCACAACACTTTCCCCTTCTCCCAGCAATCCCACCACACCACTTGCCACTTCCCCAGACAAAGTACTTTCACCATACCTTATGTGTCGTCTCGCCCCACCTTCTGATCCTCATGGTAATATTTTCTCTTTTCCCAACCACGCGGCGATATCATGTCCTAGGCCTCCATCATCCTCATTGTCCTCATCCTCGTCCTTATCAGATTCAGGATGGAGAGATAGCTTTGCACATGGTTGGGGAGCAGGCTGGCCTTCCCTTGCCTTACGGTATGTCACATACTGCGTTTTTCGGGGCGAAGGGACCTCCTCATCACTGCTACTTATTTCTTCCTCTGGCTGGACGTAATCGCGATCCACCACATCATCATCGAGTGGAGAATCACTGTCTCCAGTGAAGGCTTCCAGGACAGATGCGATTTCCTCGTCTGAGAGACCTTTCCGCGTCATGTCTGACCTGGGTCACTGCTAGCAGGTGAGTGACCGAGACAAGGGCGAGCGCGGGTCACGCGGGGTCTAGGGCGCTGCCCGCCTGGCGGCAGGTAGGGGAGGCTTGGGTACCCGGGCAAAACGAAAATCTCGCGCGAATTTTGAAAATTGTGGAAATTATGAACCTTGCAATTGCAGGACGTTGAAGTACGTCCCCGGGATTAGCTGTGACAAAACGTGAGGACGTGGAAGTACGTCCCCGGGACGCCGTGGGTTAATATTCTTCATCTCTTCCACTACTTCTGGCCTACTGATCTCTTCCTCCCTCCTCTCATCTCTTCTTCTCTCAGCCATTCCCCAACCACTTATACTTGCACTGCTCTCACTCTCCACATTCAACAAATCCTCAAAGTGCTCCTTCCATCTCCTCAGATTCTCCCTCTTCTCCACCAACAATCTATTATTCCTATCTTTCACTCCCCTACTATTTCTCTAAACAATATATATATATATATATATATATATATATATATATATATATATATATATATATATATATATATATATATATATATATATATATATATATATATATATATATATATATATATATATATATATATATATATATATATATATATATATATATATATATATATATATATATAACATTAAACACACGTCTTCAGTATTTGTCTGCATTATCCCTTCATTTATATAATGCCTAGCTGCCTTACATACTTAGGTTTAGTTTGGCATGAGGATATTTTAGGGTTATTTTTCCTTAGCACCCTCCCCACACAAATATATTATATATTATTATTATTATTCCCACTCCATCACCAGCACCCCCAAGCTTCATGCACCCTGCTTTGCCATTGCCCAAGACAGCAGCTGTCCTACCTCAACCCCTGCCCCGTCCCTGCTCCGTTACCCCTACTCCCAACCATGACTACTACTATTAGCCTACTATTACTGCTACATGGTTGTTAAAAATAGTTTTATTTCTAAGAACCACATAACGTTATATGCCATAACTGTGTGTGTGTGTGTGTGTGTGTGTGTATGTGTGTGTGTGTGTGTGTGTGTGTAAGAATGGCATCATACGATTAATGTATTGAACATAGCCTTTGTATGAACCATTACAATATAAAATAAGGTGTGATGTTTGGCATACAACCCCCTTTCACTACCCCCACTGCAAAATATGATACCACTTTAGCCTCTACTGTATTGTGATACAGTGATGCTGGGCACCAATGGGTTAAAGAGGCTGATAGATTTGCCGGTGTTTAATTAACCCATTAGTGGCCAGAGTTCCCGTCAGAGGGATTTTGCTGGACGGGTACTAAGCGTACCGCCCTTTGCCTATCGGCTCATAGTCGCGAAGCTCATAGGTCCCTACCCCGGGGTTCCCTCCTTTATTAAATTTTGAAAATGCCCAGTTCCGTCCATTATTTTGGACGCTGGGCACCAATGGGTTAAAGAGGCTGATAGATTTGCCAGTGTTTAGCTTATTAGTGGCCACAGTTCCCGTGAGAGGGATTTTGCTGGACGGGTACTAAACGTACCGCCCTCCGCCTGTTGGCCCATATTCGCGAAGCTCATTGGTCCCTACCCCGGCGTTCCCTTCTTTATTAGATTTTTAAAATGCCCAGTTCCGTCCCATTCTGGGGACACGAGGCACAAAGGGGTTAAAATACGATCTGATGATACCCCTCTTGTAGTTCTGAGCACATTCACCTCTGTCGTTCATACATTTTGTTGTGTTCGTTGGCTTACGATAGACATCAGACGTGACCCTGATTACGGCTGTGAATGCGGAAGTATCTGGTACAAAAGTGGATAAAGTAAATGGTGATTATGCCCATGGATAATTTAAAGGTAATGTCAAGACTCACAAACAAGGCAACCTCTTGAGGCCAATTATCTCCCAGATACCCACGCCAATTTACAGCGTTGTAAAAAGACTGAACTAGATAATCATGCTGTAAGTACTTACAACTTACTGCGTTCAACAGAGGAATATGTGGACATTATGAGGGTGAACGGAGCAAATACCATTATCGCCTCGCTAGACGCAGGCAGCTTATTCACCAATGTCCCAGTACAGAGAACAATCGATATAATCTCGGACTACGTCTACCAGCATCGCGAGCTACCACCACCAGAGATATCAAGAAGCATTATGGGACAGTTCCTAAAAGCCTGCACAACAGAAGCACCATTCAGGTGTCCAGAAGGAAAACTGCACTTTCAGAGGGATGGTGTCGCCATGGGGTCCCTGGTAGGAGTGCTATTTGCACGAGGCATCATGTCTCATGTTGAGCACCTGGCGTTTGAACACCTGGGTGGTAAACCTCAAATCCACTGCAGGTACATGGGTGATATATTCGTGTGTGCAGATAATCAAGATCGGCTTGAGCAACTAAGAATATGCCTAGAAGAAATATCTGATGTATTTCACTGTTGGGCTTAACAGTGGTAAATTCCCTTTCTTGGATGTGTTGATAGACAGACTGCATGAAAATTTCACTGCTGATGTCTATGGTAAGCCAATCAACACGGAAAAATATATGAACGGCAGAGATGAATGTGCAAAGAACTACAAGAGAAGTGTCATCAGAGCATATGTTAAGTGGGCCATTACAGTATGCTCCTCATAGCAGTCTGTAAACCGAGAGGTACAACTTCTGTGCTAGATGCTCGAAGACAAAGGCTACACTAACAAGGAATTTGACAATATCTCTAGCATATATCTCGAACATTATGTATCTGGCCAACCTAAGCCCGAAACCAATGACATTACTGTGTTTTATTGCAGTACTTCACGAACAGATATGAAAAAGATGAAAAGGCTATTAAGGACATTGTGGAAAAAAACTGTCAACCAACTAACGAACACTGTAAGCTCCGCATTGTCGTCTACTACAAGATCCCACATACTAGTGATATGGTAATGAAAAACAACTTATCTGGTCGTACTTGTATGCTGTCTAAAAACAATGAAGTGTATGAATATCAATGTACTACTGAGAACTGAGAGCCTCGCAATAACACCTACATAGGTCACACGACTTGCACCCTAGGTTATCGGCTATCATTACATGTACACGATGGAGCCATCAAATAACATCATGTGAGACATCACAGAAGTGCTATTGATAGAGACAGTATACAAGAGAACACTTAAATTGTCGCACACTGCAATGACTGGAGAAAACTGAATACGTTAGAAGCAAATTAAATATGAGAAAGGGCACAGATGATTAATATACAAACTAATATGACTGTGAATATATCCTTCTTTGAAAGTGCTACACGCGGCCATTCAAGGGACAGCAAGACTCTCATCTCAGGTCAGATAATCCAACCCTCCCCTTGTTTCCTTCCCCTGTTTACCCCCACCTCCTCATGCTTCAGAATATCAGCCTGCATCTAGTATAGCTGCATCCACGACCCCCAACCTGTGTGTCAGCTAAAAATACAGATGTAGGAACAATGCATGTGGACTTTTACACATGGTCGTGGAGAGTGCAGACGTGTTCTTCTGGCACTCCTCTAGCTTTGTAGGGCTGCCCCACTGGCAATAGTTTTTGACTTAGTGACAATAAAGTTAGGTAAGCTAGTTCTAATCTTCCTCCCAGCCCCATTAGATATAGTAGGTGTCTATATCTACTTACTGAGATTACCTTTGCTTACTTGCCTCTGGAGTATACCCCCCACTGATCACTCTGGGGTGTGAGTTATACACAGGCGTGTCCTCCTGAGAGAGGTTTGAGAGGGTAATCTCAAACTAGGTGTGTGTTCCCTGGGTACTTTGTCCCATGCTCGTTTTTTTTCCTTCTTTCCACTTCCCCTTCGCAGGGGAAGTGGTAACTATGTCAAACACTCCTACTGCCTCCCCTCCCTTCAGGGGGGTAGGTAGTCCTGACCGACTCCCAACTGTTTGACGGACGGACTGTCCCCAGACTGAACGGCCCCAGACACGATCTCTAGAAATCAGTGTAAACAATGCCTCGTTTGTTCAGATTCATGCGGTAGGTTCTACTCCCCTGTCCAGTCTCAATTCCTTGATCATCAAGAAGGTGATTGACGGATGTGCAGGTGAGGTAAAGCAAGTAAAAAAAAAACTTGCAAGTGGAGACCTACTAGTAAAGACTGTAAATTCACGCCAGGTGAAGGATTTGCTTAACCCGCCCCGTCCCGGCCACTTTTCGACCACTGGTACCCCCCAGTCCCGGGCAATTTTCGACCTTTTTTTTTTTTGCTAAAACTTTCGCTTTTGGTGAGAAACATCGAAAATTCATAGAGAAATCGCTCACCTGAGGTTTAAAATACTCATTACAGGTAGGAGAGCCTCCTTACCTTACTGGGTTTTCTATCAGGCTGGCACCAAAGAAAACGAGTTCTATGGGAGGATAACTATTTCACACCACTCATAAACGGTATTTATTTATTTACTGTTACGAATTTATATGTAGTACAAGAGTATATTGGTTTTCAAGCAGTAATATAGGCATTATAAGCATTGTTTCACTCACTAATACCTGACCTTTTTTTGCCACATTACCTGATCATCATTTCTAACTGTTTCTTCCTCTAATGCTATGTAAAGTTTGTCCTCCACATTGTCATTGATTGGGGAATCACTCTGGCCCTGAATTTCGTACCGTGGCATGACATGGCTATACTGGCCAGGTCACTGATAACAGGTGAATTGCTGAGAAAAGGGCATGCAGGGGGGGGAGGAGGTCATGCTGGGTAAGGCATTGTCTCTGCCTGGCATCTTGTTGAGGCAGGTGTCCCGTGTATACGTACCAAAAATGACTCGCGAAAATTGAAAATTGTGGAAATTATGAACCTTGCAATTGCAGGACGTTGAAGTACGTCCTCGGGATTAGCTGTGACAAAACGTGAGGACGTGGAAGTACGTCCTCGGGACGGCACGGGTTAAATTGAGCAACTTTCATTGCTACGATGTTGTGGCCAAGATCCCTCATTCCATGATTTCCTGCAAGAGTGTGATCACCTGCAGGGATCTCGTGCTCATGGAGGAGGACGACATTGTACAGGAACTGGCTCAGCAAGATGTCATAGACGCAAGATTCATAAGTAGATCATTGGAGGGCAGAAGGACGAAGACCACCACTGTTGTCCTGACTTTCGGCAAAATTTCTCTACCTTCCAGCATTAGAATTGGATACGAAATTGTTAACGTAAGACCCTACATCCCAAACCCCCTTTGTTGTGCAAAATGTCAGATTTATGGACATCACGAAAAGCCTTGTTGAGGTGCGCAGCTGTAGGCCATTCTGCTGACAGCTGAACACCCAAGACCGAATGTTGCTTCCACTGCAAGGATGCTCACTCCACTTCCTCGAGAGTTTGTCCCAAGTGGAAGGAGCAGTGTTTATGATATTTTCACAATACACATAGTGAAATCCATCCTTTTATGAAACACTCATTATATTTTCACCACGACAGTTCCTGATCGTGCTCTGTATGTCACATTTGCGATACCTAAGGTTTTGCAAACGATATTTTTTGATGATCATGTGGTGAAGTGTTTACATTCATCCACAAAAGCATTCGATAAACCTACCAATAACACTCATGCTTTTTTTTTTTCACACAGAAAGCATATGCAATAAATATAACAATATGATAAAAGCAAATATTCCTATAAAAACCTACTGTATTTCCTCACCTCACAACGGCTTGCCCTGGCTGTAATGCGAAACTGACTCCTGCCCTAGCCGTTATTTCATCACGTACACTCATTGCACTATACTCCTATCTATTGCACAATAACACTATCCACCATATATCAGCATAAAAAAAGGACTTCATCCACACCTTGGAAAATATTCCGTTCTTGACAACGCGGTGTCGTCAAGCGGTTTCCCACCTCCCTCAGCTAAGCTAAATGTTTCACCATGTCTTTCCTCACTCACTGTTGCACACTACATTCACCTGCATCACTATCATTGTTATTCAAAAGTTGAATATTCACATTGGGTGCAGAGAAGAGGCAGCGTAGTTGTTGGGAAACGCCGATAAACAGGGTAGCCTTACCAGTATCTTCGTTGGGCCAACGGTATAACGGGCACGATTGATTCACCAAAACCTAATTCCCTATTACAAACACAAAATCTGTACTATTGGTACAGTGAAATATGACGCGAGTCCCAGGACGGGGTAGAGAGAGTAAAATTTAAATCTCCAGTCACGCGCTACCTTCCTGCCTGACAGCTGACGTGTTACTAATCATCTCGCCTGTGCTGCCACGCATCTCGGGCCCCGAGGTTGCCAAGTCATTACTTTTGGCGAGAGGCGCGGGAACTAGGATGCTTCCAAAAATGACGCAGATTGGCCGAAAACTTTTACATTGACGTAAGTTTTTGTGATTTGAGGACGTAAAATGCGTCATTCCATATAGTCGCGGAAAGGCCCAAAAGACTCGCTAGGCGTCATCAACGACGAGAGGGTTAAGCTTATTTCACTTATAGCTGCTAGTTTGCATAAACGCTTTGCATTATTCACAACTGGTACTTAGGCCAGTCATTTTTTTTAACTTAAATCCATTGTGCCATCTAGGAGTTAATTGTACCAGCAAGAACCTGTTTATCATTAACAGCATTAGTTATTGATTGTCAGGGGTGGAGTCACTTTCTCCAGAGGCCAACAGTATTAATAAACAGCACATGTGAATAATTAGTCTCTGCTGTGTACTGTTGAGAAAGTTTATAAATTCTTGTCCTTAGAGAATCGGGGAAGTAAGCCGGCATAAAGTTATCATTGCTTGATTTTCACAAGACAGTTCATTGTCCTGTTCTCAAGTATTATTGAATATTATTCTTTAATATTGCTTTCTCTATAAAAACCCCATGACATTTGGCGACCTCATTCCAGGATATTAACTCCTAGCTCTAAAGCTATTCACGAGATAATACTCACTCACTCATACTTAGGTATTTATCATTAAAGTCTGTAGGCACTATCTTACTGGTGATTACTAATTCATTTTTATTAATTTACATAATAGTTTTCACAGTCAGTTGTTTGTTTAATTTTCTTTCTTTACCAGTTTAATTAGATAAAACTGGTCACCACTAACCTGTGCCTATATTCTTTATTCTTGATTATTGACATCTTTCTTTGCAATATTGCAGTCAGTGCTGAGTCGCTAGTTCACTTAGATTGAGTTAGCATCATGGCTGCCAACATCTATGTACAGGAAGCTAGAGATATGGGGCTTAGCGACCCCGAAAAATTCAAAACTACGTCCTCTCACGGTTTAATTATGAGCAACAACGTGAGAAAGATGCTCGTGAAGAACGTGAGAGAGAACATGAACACGAGCGAAAACAATGCGAGGAACGTGACAGAGAACGTGACAGAGAACGTGAACACAAGCGACAACAATGCGAATACGAGCAAAAAGAACGCGAAATCAAGTTAGTACAAGAGCGAGAACAACGCGAATACGAGCGTGAACAACGAGACAGAGAACGAGAACATGAACGTGCCGAGCGAGATGCACGCGAAAAACATGAACTTGAAATGTTGAAGCTCAAGCGAGATTCCTTGGCTTCAGACACATCTGGTGCAGGTGGCCCAAGCTCCACGAGCGCTATCCCTGCACATATTATGGCGACCCCACACATCAAGCTTCCCCCATACAAGGAAGGTGAGCGAATTGAGCCATACATAGCTCGTTTTGAAGACATGGCTCAGCTTTATCAGCTGGATGATGCAGCTAAATGGCTGTAGTTTCTTAGCCTGTTTGAGGGCCCTGCCCTCGAAGTTCAAAGAATTCGTGGAGACAATCTCATGTATGAGATGATGAAGGCTGCACTCGTCAAAATGTACGGTCTCACAGTTGACGACGCCGAGAGTCAGTTCATGAGGGCGCGTTTACAGGAAAAAGAGACTGCCATTCAGTTTCTTGACCGGTTTACTGCTTACTTAGGTGAGTGGATGGAGAAAGATGAAACTCCTTCCACGTGTGAGGGGATAATCGACCTTATGCTGCGCACGCAGCTAGAAAAGACGTGGCCCACCGAACTTATGGCTCAGCTTAAGACCTGCCACGTAAAGGATGCCAGCCAAATGGTGGAGAAGGCTGACGCATTCTTTACTGCATGCGGGTATCAAACTCGCAAGCAGCATACCTGGAACAGGAAACCTGATAAATCTGGGAAACCGTCTCTGACTGAACCCCAGCGACAAGGCCGTTCTCAGAATAATGGCCAAGGTCCAAAACCGCAGAACAAGGACCAGGGGCAAAACACTCAGAAACCTGAGTGGAAGCGGTACGATAAGCAGAACTCTAACCAGCAGCAGTACCGGTATTTCAAGCAGCAGCAGGGCAAGGACAAACCACATAACCCTCAGTCAGGACAATCGACTTTAGTGTATCAGAGGCAGGATGCAAATGCAGCCCTTATGCCACAACAAGCGTATAGTGGTGCCAACCCCACCAGTACAGGTACTTCCCCGCAGTTCACTAGTTCCCCAGTGACAGTGAACCCTCCTCCACAGGTGGTCAATGCTCCAGCTCCTCCGATGGTGAGCATGACCCCTCAGGTATCAAGTTCTCAGGGCACCACATTTGCTGCATCGTTTGTCTCACCAATGACTGGCTGCTACCTCCTCAGACCCTTCCACCTGTAACACTGCCTTTCTTGTTCAGCCAGGCTTTGTGGGAGGTGTTTCTGTAAATGTCCTGAGAGATAATGGTTCCTCAGGTTGCTCTGTCAAGCAAAGTTTAGTTCGGCCAGACGAGTACATGGGTAAGCAGATCCAAGTTCGACTTATTGATGGGGAAGTGAGATTGTTCCCTGAGGCACGTATCCAGGTGGCATCTCCTTTCTATACTGGTTTGACAGCTGCTGTTGTCATGCCAGAACCCTTGTTTGACCTCATTCTCGGCAACATACCGGGCATCAAAAACAGTTGCGCCGTAGATGTTGCTACTCAGACTACGGCTGTTGCAGTAACATGAGCCATGGCTAAGGCTCCGAATCGTGTCACCCCGCTGACCGTCGCAACGCCGCAAGATTTGATTCGTAGTCAAGACATTGTCCAAGAACAACAGTCTGACCCGACATTTGCCTCAGTGCGTAAGAAGCTGGAGGGTAAAGTGATTAAGTATTCATGGGGAGATCAAGCCAGGTTCCTTCACAAGTGAGGACGGCTATACCGTGAGTCACAAACACCCCAGGGCGAGGTTCGACTGCAGTTCGTCGTTCCCACGAAGTATTGCCGGGCAGTGTTCGAATTAGGTCATTGTTCAGTGATGGGAGGTCACATGGGCCAAAAGAAAAGCTCTGACCACATCCATGCTGACTTTTTCTGGCCAGGAATGGGACAGGAAATAACGAGGCTCGTACGTTCCTGTGATGTGTGTCAACGTACCACTGACCGGGGATGTGTCCGTCCTGTGCGATTAAAACCAATGCCTGTAATCTCTGAACCATTCGAGAGAGTAGCAGTTGACATTGTTGGGCCAATCTCTCCTAGGGCAAGTGATGGCTCAAGGTATATTCTCACTATCACTGATTTCAGCACACGGTGGCCCTTAAGAATATAGAGGCCGTCACTGTTGCTGAGGCATTGATCGAAGTGTTCTGTCGCGTAGGTATCCCCAAAGAGGTCTTAAGCGACCGGGGTTCGCAGTTCACCTCTGCAATGATGAACGAAGCATTCAGGTTGTTGTCCATCCGAGGCCTGCAAACTATGCCTTATCATCCCATGTGTAACGGGCTGTGTGAGAGGTTCAATGGGACTCTCAAGAAGATGTTAAAGCGCATGGCCACCGAACAGCCAAAGGAATGGCCGCGGCTCATTGCTCCTCTTCTGTTTGCTTATCGAGAAGCCCCACAGCACTCCTTGAAGTTCTCACCCTTTGAACTGGTGTATGTAAGGTCGGTACGTGGACCACATCAAATCCTTCGCGAGTTATGGGACAATGAAGAACCCAACCCTGAAGTCAAGACCACCTACACCTACGTCCTTGATCTAACTGACTGCCTCCAGTCGACGTGCGAGTTAGCTAAGGAAGAATTGATCAAGGCGTGTGAAGTTCAGACAGCCTATTATGATAAGAAGGCAAAACTTTGGAAGTTTAGTCCAGGCAATAAGTGCTTGGTGTTACTCCCCACTGCCCAGAACAAGTTGTTGGTGCAGTGGAAGGGTCCATTTGATGTAGTAGAGCGCATTTCAGACCTCAACTACATAATTCAGATGAGGAATCTTCGCAAAAGCTTCCACATTAACATGTTGAAGGCTTATCATGAGTCAAACCCCGAGGAGACTGGCCTATGAGTAGCTGATGATAGTGACCAGTCACTGGAAGAAACCGGGGCAGCCGCGGTGATCCCAGCTGATGACCATGATGATGAACCCTTAACCGCTTAGTCCCGTCAGGAAGAGACTGTTGGAGATTTTTTACTTAACACTGACTTAGCAATAGGTGATCAGAATGCCATAAGGTCACTGCTTTGTCGGTATGCTGCTGTCTTCTCTGACCAACCTAGACTTGCAAAGGTTGATTGTCACAAAATTGAGTTGACCAGCGGTACTCCTGTAAAGGTTAAGCCATATCCGATTCCAATCAGACTACTGGGCGCAGTGGACAACGAAATTGCTGACATGGAGATTGCAGGTATTATTGAAAAGTCCTCATCTCCTTACTACAGTCCAATGGTAGTAGTCCGCAAGAAGGATGGTGGAGTCAGGATTTGTGGCGACTATAGGAGGCTAAAAGCAATCACCAAAGTGGATGCTGAGCTGATGGGTGACCACATTGCCATCTTCTCCAAGCTGGCAGGGTCACGATATTTCACAAAGCTCGATTTGGCAAAGGGATTCTTTCAGATTCCTCTTCACCCCGAGAGCCGTCAGTTCACTGCCTTTGCTACTCCTAGGGGGTTGTATCAGTATAAAGTCCTCCCATCTGGACTTACTAATTCCCCAGCAGTATTCAATCGTGCCATGAGACAAGTGCTCCATGGTATTGTAGGAGTAGAGATGTTCGTTGATGATGTCCTCGTTCATTCTGCCACATTGGAGGAGCACCTCAGACTCTTGGAAATTGTCTTCAGTAGACTCCAGAGTTTCAACATGACTGAAGCCTAACAAATGTAAGATTGCTCACAGGGAGGTGGAGTTCCTCGGACATATTGTTGGCAACAATCACTGCAGGTGTCAGGGTGACAAGATCAGGAAGGTTAGAGAAGCCCTGAGACCCGTGACCAAGAAACAGGTTAGGGCATTCCATGGCCTAGTGGGGTATTATAGGAGTTTTATCCCCAACTTTGCTCTTATTGCCCAACCATCGTATGAGGTGCTACGGAAATATGCTCCAAACACCATTGAATGGGGAGAATCGCAAGAGAGATCTTTTGCTGCCCTTAAAAACATGTTGTGCAAGGAGCCTATTTTGCAGTTGCCTGATTCCAACAAACTTTTCGTACTGCTCACTGATGCTTCACAAGATGGAGTCGGTGCCATATTGACGCAGGAATCGGAAGGTGGAATCTTCCCAGTGGCATACCACAGGCGTAAGCTAAAACCTGCCAAGAGGAATTACAGTACTGTTGAGAAGGAACTCTTGGCCGTGGTTGATGGTATTAAGAAATATTATTTATATGGAGCACCATTCACTCTGGAAACTGATCATATGCCACTCACTAGTCTCAGCATGACCAAGACGGCTAACGCAATATTGACACGCTGGACACTGTATTTACAGCAGTTAAACTTTGTTGTGAAATACATCAAGAGAAGTGATAACGTAGGTGCAGACTTGATGTCTTGCCTGCTAACTGCTGACTAACACGGGCAACTGTTGTATGCTGGGTTCCATAAGATAGGCGTTCTCAGAGATTTGAGTAATCCAAGGACCAGCCTGGTTCCCAGTTAAAAGTGTACCAACAATTTCTGACGTCTTGCCCATTGGTCCCACAGGACACGTTATGTCCAGGACTTGTATATACATGTATACCATAAGTTAAGGGGGAAGTTTGAGAACCCTGCAGAGAGAGTCTGAGGCTGTGTATGAATTACCTTGTGGAACGTCTCGAGCTGTTGGCCTCTCTGAGGATTCCCAGAGAATGCACAATATCCACACGAGTGTTCACACCCACAGTGGGTGTTAAAACGTGACCTGCCCAAGATTGCGTAGCGATTCTCAGCTTCCTGTCATTAATCGTAAGTGTAGAGTTAGGTTAACCAGTAAATTGACCGTTTTAAGAGATTTGAGCAATTCAAGAACTGACACGTTTCCTGGTTAATAATGTTAGATTAACCAGTAAACTGCCCGTTCTAAGAGATTTGAGCAATTCAAGAACTGACACGTTTCCTGGTTAATAAGTTAACTTAACCAGTAAACTACAAGGGTCCTGAGAGATTTGTAAATCCTAAGACCACGTTTCCTGGTTAATAATGACATAAGTACTGATTGCTAGGCAGAGAGAGAGAAATGACACTTTTGATGCTCCATCTTGATTCCTTTCGCAGACACAGCTGGCGGGTGCAGCATTGCCGTGCAGAACAGCTGATCGTCCCTGACGCATGCTGCCGCCTCTTCTCTTCTGCCTCGTCGTCATCATTTATTATTGATTTGCATTATATAATTTTACACGTAGGTACAGTTACACCACAACTGTCACACCTACACCGTGTATTACATACATCACGCTACATAACAATTAGTTTATGTAAATGTAGCGAACTTTTTGCTCAGTTTGACCTGAGTACAGGATTTTTCACCATCATCATGGAGTTTTTCTCTCAAGCTTGCTTGTATTAACGTAAATACGAGGTTTTTTTGCTCACTGGCGACTGTGACTTTCTCCTGTAGCAGGATAGCACACACACACCACAGTGTGAATCTTGTGTGACTGAGTTAGGATTTATATGTATGTATATTGAAATTTTTTTCCTGAGAAAAAAATTTCATTTTTGATGGGGCGTAATGTCACGAGTCGGTGCGTCCTATATTTGAATAAACTCGTAACATTAAACTTTGGTGGGAAACCGCGAATTCTAGTGGAATCCCAGTATTTATCACTCAGTCAACCGCCACGTATTCACCCGATCGGGAGTGTTTTTCAGGACATTTTTCACTATTTCATAAGTGATCGTTTTTGTGTGCGACATTAGCACCTCCACCTGAGTGATTTGTTATGGGCGTGTTTTGCTCATTCTAGCCATTAGCAAGTGTGGCTCGACACTCGCCTCTTTCTCACGATTTGAACTCAGTCAAGATTCGAATGCCGTGGAAGCAGGTAGTGTGTGGCAGTGTCCTCCCTCAGCAACGACGCCTAGTTCCCGCCGCCGCTGTTGAATTCTCACCTAGCGTGATTGGCAAGAGGCTCAGCATGTGCAGCGTCCTTCCTCAGCAACGACACCCAGTCATCCGCTTTGTCCGCTTTTCTGACCAGTATTTCTTTTCATTTTTTCCTAGGTTTAAGAGTTAGCTTTTGAGTGAGCGAGTGAGTGCGATCTCCTTATTTTGAATTCATTTTGAAATGTAACGTAAATTTATTTCATTGTAATCAATAAATTTAACAGTTCTTTTTCTTGAGCTTAATGTAATGTAAACTCGTGTTTTATTTTCCATATTAAGTTTATTTCACTTATAGCTCCTAGTTTGCATAAACACTTTGCATTATTCACAACTGGTACTTAGGCCAGTCCTTTCTATTAACTTAAATCCGTTGTGCCATCTAGGAGTTAATTGTACCAGCAAGAACCTGTTTATCATTAATAGCATTAGTTATTGATTGTCAGGGGTGGAGTCACTTTCTCCAGAGGCCAACAGTACTAATAAACAGCACGTGTAAATAATTAGTCTCTCCTGTGTACTGTTGAGAAAGTTTATAAATTCTCGTCCTTAGAGAATCGGCAAAGTAAGCTGGCATAAAGTAATCATTGCTTGATTTTCACAAGATAATTCATTGTCCTGTTCTCAAGTATTATTGAATATTATTCTTTAATACTGCATGTACATAAAAACCCCATGACATCCTCCACAGTTCAAACACTTCCACTCGTATAGAAGATATGAAGGTCACAGAGTTGCCATATACACACACAAATCACACTCACAAACGGAAGTGATTCTATATTCTACTCTGGAAGCTGTCGCGTGCAGTGTAAAATTTAATAACACATATCTGTCTATTTGCTCTCTGTACTGTCCTCCACATGGCCTCATTGATAGTGATGCTTTAAATTCACTTTTTGAACATCTCCCTGGGAATAAGTTAGTGTTGGGCGACTTCAACGCCCATTATTATCAGTGGGGTAGCTTGAGCATTGATGGTCATGGGGAGCAAATAGCCGACCTAATACTACAGTCCAACCTTTGTCTTCTGAATGATGGTAGAGCGACTCATGTCGATGATCGTACTGGTAACTTTTTGGCCATTGACTTATCTATGGCCTCCCCAGTGATACATCAAGATTTCTCATGGGACCCTTATGACGATTCCTTGGGAAGTGATCATTTACCCATCTGTCTTTCTTATACACGCGACATTGTTTTGGACCCTCCACCTCCAAAATTTAACTATAAGAAAGCAGATTGGGGATCCTTTTCAAGGATCGCCAATTTAGATATATCTGGGGAGACCATAGATGTTAAGGTTGAAAATGTAACTAATTCCATAATACACGTGGCTGAGGATGCTATTCCCAAGACTTCTACAGTTCATGCGAAGCATTGGGCACATTGGTGGACGCCAGATTGCCGACAAGCATTAAGGAAACGCAATAGGAGATGCAGGATTTTTGATAGTCAGCCTACAGAGGAAAATTTTATTGCATACAAACAAGCACAGGCTGAGGCAAGGAGAATAATAAGAAGGGCCAAACGTGACTCCTGGCAGACTTTTGTGTCCACAGTGAATCGTACTACACCATTACATAAAGTCTGGTCCACTATTAAAATATTAAATAATAAAGGCCCAAAAATCCCTATCACCACCCTGCAGGTTGATAATAACATCAATGACGATCCCATGGACGTTGCTAACATCCTCACCAGGAGTTTTTCTCATGTAAGTAGCTCAGCCAATTATGATCCGTGTTTTCAACATCATAAACGCACGGCTGAACTACAGATAATAGACTTTGCCACAGAAGACGTAGACTTCCCGTACAACCAAGAGTTTATGCTAGATGAACTGCTCCTTGCCCTTAAATCCTGTAGAGACACCAGCCCTGGACCAGACACCATCACGTACGGTATGATCCAGCACCTTAATCATGACAACCTGATTAAGATGTTAGCATTGTACAGTAAGATTTGGGCATCTCGAACGTTCCCAAACTAATGGCACTTTGCACACGTCATACCGATACCCAAAAAGGCTGGTTGTCTTATGAATCCCACTTCATTTTGTCTTATTGTGTTGACTTCTTGTCTATGTAAGGTCATGGAACGTATGGGTAATAATAGGCTTCTTTTTGCTTTAGAGTCGAAGAATTTGTTAAATGATCAACAGTGTGGTTTCCGTAAATACTGAAGTTCACTAGGTCATTTAGAGCATTGTATTGCAGAGGCATTTGCCAATAAAGAATTCATGATAGGGGTGTTCCTGGACATCCATAAAGCCTATGACATGACATGGTGACACGACATACTAATGAAGCTCTATGCTTATGATATAAGAGGAAATTTGCCTATTTTTATTTCAAATTTGTTAAGGGACGGGACTTTCCCTTCAAATATCCCCGTAACGTAACATCGGATATATTTATCCAGGAAAACGGGGTGCTGCAGGGAAGTGTGCCTAGTCCCACTTTATTTAGTATTATGATCAATGATATTCTGTCATCAGCTCCCATCCTGGGGAATCTCAAATACCCATTGTATGCTGACAATTGTGCAATATGGCACTCTTCCCATAATACACAATTTTTGGCTGGGCGGATTCAAGCAGCCCTTGATTCCGTCCACCAATGGGCCTTGCAGTGGGGATTTAAGTTTTCCATCCCTAAGTGTGCCGTTGTTGTCTTCACAAAGCATAATGTACCTAATTTGTGCCTACCTTTAGATAATCAGGCGGTACCTTTTCAAAATTCTGTACAGTTTTTGGGAATACATTTTGATCATCGTTTGAACTTCATAATTCATGTTAATAATTTGCTGCCTCATTGTGATAAACCGTTAAATGTCCTCAGGTACCTAGCGGGTACTACATGGGGTGCCGACAGAAAATCTTTATTAATGGTGTATAAGTCCCTTTTTCGATCAAAGCTAGACTATGGCGCACAGGTATATGGCTCGGCATCCGATGCCACGCTGAAAGGATTGGATATGTTGCAGAATAAATGTTTGTGAATGTGTCTTGGAGCCGTCTGGTGTACCCGTGTAGCTTGTATGGAAATGGAGGTGAATGTACCTCCCCTCTGTATACGCCGTGACCACCTGGCCTTGTCCTATAGACTAAGAACATAATAGGAAAAGTAATATCGGCAATGTGGCCTGTACCCCCCTGCGTCAATACCACCACCTTCTGCGGGGGTGTGCGTCGGCCACTTGCCATTTGCCTCCACTTACTGACTCAGGAGCTTGGTGTGGACCTCAGTGACTGTGACAAGTTGGTGATTAAAAATATAGTGCCTTGGGCGCCACCCGGCTTTACATTTGATGTAACATGGCTTCCAGCACCTAAGATCAAGGCACCGGAGGTGGGGGTCCACCACTTGTTTCGTAACATCATCGTTTGTTACTTGGGGTCCCACCACTTGTACACCGACGGCTCAAAGTCGAGTGAATGTGTGGGTGCAAGTGTGTGGTCGGCCGAATGTGCCCTCAGGTATCGGTTGCCAACTCATACATCTGTGTTTACCTCCGAACATTTTGCTGTTGACAAAGCCATAGACTATGCTCTCAATTCTAGGCATGACTCATTTGTCATATTTTCGGATTCAAAATCAGTCCTTCAGGCAATTGCATCTTGTACTACGGACTCACATGAGATCCAGGGCCGCATCGTTAATAAGCTGCATTCATGCAACAAGTCATTCACGCTGATCTGGGTGCCTGGTCATTGTGGTATCTACGGCAGTGAGCAGGCTGACTTACTTGCAAAGTCAGCTGTAGAGCTCGAGGAGACTTGGGACGTTCCTCGTGATCTATGGTCGAGTCTCTCTCTTGGAAAGAAGTCAATAAATCTTCTGTGGCAAGGTCAGTGGCCCAGACTAACCATTCCAACGTGTAACCTGTACCTGGGCGACTGGGACACTGCCAACCGTTCCAGTCGCCTGGAAGAAAGAGTGTTGGCGCATTTGTGGCTTCATGCCACTACATTAACCCATATGAAACCATATATGGAAAGATGCTTCCCACTGCACTATGACATCTGTGATGCGGTGTTATCTATCAGTCATATCATCCTCCGCTGTCGGCGATTAATTCGTGAAAGGGCTTCACTTATAAATTATTGCGGCTCAGCAGATGTCCCCTTCACCCTTTCCACCATCATGGGTGATGGGGCCATTGTTTTGACTGATAAATTGATGGCTTTTTTGAGAGAGACCGGATTGATCAGAGTGATGTGATTTTTTTACTGTAGTAACTTTATTACTGTATGGTTATGGTTTTTATAGACTGTAAATATGTATATATATTGTACTATTAATTTGGGTTGACAGTTGACGTATTTGAAATAGTTCCTCCTTCCCACTGATCTATTTCTAATATAAATGTCCCCTACATCAAACCCCGTTCCTTGACTGACACTCACCAGCTGATGAGTGCAAGTATGGAATACAGAAAGGTATTGGGCACTTGCAGTCGATGGTGGTCCGTTTGGCGAGGTCCTTCACTTTTTGTACATATTATATAAATACATTATACTATCTTGCTTAAGTTATTCAAAGTAGGGCCGACAGCTGACGTATATGGAAATGTTCCTGACTCGTCTGGTTCCCTTTCATATATTGATGTCCCCCATATTACGTTGTGCCTCGACTGACAGTCAGCAGGTGATGAATGCAGGTGTGTAATGTAGAAAGGCATTACATATCTGCAGTCAGTGGTGTTCTCTTGGTCGAGATATTTTTATTTTTATCATTATTGTAGGTTTAGCTATTTGTCTTTTTAGGATTTAGTATAGGTTAGCGATTTGTCTGTCAGGTTATTAGCTTTAGAGACTTTAGGTAAATTAGGGATTTTTTTTTTCCTATTACATAATGTAAGGTTTTAAAAAATTAAAAATATCTAAGAAAATAAAAACACAAAAAAAACATAATACAATAAAATATTATATATATATATATATATATATATATATATATATATATATATATATATATATATATATATATATATATATATATATATATATACATGAGCCTCTGTAGTATAGTGGTAAAGTGTGCTTTCTCGTACACTGCAGAACGAGGGTTCGCGCCCCGCCACGGTAATAAACTTTGGGATCGTTCTTCTGGCCACGTACTGCATTGGCGGACACAAGGGGTGCTGTGGCTGAACCAGTGTCGCATACTATAAAGTATGATTGCACCCAGTCCGCTTGTTCGGACCGATTACACTCGGTTCACAGACTACACACACACATCCAAAGCCACTCCAACACTACAATTACACTTACAAGCACTTTTCACCCTACATACAATCTCTGCTAGACAGCCTAAGCCACTTGGTAGAGATACATTGGCTGTATCATCCCCACTTCGGTTGGGATAGGGCAGTCCTGCAGTGGACACTCAAACGGCTGATGAGATGAGATGATATATATATATATATATATATATATATATATATATATATATATATATATAGGATATATGCATGGATGTGTGTGTATGAATGTATGTACAGTATATATATATATATATATATATATATATATATATATATATATATATATATATATATATATATATATATATATATATATATATATATGTGTGTGTGTGTGTGTGTGTGTGTGTGTGTGTGTGTGTGTTTATATATGCCTATGTATATGCATATATATATTTGCCTTAATGAGCAGGGGCTTCGGCCCCAATGGTCAATAGGCAATAAAAAAAATAAAAAAACGCATGTTTAGTTTTAGTTCTACATTATCATATGTAGTACACGAGGTGTCATCCGTACTGTCTTGATGTCTCCCTCCTATTTAAGTTAATGAAATATAGGATGTGTTTGTATATATTTAGGTTCTTTATTGGCTTAGAATATCATATAAGTGATACTGCAGAAATCAGTGAGTGTAGATTTTTATTATTATTTCTGTGTATGTAATTTCCTGAAATTTAGGGAAAAAAGTATATACGATTATTTTGATAATATCTTAAGAAAAATTCGATCAGTATCCTAGCTACTTCAGCAGGTGGTATTTACAGCATATGCCTTTCCTTGTGGATTCTCCCTTGTATAAAGAATATGGAAAAAAATTTAGTTAGTAATACTTAAAATGTTTTTGATGTACAGTATCTTTAAATTAGTATTCATTTTGCCCCAAATTTACGTTCCCTCATATTTATCCATGTAAACAAATGTCATTTCCAGATGTGGCTGTGGTCTTTCCTTTTATGCAGATGTCTCTCTGCAACCGAAACGTTGAATAAAAGTGAACAACTTTGAAGAGTTGGTTTTGGAGCACTGAAACGAAGGAAGAGTAATTGTGAGGAAAACTGAAAATATCAGAAAGAATATTAACTGCAAAAATGCTGTCGTGTTTGACTCAGCATAAATTTATATATCCTACTTTTTCTGTTTCAATCTTATTTTCTACTCAGAAAGACCATGTACCTCTCATGCTTCTGAAGAGGGATTATAAGAGGTCCAGGATCTTTCTATTTCAGCTTTCACAGAGTAACGCACAATATTTGTATGCACTAGTTTACTGTTGCCAGTAACTCAAATGACCTCTGACCAGTGACCTCAAATGACTTCGGAGGTCAACCTCACATAGCTACAGTATGTCCGAATGGAGTTCATATGAGTCGCAGTGCCAAAAAATGTGCTGCGGGGGTTCCCGGCGTTGCCGGGGACAAAAAGGTGAACACTCTACTGGTGACGTCAAATGTCCCAGATCTGAATTTTGACGACCCTAAAACCATCCTTGGGTCATCCTGATTCACAGTATATATATATATATATATATATATATATATATATATATATAGAGAGAGAGAGAGAGAGAGAGAGAGAGAGAGAGAGAGTAGCCCATTATTACCGTAACTCATTAGAGGGAACATAATACGAATAATATGAACTGGAAGGACGGACGGATGAAAAGTGAGAGTCAGAAGGAATAAAAGAATCATGGAGGGTGTGATTAAGAAGAGCGGAAACATGGAAGGTGAGGGTGAGGAGTTCGGGGAAGATGGAAGGTGAGAGTGAGAAGGGAATGATGGCAGGTGAGAGTGAGATAGAAGGAAATATGGCAGGTGAGGGAGTGAAGACGGGAAAGATGGAGGGTGAGAGTGAGATGGAAGGAAAGGTGAAAGGTGAGAGTGAAAAGAAGCGACAGATGGAAGGTGAGAGTGAAAAGAATGGAAATCTGGGAGGTAAGAGTGAGGAGGGAGGGGAAGAATGAAGGTGAGAGTGGGAAGAAGGGAAATATGGAAGATGACAGTCAGGAAGGAAAGAGAGAAAGATGGAAAGTAAAAGCGAGATGGAGCTAAGAAAAGATGGAAGATTCGAGTGCGGAGGACGGATGGAAAGAAGGAAGGTGGAGTGAGGATAGGGAAGGAAAGTTAGAAAGTAAGAGTGAGGTGGAGGCAAGGAACGATGGACTGACAGTGAAGAGGGGAGAGGGAAAGAAGGAAGGTGACGGTGAGGATGGGGAAGAAAAGATGGCAAGTGAGAGCAAGGTGGATGAAAAGTGAAAGTGCGAAGGAAGAAAAAAAGAAGTGGAAGGAGTAGGAGGTAAAAAGACATAGCTATATAGAAGGTGCAAAGGCGGTATAGGATTAAGTAGACACACGAACCTGGCTGTGTAGAGCCACAGAAATTGCAGCCTGTAATGCTGGGATGGGATTGTGACGCCACGTGTATGATGATTTATACGGTGCTCTACACAGAACTCACTGGTTTATCTATCTATCTATCTATTGCAAGACGCCTCAATCCCGTTTGGGGTGGCCACAAACAATTCGCCTCCAAGTCGCCCTGTCCCCCGCCATTTCACTGCCCCGCTCCCAACTCACACACCCCTCTCTCATATACCTCTCCACCCCATCCCTCCATCTCATCCTCGGCCTCCCCCTCCCTCTTCCCCTCTCCACCTCACTCACATACACTCTCTTCGTCAGTCTTTCACCCTCCATCCTCCCCACATGGCCAAACCATTTCAGTGTGTTCCTCATAATGCTTCCTATCACATCCACATCCACACCACAACGCTCCTTTATGTCCTCATTCGTCAGCCTGTCTCTCCATGTGACTCCACACGCTCCTCTTAAATAACTCATTTCCACTACTCTCACTCTTGACTTGTGTCCTTCCAACAACGTCCAAGCTTCACTTCCGTACGTTAGAGCTGGTATCACAATACTGTCATGTAGTAACTTTTTCACTTCCATGCTCACTTCCCTGTTTCTTATCACTGCTTTCAAAGAACCAGCAACCTTTCTTCCCTGTTGTACCCTTTCAAGCACTTCACCCTCCAAACATCCATCCTTACTCATCACACTACCCAAGTACTTAAACGTACTCACATTTTCCAATTCCTCACCATCCAACCTCGCTGTACATTCACTGACTTCACCTCTCTCAAAGACCATCACTTTACTCTTCCCTACATTCACCTTTAGATTCCGTTTCTTACACACTCTCCCAAACTCATCCACGAAGCCTTGCAGCTCCCCTTCGTCTTCACTCAACAACACAGTATCATCTGCAAACAAGAGTACAGGGAGTTTCCAAACACTATCCTCTCTCACCAGGGCCACTCCAACATCCACTACCCTACCTTGTACCTCTTTTATTACCCCATCCATTTACAGATTGAACAACCACGGAGACATGACACATCCCTGTTTCAACCCAACTTTCAAAGAGAAAAATTCACTTAGTTCACCATCCACACGCACTGCAGCCTTCGCACCATCGTACATACTCTTCACAGCATTCAACAACTTCCCATCCACTCCATATATTCTTAACACTTTCCACAATCCTTGTCTATCCACCCTGTCATATGCTTTCTCCAAATCCATGAAAGCCGCATACAACTTCTTTCCCTTCTCTAGAAACTTTTCCACTAAAGATCTAAGAATGAATATCTGATCTACACAACTTCTTTCCTTCCTAAAGCCTCCCTGTTCTTCTCCAACTAATTTCTCTGTTCTTTTTCTAACTCTGTCAATAAGTATCCTACCATACACTTTTCCTATTATACTAAGAAGACAAATGCCCCTATGATTACCACACTTCTTTTTCCCCTTTTCCTTTGTACAAGGGAATAATTATACCTGACTTCCAGTCCTCCGGGACTCTACCTTCCTCCCAGGCCAATCTGCACATCTTCCACATTCATTCTACTACTATTTCTCCCCCATGCTTTAGCATTTCACCACACACTCCATCAATTCCTGGGTCTTTCCCCGATTTAACTTTCTTCATTGCTTCCACAACTTCTATCCTACTGATTTCTTCCTGTCTTCTCACCTCCCTCCTTCTCCCAGCCATTCCCCAGCCACTTATACTCGCATTACTTCCATCCTCTATGTTCAACAATTCCTTAAAGTGTTCTCTCCATCTGCTCACTTTTTCCCCCTTTTCCACTATTAATCTACCATATTTATCTTTTACTACCCTGCTAACTTCACTTCCACCCTGTCTTACTCTTTTCACCTCTTTCCAGAACATTTTCTTACAGTCCCTCCACTTTACACTCAAATTCCTTCCAAATTCCTCATCCACTCTCTTACTAATCTTTTCACCTCTCTCTTTCTTTCTACATATAACTCTCTCTTCCGCCTCTCAACTTCTTCCACGCCCCTATTTCTCATCCATTCATTGTATGCTTTCTTCTTTTGTGCCACAGCCTGTCTCACCTCTTCAGTCCACCACGCTGTTCCTTGCACCCCCCTCCGTTTTCTCTTCCTTCCACACACCACATCACACGCTGCACATATTTCTTCAGTAAATATCCTACACACTGGTTTATAACTTACATTTTCCTTAGTAATTCTTGCAAAACTCCATATGTAGCTCAATATTAATCATGCTGATTCTGTATATAACAATATTTTTATAACTGATGGAGTATTTTCCTATCCCATTCATGACCGTACTCGAATCGTTTATCTCAATTTTTCAAACACACTTTCTTGAAATTCGGCAGATTCACGGATGTTAAGGTTGTTCACCGTGTTTTCAGCATCAGAACGAGATAAACAGTGTCCATTCATTAAAGCAACATCCCTCTGTAATGAGTCAGTTTGTAAACGTAAAAAGTATTACTCTTTTGTTGTATTTGGGACACTCAGTAGTTCCTATTATTTTCGATACGGAAGCTTTTCATCTTGGGTCCAGTCGACCAATCAGCGGTCACGACACGGCATCAGCCCTTCATTCACGGAATTCTACTACTCCCTAGAGTGAAGAAACGTAGAGGGGTTGCCACATGTCGCTAGAACTGTTCAGAGAATCTTGTGGCCAAAAGTTCTTTTCCTTCCTGCTCGAAGTTTGCTCACATTCAGCCAGTCCAAAAGAAGAGTGACCATTCCTAGCCCTCTAACTATCGCCCTATATTTTAAAGTTTCTGAATCTGATCATAACAAAAGATGTGAAGCACCTTTCCTATCACAAACCTTCTTTTCTTTCGTCAGTATGGGTTCCGCCAGGTATGCTGCGCTGGCGACTTCTTGCCTACGTTTCAGAGTCCTGGCCATCCTCCTTTCAGAACTCTGGCGAAAGCTTTGCCATTGCACTTGAGATCTCAAAGGCTTTCGATCGAGTCTGACATAAATATTTACTTTCCAAATTGCCTTCTTGCGGCTTCCATCCTTTTGTCTGTGCCTTCACCTCTATCTTCCTTTCTGGTCATTCTATAGCTGCTCTTGTAGAAGACCACCATTCTTCTTCTACAGGTAATAATAGTGGTGTTTTTTAGGGCTCTCTCCTATCACTAACTCTCTTCCTTTTATTCCTCAATGACCTTCTAGGATGTACATGTAATCTTATCCTCTCATGTACCCATGACTCCATCCTTCACCTTTCCATCTATATCTTGCAGCATCCATCGTAGCAATTACTTCAACAAACAAGCGATGAGGCTGTGGTACACTTAATATCTGACTTAGCTCATATCTCTGATTGAGGTAAATGTGATATTGTTGTTTTAATGCATGAAAAACTCAGTTTATCCATATTCGACTTGTCAAAATCTTCTGCAGGAGTATCCTCTAGTTTTTTAACATTACCCAACTTATTACTGTATAATCTTTGAACATACATGGGGTTTGAATCTAGAGATGTATCTTGGAAAGATCATATTACCTCTCTTGTAAAATGTGCTTCCAAGAGATTAGTTGTGCAAAGCCAACTAGGTGCCTTCCTTGCCCCTTCTCAGTTTATTGACTTTATACAGGGGTTTTCTTCGCCTCTATGTAGAGTACAACTTTCATGTGGGAGGCTCCAAACACATAGTTCTTCTCAACAAGGTGGAATCAAAATCTTTACGTCTCATTAACTGCCTTCGTCTTACTGGCTCACTTCTACGTCTGTCTCTTTACCGCACTTTTGCATCCTTATCTCTTTTCTGTCCCTACCTCAATGGTCGCTGCCCCTCTTAACTGTCTGCTTGCTTCTTTCCACTCCCTTCAACCTCTGTCTCTTCGCCACACTTTTGCATCTTTATCTCTTTTCTATCGCTACTTTAATGGTCACTGCTCCTCTGAACTGTCTGCTTGCATTCCTCCACCTCTACGACGGGCGCGTAGCACCCGTCTGGCAGCAAACTCTCATCCCTTTTCTGTCCAACTCTCTAATGCAAGAGTTAACCGTTACTCCCAGTCTTTCATTTATGCAACAGGTCAACTCTGGAACTGTCTCCCTCTGTCTGTATTTCCTGCTGCCTGTGATCTCCAGTCTTTCAAACGCAGGGTGTCCAGGTATCTCAAAATGATCGGATCTTGAATTTGGCTCTCTATTGTATTTTGTTTTTCTCTTGAAGGGAACTGTTACTGCGGGCTCATGGCCTTTGGTTCCTTCTTCCTTGCATTAAAAAAAAAAACTACTTCAGGTGCATTGCACCAGTCTAACAGCAAACTCTTATCTCCATTCTTGCCATCTCATTCAGTCAAGAGTTACGAGTAACCGTTACTTTCAGTCCTTCATGCATGCAACAGGTCAGCTCTGGAACTGTCTTCCTCTGTCTGTATTTCCTACTTTCTATGACGTCCAGTCCTTTAAACGCAGTGTGCCTAGGCATCTAGAAATGAACGGATCGTGAATTTGGCTCTCTGTTGTCTTGTGTGTGTGTGTTTTTTTTTTTCCTTGGCAGGAACAACCTGCGGGCTTTCAGCCTTTGGTTCTACTTGCCTTGCATTTAACCCGCCCCGTCCCGACCACTTTTTGACCACTGGTACCCCCCAATCCCAACCATTTTTCAACCCTTTTTTTTTTGCTAAAACTTTCGCTTTTGATGAGAAACATCGAAAATTCATAGAGAAATCGCTCACCTGAGGTTTAAAATACTCATTACAGGTAGGAGAGCCTCCTTAACTTACTGGGTTTTCTATCAGGCTGGCACCAAAGAAAACGAGTTCTATGGGAGGATAACTATTTCACACCACTCATAAACGGTATTTATTTATTTACTGTTACGAATTTATATGTAGTACAAGAGTATATTGGTTTTCAAGCAGTAATATAGGCATTATAAGCATTGTTTCACTCACTAATACCTGACCTTTTTTTGCCACATTACCTGATCATCATTTCTGTTTCTTCCTCTAATGCTATGTAAAGTTTGTCCTCCACATTGTCATTGATTGGGGAATCACTCTGGCCCTGAATTTCGTACCGTGGCATGACATGGCTATACTGGCCAGGTCACTGATAACAGGTGAATTGCTGAGATAATGGCATGCAGGAGGGAGGAGGAGGTCATGCTGGGTATGGCATTGTCTCTGCCTGGCATCTTGTTGAGGAAGGTGTCACGTGTATACGTACCAAAAATGACTCGCGAAAATTGAAAATTGTGGAAATTATGAACCTTGCAATTGCAGGACGTTGAAGTACGTCCCCGGGATTAGCTGTGACAAAACGTGAGGACGTGGAAGTACGTCCCCGGGACGCCGCGGGTTAAAAAAACATATCCAACAACAACAGCAACAACAACAAGCACCCACAATAACTTATACTTACGAACAACAGACACCGACAACAACATATTCCCAACAGTAACAGACACCGACAACAACATATTCACAACAACAACAGACACCGACAACAACATATTCCCAGCAGCAACAGACACCGACAACAACATATTCCCAACAACAACAGACATCACAATAATATATACCTAACAACATCTGACACCGAGAATAACGTATACCAAAACGTAACCGATAGCCACAAAAACATATATTCACAAACAAGACTCCCACAATAACATATACCCACAAACACCAGACACCCACAATAACAGATACCCTACAACAACAGAAACTCGCAGTAATATATACCATACATCACCAGACAACCACAGTAACATATACCCAACAACAGACACACACTAATTTGTACCAACATCAAAAGACAAACAATAACATATTCTCAACATCAACAGACATCCACAGTAAGAGACCCAGCAACAGACACACAATAACATATACCCAACATCAACAGATACCCACAGTAACATGGACCCAACATCAACAGACACACGATAACATACTGTATACCTCACATCAACAGATACCCACAGTAACATAGACCTAACATCAACTGACTACCACAGGAACACATACTCAACATCAGCAGACCCGCAAAAACATACACCCAATAAAAACAAACACCCACGATAACATATACCCAACAACAACAGACACCCACAGTAACATATATTCAGCAACAACAGACACCCACAGTAACATATATTCAGCAACAACAGACACCCACAGTAACATATATTCAGCATAAGCAGACGCCCACAGCAACATATACTCAGCAACAACAGACACCCACTATAATAATACCCAACAACAATAGAGACCCACAGCAACATAATCAATAACTCAGACCCATAATAACATACTTAACAACAACAGACCCATAATACCATACCCCCACAAACAACAGACGCCCACCAACAACACACCTCAGGGAACAACAAAACCAACACTTGTGAATACACTGAAAGCAATAAGAAATGCATAAGACAGTATTGCACAGAGGCCTGACTGTGTAGGCTATTATTAAACAGATACCTGTGCAGCTAGAGTGAGCATTATGTTTTAAGCAGCGTGCTTGTGTGTGTGTGTGTGTGTGTTGAAGAGATAACTCAAACAGATTCTATCCGATTTTCAACAATACTGGTGGAAGCACTGAGCAACAAGAACAACTGATATTATATTAAGGTTAACCGCTGACCTAGCATTATCAAGTTCTGCAGTTTTTACCTGACCTGCACTAAAACTGGAGGAGTGGTTCAGGATAAGACATGAATGAAGTAATGCAGTTTTGAGAACAATTAGTCAAATTTCAAGATTACAAGGCAACATGTGTATTTGCTCACGAAATAACACAACGTTTGTTTTCATCCGACTTTAAACAGACGATGGAAGGACTAAGGGCCAGCCAAGAAGTGAACCTATTACATTTCAGAATATTAAATCAAAGTTCAATGTCAAAAGGCAAGATCAGCTTAAAGTTTTTATCCATTATACACGGAGGAGGAGGAGCAGGAGGAGGAGGAGGAGGAGGAGGAGAATGTAGAAGAGGCAGAGGGAAGGAACAGATTTCGTTAGAGAAAGGGGTCATGTGATAAGGACGTATTGAGGCAATGATAAAGGTGTAAAGGTACAAAAGGGATAACAAGGTTGAGGAAAATGTAAAGACACAGAATAATGCAAGGAGAGAGAGAGAGAGAGAGAGAGAGAGAGAGAGAGAGAGAGAGAGAGAGAGAGAGGCTGGGGACTGATGTAAGAAGAGGAGTAAAGGAGACAGAAATGTAGATGAAAGAGATGGTAGAGCAACTGGGAAGCTGATGAGTCAAGAAAATTAGCCATTTAGTGAATGGATTACGCCTGGATGATGGTGAGGAGTAGACTGTAGCACCAGTCGAGCAGGGCAGTACTCCCGAGGTGGATGGAAAGCTGATGACAGGGAGTGCTGGAGCTCCCGTTTCATCAGCCCTCAGGACTAGTTCCTGACCATCCCCCTTTGCTGAACTTTTTCAGTGTCTCAGTTACACAGAGAGTAGGCCAGCATGCTCTCCAGTACAAATTTCTTTAACTATCTACACCAAACTACATGCACAGTACACACTACACTTCCTATTCAAAATTCACCAAAAATGGCGTCGCTTCATCAAGCCTCGAAGTCCCCAGGGGGGGGGGACCATAAATGCCCCCACCATCCGCCCCTCTCCCGGTGACGACTCGATGTGCCTGGAACCACTGTCTGACTCTCTTTATCTTCATTTCTGCAACATTCGCGGCCTTTCCTCTAACTTTCGCTCTGTTGAGCACCACCTCTCCTCCTCTAAACCTCACCTTCTTTTTCTAACGGAGACTCAGCTGTCTGAGGCAACTGACAGCAAACCCTTTTCTGTATCCTCCTACTTTCTCTATACTCATTTCAAAGCCAAATGTGGCTGTTGTGTATATATACGCAACGACTTATCTTGCTCTCGTGTTCCTGAACTTGATTCTTCTGAATTCTCCACACTCTGGCTTCGGCTTTCCTGTCATTCTCTGACTAAATATATCTGTGCTGTTTACTTATCCCCTAATTCTACTGACTATCAAAAATTCTTCGACTATCTTACTTCTACAATGGAACACATTCTATCCATTTCTCCTTTCTCTGAAATCTTCATTCTTGGAGATTTCAATGTTCACCACCACCTTTGGCTCTCCTCTCCTTTCACGGATCCACCTGGTGAACAAGCCTACATCTTTTCAATCCTTAATGACCTAGAGCAGCTTGTACAGCACCCTAGCCGTATCCCTGACCGCCTTGGAGAGAGCTCCAACATACTTGACCTCTTCCTCACAACTAATCCTTCTGCTTACTCTGTTAATCTTTTCTCTCCATTGGGCTCCTCCAATCACAACCTTATTACCTTAACCTGTCCTATCACTCTGGTACGGCCTGTGGACCCTCCAGGGAAACGTCGTCTGTGGCATTTTGGAGCCGCGGACTGGGAGGCCCTCAAGCAGTACTTCTTTGATTTTCCCTGGAATGATTATTGCTTCCATGGCCGTGAGCCATCTGAGTGTGCCTTGCGCATTACGGAGGTTATTCTCTCGGGCATGGAAGCATACATTCCTTTCTCATATCCTTTGACTAACGCAAGAAAGCCTTGGCTTAATCACGCTTGTTCTAATGCTGTCTGCAACAAGGAGAGGGCCTACAAAAGGTACCGGAGCCAACCCACCCCTGAATCACATCATCTTTACGTTTCTGCCCGGAATCGTGCTAAGTCTGTTCTTCGCTCTGCTAAAAATAATTTCATCCATACTAAATGCTCTCAACTCTCCAACTCGAATTCTTCCCACTCCTTCTGGCACCTTGCCAAAAATCTTTCTAACAACTTTACCTCATCATCCTTCCCTCCTCTTTTCTACTCTGATGGTTCTGTAGCTATTTCTTCTACTGATAAAGCAGATCTCTTCGCACAGACTTTCTCCTCCAATTCCACCTTAGATGATTCCGGTGCCATTCCTCCATCACTTCCCCCCTCTGACTTCCTCATGGCTGACATTAAAATATCTTCAGTTGATGTATTTTCTGCCATCACTGGCCTCAGCACTAACAAGGCATATGGGCCTGATGGGGTCCCTCCTGTTGTTCTCAAGAACTGTGCTTCTGTGCTTACACCCTGCCTAGGTAAACTCTTTCGCCTTTGTCTGTCAACTTGTACCTTTCCTTCTTGCTGGAAGTTTGCTCTCATTCAGCCTGTCCCAAAGAAGGGTGACCACTCCCAACCCTCCAACTATCATCCAATTGCTTTAACGTCCTGTATTTCAAAAGTTTTCGAGTCAATTCTCAATAGAAAAATTTTAAGGCATCTTTCCTATCACAATCTTCTTTCCGATCGTCAGTACGGGTTCTGTCAGGGACGCTTCACTGGTGATCTTCTCACCTACCTTTCAGACTTCTGGTCATCCTCCTTTCGGGACTTTTGCGAAAGCTTTGCCATTGCACTTAACATCTCAAAGGATTTCGATCGAGTCTGGCATAAATCTTTAATTTCCAAACTGCCCTCCTATGGTTTCTATCCTTCTATCTGTGCCTTCATCGCTAGCTTCCTTTCTGGTCGTTCTATAGCCGCTGTTGTAGACGGCCATCGTTCTTCTCCTAGATCTATCAACAGTGGTGTTCCTCAGGGCTCTGTCCTATCACCAACTCTCTTCCTTTTATTCATCAATGATCTTCTAAGCTGTACATCTAACCCTATCCACTCATACGCTGATGGCTCCACCCTTCACCTTTCCATTCGGTTCCCGCAACGCCCATCTCAACAGTTACTTCAACAAACAAGGGATGAGGCTATGGCACACCTAATGTCTGACTTGGCTTGTATCTCTGACTAGGGTAAAAATAATATGGTTGTTTTTAATGCATCTAAGACTCAGTTCTTACACCTATCAACCCGACAAAATCTTCCACAAGTATACCCACTAATGTTTAATAATATTCAGCTTAATCCTGCATCATCCTTGAACATGCTTGGGGTTTCATTTACTCGGGACTTATCTTAGAAAGATCATATTACATCTCTTGTAAAATCTGCTTCCAAGAGATTGGGTGTGCTAAGCCGACTCCGCTCTTTCTTTACCCCTGCACAATTGTTGACTCTATACAGGGGTTTTATCCGCCCCTGTGTGGAGTACAACTCTCATGTGTGGGGAGGCTCCCCACATACAGCTTTTCTCAATAGGGTGGAGTCAAAGGCTTTTTGTCTCATTAACTCTCCTCCTCTTAGTGACTCCCTTCAACCTCTGTCTCTTCACCGCACTGTTGCATCTTTATCTCATTTCTATCGGTACTTTAATGGTCACTGCTCCTCTGAACTGTCTGCTTGCATTCCTCCACCTCTACAACGGGCGCTTAGCACCCGTCTGGCAGCAAACTCTCATCCCTTTTCTGTCCAACTCTCTAATGCAAGAGTTAACCATTACTCCCAGGCTTTCATTTATGCAACAGGCCAGCTCTGGAACTGTCTCCCTCTGTCTGTATTTCCTGCTGCCTATGATCTCCAGTCTTTCAAACGCAGTGTGTCCAGGCATCTCAGAATGATCGGATCTTGAATTTGGCTCTCTATTGTATTTTGTTTTTCTCTTGGAGGGAACTGTTACTGCGGGCTCATGGCCTTTGGTTCCTTCTTCCTCACATAAAAAAAAAAATATATTGATGAATGAAAGAGACAAATAAATAGGAAGGTAGCAAGAAAGATAGAGGAAAAGAAAGAGGGAGAGGTATAGAGTGATGTAGACAGGTAAATGGTGAGAAATATAAGTAGTTATTGGGAAGCGATAGGAGAAACAAGAGGTAGAAAAGAGGGAAAGAAGGAGCAGAGGAGGAGGAGGAGGAGGAGGAGGAGGTAGAGGGAGTATTTGAGGCGCAAAGTAAAAGGTGGTGAGGAAGAGAGAAAGACGAGCAGAAAGTATGGGCATAATAAATTTTTTATTACCTCTTGAGACTGTAATATTATGAAAGAAAAGCATTCGGGAGCCGAATGGTAATCACCCGCCAGAAGATGCTGTTCAAGGCTAAGATTTTGGTCATATTTTGATACTCAGAAGGTTTCATGTTGATAGCTCAAGCCGTTCATGAGATGTAATGGTGCTAAATGTGGGCGATAAACACCATTTGACCTTTGGTAGCCATTTTGGTGACCTTGACCTTGACCCAGAGTGCCTATTTTCGAACTCGTCCAAGATTTTGGCCATATCTTGATACCTTGAAGGTTTCATGTTGATAGCTCATGCCGTTCTTGAGATGTAATGGTGCTAAAGGCGGCCGATAAAAACTAGTTGAACTTTGGCAGCCATTTTGATGACCTTGACCTTGATCCAGAGTGCCTATTTTCGAAATCGGCCAAGATTTTGGCCAAATTTGATACTTTGAAGGTTTCATGATGATAGCTCAACCCATTCATGAGATATAATGGGAAGACACACACACACACACACACACACAAACACACACACACACACAGAAACGGGCAAAAACTTTTAAAACATTATCTCTCCTTAAAATGCCCGCCGCTGGACCATCCACCCCAACACCCCTCACCCCACCACCGGGCCACCACCACCCCACCACCCTAGGAAGGGACAATGGGGGGGCTAATGACCCAGGGCAAGAGGGTCACCCAACCACCACTGACCTGTGCCCCTTCTCCCCGCAACTGCCCCAACGCCAGGTGAGCCTAGATCCGCAACAACCTCAATGGCGGGCTGACCATCGACAGCAGTGGGGTGGGACTGATAAAAAATTAGTCCCTAGTAGCACTGTGGTGATGACCACAATTACACCCCAGAAGGGCAGGAGGTCCCTTGGTGAGCCACGAGGTGTTCGCACCTCTGCCACAGTGAGCCACGAGGGAACACCATCCTCTGCCACAACTCTGGTGAGCCACGAGGGGCTAGTACCCTCTGCCACAGTGAGCCACGAGGGAACACCACCCTCTGCCACAACTCTGGTGAGCCATGAGGGGCCAGTACCCTCTGCCACAGTGAGCCACGAGGGAGAAATACCCTCTGCCACAACCAGGACAGGAGGTCCTTTAGTGAACTGTGAGGGAGGAATACCCTCTATCACAAACAGGGCAGGAGGCCCAATAGTGAGCTATAAGGGGCCAACACCCCTAGCCACCCCAAGGGTAAGAGCCCCTTGTAGAAAGCCAAAAGTGGGTCCCAGGGCCGATCGACCTGGTGCCACGGCTGTGTCGGAGACATGAGAGAGAGTTGCCTCTGTGCTACCCTCCCTGTGTAAGAGAGAGAACACGGCCTCCGTGTGTCTTCCATCTTCAGCCAACTCCTGCAGGAGTAGCTGGACACCGCTCGGGAGAGTTGCCCCGAAGGTGTCCCCCGAGCAAAGACCAAGTCCCAGTCGGGACCTACCTCCCACTCCCGGGAGATTCTTGTCTCCCCCAGGCACCAGCAGGAGACGAGGCTGCAGCCCACACCTGACGGCGCGTCCCCTGACAGACCTCCACAGTCCCTGGACCCCCAGGCGAGCCCAGCAGCCTACCAATGCTGTCCTCCTCCCGCCCTGGAGCCTCCGACGCCAGGCACGACTTCTCCACCTGTTTGGCTCCAGTCCAGAGGGCCGCCACACCAGGTCAAGACCATACATAGACGGGCCTCCCTGCGCCACGACGACGAGACCCCGAGAGGAGGGTCTACATCAGGTCGAGGCCCCACATAGACGGGCCTCCCTGCACCACGACGACGAGACCCGAGAGGAGGGTCTACATCAGGTCGAGACCCCAGGCAAGAGGGTCTCCCTGCAACGCCTCAGTGGATTGGACCCGGGTCGAGTCTCCCCCCAGCGGGTACGGTGATTCCCGCCACGGATAGAGACCCCGGAGGTCCCCCCTTAAAGTGACAGAGTGATATCGCCCCAGAAAAACGGGTAAGATCAGTGACATTCCTTCCTATACCCGAGAAAGTGAAACCGGGACAGTGACAGAGTGACAGTGTGAATTAGAGGGATTCCACCTATAAGTGCCTGTGATTACCACAAACTCACCTGCCCTTTACTAAAGACTATAATTCTGAAACCGTGAGTTTAGTGTTGTTCCCCCAGCCCAGAATAGAGAAGCTCCCCCTTGCCAGTGTACGCGCGAGCGAGTGTCACCGCGCCCAGCCCAACGAGTCAATTGTCGTGATCCGTTCCCCCTGCCCTTTTATAGTAATATTCCTCCCCTAGACCATTAAACCTATATATTCCTCTTGTGCTAGTGAACTGAGATCTTTTGGGCTTTGATGAAAGACAGTCACATCCACTTATAGAACCCCAACCCATTGTAAAGTGTAATTACAGTGTATGTCAAATATCCCGTGTTATCTTAACGTAACTTTGTATATCTGTATCCCCTGTCCAGAATATCATTCTATGTAATATTGTAACGGTAAGGTAATAGATGTGTTAAAGGTGGACTGCCTAGTTTTTATGTCCTGTTCCTTTGTTGGTGCTTTACTTCCGGTCCGGAAAGAGGACCCCGCTCAGTCGCTAGTGTTTTTAGGACGAGGAGTCGGCCTAAAAACACTCAGCATAACACTCCTCATTGTAAAGGCAGGCAATAATAACGGAAGACGAGGAAAGACTCTCTCTCTCTCTCTCTCTCTCTCTCTCTCTCTCTCTCTCGTTTCTCTTGTCCTTTTTCTCCCGCTTTATCTGCCTCCCCATCAACTCGACGTAATTCTCTTGTCCACCTTAATCAATGTTCACATTTCATCCCTCCTCTCTGTATACCTCCTTCATTAATTATTATTATTATTATTATTATTTTTTTTTAACTTTCTCTCCTTACATACATGATCCTTTATCGTAAGCTTTTTGCTCTCCTCTCAGGGGCGTAGTTTTGTACCGATTACTATGGAGATGACTTCTTAGATGAAAGAGAACCTAGACAGAGAGTTAGAGAGAGGTCCACCGCTGAGAGAAGCGGGTTGATACAGCCTTTATATGCACCTGATATCAGTAGGCAAAATGTAAATTTAACTAACACGAGGACACGATGAGTAGCTAAGTTCGTTACTTGAAGCCCCGCATCTGGCACCACTGCATTATCACACTGGAACTCGTTTTAAAAGCTTCATTGCTACATCAAATTATCTAACATTTTTATTATATAGTTTTCATGCTACCTCAGTTTTTCCTGTTTTGAAATACCTGCATTTCCAATGTGAATACTTAATATTCTGAGGGTAATTTTATATTTATCTTTGCGTTTTTAGGAATATTTGAACAGTAGTGGGATGACTATGTGTGATACTCCACCCAACCCAGATGCAGGAGGGAATTTATCTCCTCTAGGATCTATACCCATTTCTCCTCTCCAGCTTGTCTTAAGCATCACATAAGTTTATTACATTCTCTATTCTCAGTCTTCCATTACTTTCCTAAGTTACATTTTTAAACTTCTTTCCACTACGTTTTCCGTTGTTTACGTATTTTTTCTCTCCTCTCATACGTTACCTCGTGACCGTCAAATCCCTCACTGATCTAAAGTCATAGTCTTTCCTTTCGCTTTTAAATTCCCTCTTTCTACTTAAATCTTCTTTTGTTTATCATCAGTATCATTCTACCTCCACCCCACTCACATATACTTTCCTTGAGACTAACTAGCAGAGTGTGAGGGAGGTGGAAGAAAGAGAAGGAGGGGGAGACCGAGGATGAAAATGGAGGGATGCAGTAGAGAGGTATATGGGAGAAGGGAGTGTAAACTGCGGGGAGGGAAGCGAAATGGCAAGGACGTGCGCGACATGATGGTGGCTTGTTTTTGGCCACCCATTACGGGATTAAGGCGTGTGGCTATAGACAGATAGATATTATTCTGCCCCCTCATGTTAATTGTTTTTCTATCGTTTACCTCTCTTAAGTCCTCATCCTCTTCTTTGCTCCTTCAGTCCATTAACGTGTGCATCCTTTCGTTATATATATATATATATATATATATATATAGATATATATATATATATATATATATATATATATATATATATATATATATATATATAACTCTAGACGATTCTGATCACTTTAAGATAAATTTTTCTCACTAAAAATACCACACTTAGCCTTCAGTACTTTTTCACCACTAGAAGTTGTTTCTGTTTTGAATAAAATCGTGTGGAAACAGCAGAAATTAAATTAAAAGGTCACTGCATTCAGGGTATTACGAGTCGTCCTTCCCTATCCGCCTTAATTGCTTCCCATTTTCTCTCGTTTTCTTTTATAACAGCACCCTCAACTTCACTTTCCCTTTGTCTGCCTGATTGCCTTATGCATTAACATCATTTTTTTAGATGGCATGAGACTTCGTTTTACCTTTTCCTTAGAGATATAATGTATTTCTCCTACATCTTATTATTCTCTTGTATGTTATTTGCGGTGTAGGTTTAATATTGCCAGAGCTTTCTTCAAAAACATGCAAAAGGATATCTTATGGGTAATATGCCGAAAGAATCAATAACGAAAAGCTGTTACGAATTCTGCTCATAATATGACCTCAGACCCTAGTCAGGCCCTGCGTTGTTCTGTCCTTAATGTTTCCTATCCTGCCATCCTTGCTTCCCCCAGGGTCCCCTGTGAAACCGCTCAGATTTCAACAAGCATCTTCTACCGTCATTAGCGAAACCCTCTCTTGAATTAACTCATGTTGAATTTTCCTCGTTCATCGTTAATCACCTGAATCCGAGGACGTTATATTTGTACTCGTAGTATTGCTAACGGCTGACAATTATATTCAGCTCTGACATGATTGCTTTCGTCTGATGGGGTTAATCATTCTCATTTAACCTTCGATTCCGAGGAAGTTTTGTTCTGGCCAATGCTAGATGATCTTTTGAAGCTCAGGAAATACGTTTCTAGTCAGATAAGGTCAGAAAGTCCCGCTGTACCGACACGCAGCTCATTCGACATCATCACTCTTGGTAACGTAATATCACGTTATCTTTACCTACCTCTACTGGCTGGATCTACACCAAACATTCTCTTCAACCTTACTAATAGCTTTTACTGGTACAGCCGTGGAGTGGCAATATTACTGAGCCGGGTTCAATTGTCGCTTCTGTTATGGCCAGTTTGCAGATTAGTGTGTCGCTAAAATAGTTTCACTGATCCTAACCTAATGCTAACCAACGCCTCATTGTGTACTCCATATTCGCACTATTAACAATTTTATTACCATGAAAGTGTCATGGTGTCTATATTATGGTGGAGACCCTAACGTATTTCCTCCTTTTCTTCCTTTTTCTTCTATTCCTTCCTTTTTTTTTTTTTTTTTTTTTTAATTCGTCATTCCAGTACATTCCAGTTTCATGTCTTTCCTACTTTTCTGGCCAAATACACTTAAAATTCAATACCTTTGTTCTTTTAGCATTTTCACCCATATATCTTTTTCATGTTTTGGATTTAGATCTTGTAAAAGGTTTTAGGGGGTCAAAGGGTAAAGCAAGTAAACGCACATTTAATGAATATGACAGCACGAATTCGTAGAGATTACCAGCTTTGAAAGGTGGAGTGGGACAATCATCTCTTTTAGTGTTTTTTTTTTTTTTTTTTTTTTTTGTAAAGATCAACCTGCACTACTCTGAGAAGGTTACCTTTCTTAATATACTGTACTTTATCACTGATAACGTTAGGCAGTTATATTGAACACATGATTAAAAGCCACTGTTCACGCCATTAACACTTATCATGATTGTTTTTCGTTCTTTTACTGTTAGAAAATACTGTATTGCAACACGTCACTGACAACCTGTGAAACATTAAATCCTTTATTACCATGACGTCTTTTACTACCGTCAGGCGATATCATTACCTACGTTATGAGCAGTCAGGTAGGCTATACAGCAGCTGCACGTGCTTACCTTTTTCTCGTCCTTTTTCATGGGAAAATTATCAAGTAAACATCGCTACACGCAAAATGGCTGACGTACAATGCATATCTTCACAGGGAACTTCACCCCCACCTCATCCCAACACCCACCACAGTACCCTCCTGTTCTACCCATTCCTCTCCATCCACCCAGCCCTTTTCCTGCCTTCTGACACTGAATTCCTAAGATGAATATGCTGCCGTCGTCAATGTCCTGCCATATACAATGTCCTTCTTTTCTGTGTGTACTCGTCCTTCCCTGCCTTCCCACTGTTTTCCGATTCCAGTCCCATTAATATCACCCTAACTATATTTTTTATTTCTCTCGACTTTACTTTGTACCTTGCCAGACTGCCCACATTACACATCTCCATACCATAATCAGTACTTTTCCAAGTATGTCCCACCACCCACCACCATCCCAGCACATCCAGTCTACAACTCTTTACTAACTCCACCCATATCTGTTGTGATGTTATTCAGATAACTGACTCCATTACCGAACAAGCAATAACTACTTTATTCACTAGGTTTACTTATTCCATCATCGCCTGTTTCATCCACCATCTTATCTCATCCTCTCCACCACCATCTGAGTCCATTCTCCCTATCATCACCTATCCTATCCTATCCACCACATTCTTTCCATTTTACTCCTTTCCACCAACATCCACTCACTACTTGACTTAAATATTACCGTCCTTCCTATAAAACTCGTCTCCACAGCATTTATTTCCCCTAGCATAACCCACCTTCCAGCACCAACCTGCCACCCCACCAACTCCACCCCTTTCAACTCTACGATCATTTCTTTATTTCCTTCTCATTAGCCCTGAATTACCGGCCTATCTACAAAGGCCATCTCCACAGCCTTTACTTTTCCTGGCATGACCCACCCTCCAGGATCCTGTCATCCATCCCTCACCTCTCCACTAAACCAACCTCTTTTTGCTCAGTACCCACTACTCCTCAGAAGCCAGAAATGCACTCTCAAAACTCACATAGGCGACAGGGATTATTTTAAATGACATGATTATTAAACATTCATAGGTCTGACCAGCATCTGTACTAGCAAAAATCATGGACGTCAAGTAACTCAAGTAACCCGATGGACCAGAATTACCATGAACAGTTCTCGACTGGTCTGTTTTGGTGGGAACATTATTGAAATACTGCTGTAAATACTATGCCAATGAAACACCGAGATCAGAGTTATATCTCTCCAAATGTGGTTGCTGGCGGGCTTATCAAATATTGGATGTCTGCCTAAATGACCATGCGGACAGAGGCATTCGTCCAAAAGACATATGATAGTTAGTCCATATGCATTTTCTTCTTCTTCCGCCTATCTTCTTCGCTTACTTATCTTCTTTCCTTATTATTCTCTTTTTCTTCTTTTCTTCATCTTCTCTCCTTCTCCTTCTCCATTTTTCCTTTCTCAAACAACAGGAAAAAGCCACAGTCATTCACCAGAATAATCGTCACAAAGCATTTAGAAGTCGATCAGAAATGTTTACCCGACCACCCTAAACCCTCTTCTGCCATCAGTAACACCAGTAAAAGTGAGTGGGTGGGTGGGTTTTATATCCGTCTTTATGACCCTTCTTTGCCAATGGGAAAACTGGCCTGAGTTTTTAGTGTTTCTTTATGGGCCATCATATTACAGAAACAACAATTTCTCCCCTCCCCCCCTCTTTCTTTGTTCTGTGTGTGTGGGGTGGGTGGGGGTGGGAGGGAGGGTGTGCGCGCGCGCTACACAGTTATGAAATTCGCCAGGTCATGAAATGGATTGTGAATCTGCCCAGTTCATGTAGGTTACTCAGCAGTCTGATTGTCCAGTGGGATGGAATGAATATAGAGGTCAAAAATCAAATAATGGATTTATTGGATGTAATAACTATGAAAAGTTGCCGGTGCTATTATTCATGAATGATACATAATTTTATTGAAATAGGACTAAATTTTCTGCCCTCTACCATCTGTTTTTTACCATCCTGTGGTACAAATGAAAAATCCTGGCATTGAACTATGCAGTATAATAAACAGTTATACATTATAATATGCAGTGTACAAATGTAAATGGACCATATGTGCAGCTTTAGCCAGTAAGCATAACACTAACAATTCTAAAACGTTACTGTATGGCGCGATATTCATTCCTAGTGTTGAATGTTGGCATGATAGCTCGAGTATGTATTCTTGCTCGAATAAATCCATCCCTTGCTTCTTGTCCAATAGCTATTGATGCCTCGGTGACTACCTTTATGCACTTTTCTACTGCTTGTGTATGATATGGAAAACGTGGAATTTCAGTGGCAAGAGTTGTTTTGTTACGAACCACACTTTCCAGGTCAGCATCGGAGATTGATTTTGTGATTGGAGGTTCAGTCAGGACATATTTCTGCCGGTCAGTCAAATCAATGTACTCCTTGGCATTGAGGTTGAGAAATGGTACTTGAAAACATCTGATACCACGTTGACGTGTCTTGGAGGCTCGAGCTCGCATGATTCGTCGAACGCCCAGCTCCCTGATATGTTGTCGCTCGTTGGTCACCATGGTCAGATAAATGTCCTCAGGGTGGACAAAGTAGCCATTTCGCTGAATCACTGGATCAACTACAGCTTTCAGATTTTGCGACAGGTAGCGTGACCTCATAATCTGCATCCACAGGTGCTTAGAGCCATGCTTGCATGAAAGTTTGGACTTGATCGTGAACCAGACTGAAGCATAAACCTTCAGAATGAATTCAGCAGTTGTTCTGAGATTATCGCTAGGCCTTTCTGTCGCAACATAAAATACAGAACTCGACTGGCCAGACTGACCCAGCAGGACATAATGAGTTTTCCTGGCTGACGATGTGACAAAGAGAGAGCTATTGCCAGTTATTACTGCTTGGCAAATATCCTGCAAATACTGCAGATCGGAACTCAGTTCTTCAATGCGGACATCCGGAAATTCACATGTTATTGGCTCAAAAGCAACAATTGACATTTCCTCACAATTTGCCAATAAAGAATAGATTGGCCCTGAGAAACTCTTTGGTCCTGTCGTGCAACGTTCGAACAAATGACGTAGAGGAAGTTCATTTACATGGAGAAGGCAAACAAACCACTGCAGAGGACGTTTGACATGTTCTTCAAGGAGTCTTATAACACCACCCTTCTTCCCTGTGTTCACTGCAGTGCCATCACACCCAACTGCCACCAGCTTCTGGACGTGTATGCTGTTTTCACCGAGAAAATGGATGATGGCCAGCTTTATGCTTGCAGAACTGCCACTTTCAGGTTTAATGTGACCGAGATAGTTAGAGCCAGGTTCCTGTACCAGTGATATATGTTCCTCTACAGTCACTCTCTGGTGAGCTGTACCATCAACTGTTTCGAGAGGCAGTGTTTTATCCTTTCGGCCATCAAAATATAGTCCCTGTATTTCAGCAGTATGACTTGCCGCTTCAGCATGGATGGTTTTACGATATTTCTACCCTTCTCTTCTAACTATGCGTCTGTCGATGACATCACTGTAGTCCTCAGAGGTTACTATGCCACAGTCTTCTAAGACTGTAGATGCAATCTTTGCCACTGCTCTATCTGAAACTGCATGTCACTCTGGAGCTCTCGCAGTATTCTATAGCTGACGTCTCTGCTGTGATGCTGCTTGAGAAGTACATGCAGCAGAAGAAGGGTGTAATACTTGCGAAGTACATGCAACAGCAGCAGATAATATTTCAGTGTCACTATCTGTGCTTTCACCAGGTTCATCTTCTGCAGAACTGCAAAAGCTGCTTTAATTTTTCTTTGATGTCAATGAACTGGCACTAGATTCAAGGCGATACAGGGCTAGCCTGGCTTGTTCCTTTCACTTTCTTCTCAGATGCTCCTGTACCTTCTTTGTAGCTATGCTGTGACGTGGCCCTATCATCATCTGCGTGTGGTTCGTTGATCTTGAAAAAGGACAGTTCAGAAATTGGAACCTTGCAAGACTTTGCACACGAACGTAATAAATGGTCAGCACATTTGCATGCTGCAATATGGAAAATCTTCCTGGCTTACTCCTTGAATTCAGTGACTTTCTGTTCATACTGTTATTTCTTTTCGACATTGCATATCTCACAAATTTGAGAAATTTATCGAGGTGATTCTGTATTCTGTGGAAGATGTGCAGATTGGCCTGGGAGGAAGGTAGAGTCCTGGAGGATTGGAAGTCAGGTATAATTATTCCCTTGTACAAAGGAAAAGGGGAAAAAGAAGTGTGTGGTAATCATAGGGACATTTGTCTTCTTAGTATAATAGGAAAAGTGTATGGTAGGATACTTATTGACAGAGTTAGAGAAAGAACAGAGGAATTAGTTGGAGAGAACAGGGAGGCTTTAGGAAAAGAAGAGGTTGTGTAGATCAGATATTCATTCTTAGATCTTTAGTGGAAAAGTTTCTAGAGAAGGGAAAGAAGTTGTATGCGACTTTCATGGATTTGGAGAAAGTATATGACAGGGTGGATAGACAAGGATTGTGGAAAGTATTAAGATTATATGGAGTAGATGGGAAGTTGTTGAATGCTGTGAAGAGTATGTATGATTGTGCTAAGGCTGCAGTGCGTGTGGATGGTGAACTAAGTGAATTTTTCTCTGAGGTTGGGTTGAAACAGGGATGTGTCATGTCTCCATGGTTGTTCAATCTGTTCATGGATGGGGTAATAAAAGAGGTACAAGGTAGGGTAGTGGATGTTGGAATGGCCCTGGTGAGAGAGGATAGTGTTTGGAAACTCTCTGTACTCTTGTTTGCAGATGATACTGTTTTGTTGAGTGAAGACGAAGGGGAGCTGCAAGGCTTGGTGGATGAGTTTGGGAGAGTGTGCAAGAAACGGAATCTAAGGGTGAATATAGGGAAGGGTAAAGTGATGGTCTTTGAGAGAGATGAAGTCAGTGAATGTACAGCGAGGTTGGATGGTGAGGAACTGGAAAATGTGAGTACGTTTAAGTACTTGGGTAGTGTGATGAGTAAGGATGGAGGTTTGGAGGGTGAAGTGCTTGAAATGGTACAGCAGGGAAGAAAGGTTGCTGGTTCTTTGAAAGCAGTGATAAGAAACAGGGAAGTGAGCATGGAAGTGAAAAAGTTACTACATGACAGTATTGTGATACCATCTCTAACGTATGGAAGTGAAGCTTGAAGATTGTTGAAAGGACACAAGTCAAGAGTGAGAGCAGTGGAAATGAGTTATTTAAGAGGAGCGTGTGGAGTCACATGGAGAGACAGGCTGACGAATGAGGATATAAAGGAGCGTTGTGGTGTGGATGTGGATGTGATAGGAAGTGTTATGAGGAACACACTGAGGTGGTTTGGCCATGCAGAGAGGATGGAGGGTGAAAGACTGACGAAGAGAGTGTATGTGAGTGAGGTGGAGAGGGGAAGAGGGAGGGGGAGGCCGAGGATGAGATGGAGGGATGGGGTGGAGAGGTATATGAGAGAGGGGTGTGTGAGTTGGCAGCAGGGCAGTGAAATGGCGGGGGACAGGACGACGTGGAGGCGATTTGCTTGTGGCCACCCCAAACGGGATTGAGACGTCTGGCAATAGATAGATAGATAGATTCTGTATCATCTGTATAATGCGGGTTGATGTCACCGTAAGTATTGATGTTCGGATTCAAATTTCTTTAATTTTGACATCCAGGACATCAGACACTTCTGCCACAGTTGGTTCTTTTTTTCAATTACTCTTCAATTTCAGTCTGACCCACTGATAGTCCATAAGCATGTCTTCAGTGGTTGGCAACCTGTGCAAGTTCAATCTGTTAGGATTACCGAAAATTTGGCATGCCGGAGGTTTTCTCGGATGACACACTGCCATCTTGTCACCATGTCCAGCGCTCAAACTGTTTAAGAAATGCAACCGAACATAGCAGGCTTAACGAACTAGAAGTATCATATGCATTATATAATATATACACTCAGGTACTCATAAATCACTTGAGAAGCATGTATCTAAAACCTTATTTGCTTTGTACTCCAATGTATTTGCTTTGACTGATCATGTCCCAGCATATAAAATTAGCAATTTTGGTGGAGGGTAGAAAAATGTTGGTTTTAGAATGCCAAATTTTACATGCAAGATAATATGTGGAACAAGTGACAACTTTTATTGGATATTACCTGTCATAATACAATTTTTTATTTTTTCTACCCACCCTACTGTCCAGATAATAAACTGGGCAGTCTTATTGTCCGATTTATGAACTGGGCAATTTGTTACCCAGTTCATGAACTGAAAAAACTGGCTGGTCATTTTATGAAATAGGCATATTTTATACTGGATATTAAGTATTTGTCTTTGTATTTGTCAATGTGTATGGCATATAATTTCCTGTGTTATGATAACTCGGTAACAGTATGACAAGTGAACAGCAGTTGGTTGATTGTCACTGAAACCCCTCAAGCAGCTATGACATACAATTAAACAACAGTCATATGACTAAGTGCCTAGGGGAACTAACTGCACTTGAATAAATGACACCACGATCGGTGTCAAAGGCTTCGTCAGTTGTTTAAGAGGCAATGAGCAGGAAGTATTAAGAGACAATGAACAAGTAGTGTTAAGAAACAATGAGCAAGAAATACAGCAAGCAGTTTCGAGATGAGTGGCCTAATGACTCTAGATTAAATAAGTGGTTTACTAGTCTAGCAGATGACACAAAGAGCTACTGCATATATTACAAGTTTTCCTTGTATGCAACCCTAAGTGACATTGAAACCCACCCCAGTACTGCCAAACCTAGGATAGCAGAAGAACCATTTAGGTCTGAAGGGCAAAGAGTTATTCTGTTCGAAAACAAAAGTAATGACACCAGAAAATTGAAGGGCTGGGTAGTTCTATTCATAGCAGAACATTGTGCATTACAAGTTGCAGACCACCTGTCAGAGGTGTGCAGTGTGTTTCAGTGGCTCCAAAGAATATGTGATCTAAGTGTATTGCAGTGGTCTGTAATTTCATTGTCCTTCACTTCATCACCTAACTGAGAGCTGATATCGATGAAGGAAAGTTTACCCTACTGACTGGTCAAAGTAATGACATTTCTGCGACAAAGTTATTAGATATTGCCATTACTATTGTTTTGTTAAAAGGAAGAAAACAGTAGTGGCATTTTTGGATATGAATGAACTCAGCGAGTGCATTGCTGATGCATTATATGATGCCACAAAATTGTCTTAAGGGAGAATACTGTAGATTTGCAGAATTTTTTGGCAAATGGCAGTGACAGTGCATCAGTGATGACTGCTGTTAATAATTGTGTTTCTGTTAAAAGTGGACGTCCAACGATTGCTGCTATTATACTGCAAGTGATCATCTTCTGCGGTATCTCGACTGTTTAATCAGAGAGACTGCCAACTGGTTTTCAGAGTCATCTGTAAGACAGTTAAGGTACAAAGAGCTTTATGGCTTGATTAATGAAGGGCAGACCCTTTTTTGAAGCTAGTGCAGATAACCTTTCTGACGATATGTGGGATCAGATTGACTGAAACACATTTTTGAAATGATGCCATTCAGCCACTTATTGTTTTAGGTGTCTGGTGAACCATGACTTTGTCATTGGCCAGTGTATAAGCACACAAATTTTGAGTGGAAAGACTCATAGCTCAGGAGTTAGGATGATACAAACTTTACTGGATGTCGTCCAGCACCCCACCTAGCATTCGTTTGTGTTTATATATATATATATATATATATATATATATATATATATATATATATATATATATATATATATATATATATCTGTATATATATATATTATTTTATTTTTATATTTGCTTTCGGATTCTAGATATTATTGACCATGTCAGTGAATGATGAGATGTTCTACAGTCAGCAGGAGAGAATCGTAGATGATCCTCCCATTTCTGATGCAGATAATGACACCTGCAGTGATTTATCTGATATTAAAATCATTCAGGGGTTTTCTAATTAAAAATGTCAATCTTGTTTATTTTATTTATTTTTTTTTTTTATGTGTCCGACTCTGGGCAAAGGCTTCAGGCCTATATCTCGGGGCAGTAGCCTATCCCAAGGCCCAGTAGTCCTCCTATACCTCCACATGTCACCACTTTGGCACTAACACCCATCCATATTGAATACATGCTAGGGCTGTCTCATACAGGACTGCTGTATTGGTGTTAGCGGGGGTATTTTTACGACATGTCGGCGGGTCATCTGGTAGATCAGGATGTTTATGTTCATTTGATACGTAAATCATTCAGGGGTTTCTGAATAAAAATGTCAGTTTCTTTATGTTCAGGACGTAGATACAAAAAAATTTTTGCATAATTTTATTTTGATATTTTTCTATGGAATTATAACTGGTAATACATTTATTTTATTATGTTAAGAGGATGTTGAATGAATAAGAATGATTGAACCAAAAAATATATGCCACATTATTCATTACATGTGCAAACTTTCAAAGATTTTACAATAATAAAAATTTTACTTTCATTAAAACAGACACACACACACACACACACACACACACACAAATAACATATGTAACAAACTTAAACCAGTTTTTTGTTTATGTAAATTTTTACGCTACTTCTGATCAATGACATTGCGCAAATTCTGAATATGTTATTTGTTTTTGTATAAATCCAGAGTTACAGGAATTTTGCAACACCATATACATTGTACTAGGACAGGAACAGCAACTTGCTACCATTTCGAGAATACTGAGAATGTCAAAGAATTTATGTTACGAATATAACTAAAAAAATGAGCAAACAGTAACATCACAAGGAATGTTGGCACATACTATCTAGAAATGCACTTTTGATTTTGACTTTCTTCTGTAGCTGTGATGACAATTGCGCAACAATCCCCAAACGTAATTGACCATCATCGCCTCATTCCACCTGCCCTGATTTCTGGTTTCCTTCAGCACAATGTCCTGGTGGAACTGTTTGCCATGCTCCTCGCTGACTGCATCCAAGTTGCTTTTGAAGAAATCAAGGTGGGAATGCAGAGAGTGCAATTTGATTGACATTTTGCATCTATGTCGATGGAATATGCTGATCAAGTTGCTGACGAGCTGTGTGGAAATTGGTCTCCTCTGGCTGCCAAGAATTCCTTTTAAAACCTCTCTGAAAAGCATTCCAAGCATGCTCTTCATCATCAGTCATATTAGCATGGAGTTCACGACTTGCATTCTTCGACCTTGCGGCCCAGTGAATATGCCAGCCGTCACCTTTGCCACGCTTAAATTGGGAAACACTGATCGGATATGCAGAAACGCATCGCCATCCTTGTCGATGGCTTTCACGAATTACCAAGTTTTATGTGTAGTGCCAGTAGCAAATTCCTTCTCTCTGGAGATCAGTGGAGCTTTCCAAATGCTGCATGAGCATGGTGTGAGACTCTCTGAGAGGCCATTATTTCCTCACAAAATTTTCTACATCTCCCCGGCAGTCCACAAGCATAAAAAACATGAGTACTTCGTACAACCGCCTTGCATACCAAGTAGGAACAAAGTCATTTTGAAATCCCCACAAGCCTCCGAACTGCGATCTGAGTACTTGATCTTTGTCAGACAAACCTTCACATTCTCATAGTCTTCTCTCATTTCCAAAGAAAGTGCAACTGGAAATGATGGGGAGTTCGCCGCTGTTATGCAAAAGCACAGCTTTTAGGCTTTTCATGGAACTGTCTATGATAAGTTGGCATTCTGAGGCCTTGTAATCCACTCCAATGGCTTGGGACAAATCCTTAACTTCAGAACAAAAACACAATGAGGTTTCTTCACAAAATTTGAAGAAGCATACAAACCTGCCATGGCAATTCCTATAACTCAGCTTGCAACAGGGATCCAACAAGTTCCATTCACTTAGATGTGATGCCAGCAGCTCAGCATTGGACATGGTGAGTCCTCTCGGACCAAGTAATCCAGTTCTTGCTGACTAGGAAAGTGTGGAGTGACTCCGGAACATTCTCCAGCACAATTCATCATCACTTTCCACTCCATCATCAATGATGTCCTCATGGTCAGCCATTATGTCAGCCATTACACTGGCATGCGGTAATAAGACTAGAAATAAACAATTGGCAATTGTTGACAAAAACCTAGATATAGACAAACAAAACATACACCATTGAAATCAGCAAGGAAAACTGAGTCTAAAATAATATTAAAAAATAATGAATAAACAAATTCTTTGTTTCACAGTGTTCATCCATCCATCCATCATCCAAGCCTACATTGCCCTATGAGGGGCGCACAAGCCCGGGGCTAGGCAAGTTGGTCCTGACATTGAGGATGAGATTGAACAGCCTCACTCATCCCTGTGTGGCATTATATGAGTAATAAACCCCAACCATTCCTTGGATATAAACCTGCACAGGCTCAATCCAATTGGAGCACTGTAATTACCCACTGAACCACCAGGCACCAAAATTTGGTTCTATGGTTACCACCCAGCATAGTAAATGGTTTCCTGGTGAAAAGGAAACCATTTGGCTTGTCACTCAGTGTAGAGTCACCCACAGGCAGAAGGAAGAGGAAAGAATGAAGGAATGAAAGACAGAAGAGGATAGATGAAAGAATGAAGGAATGAAAAACAGAAGAGGATAGATGGAAAGAAGGATGGAGGAGATAAAAGGGCAGTCACCCGAGAGCAGCGCTACATCGAGTGAGTGGATGGTGAGCACCCCCACCTACCACAAATAGATAAATAAAGAAAAAAAAAAGATAAAAGACAAAAGAGACATATGGTGGATTGGCCACACGTGCCATGTCCAGGGCAACATATGTACAGAGTTTAATATATGTAACTTTGAGAGTATGACAGAAAACCAAAAAGTAATTTGGGGTCTTTCAAGACCCACATGGCATTCCTGGTTACGTTTTTTCACCTGACGTATGAAGGGTTAAGTCATACACAATGGTTGGTGATGGAAACTGCCATAGCCAGAATTCGGAACCAGTGGATTGAGCTGAAATCTCATGTTTTTAACTTGCACTAAAAGAAGTGCTATTATACTGCAGAACGCCCATAGCAGTGTTTTTAACCTGAGGCGTCCCGTCGACGTATGGGTATGTTGCAACATTTTGCATTTGCCAGTACCGTCGACGTACTGGTACATTGCGCAATTGCAAGGTTCATAATTTGCACAATTTTCAATTTTTGTGCATGATTTCTCGTACGTATACACAGGACACCTTCCTCTATTCCTCTACAAGATGCCAAGCAGGGACAATGCCTTACACCGCCCAACCTCTCCCCCCCCCCCTGCACGCCATTGTCTCGGCAATTCACCCGTTACCAGTGACCTGGCCAATAAAGACATTCTGGGCCAGAGTGATTCCCCAATCGATGACAATGTGGAGGACAAAATTTACATAGCATTAGAGGAAGAAACAGTCAGAAATGATGATCAGGTAATGTGGCAAAAAAAGATAAGGTATGGTGATGAGTTAGTGAGTGAAACAATGCTTATAATGCCTATATTACTGTCTGAAAACCAATATACTCTCATACAACATATAAATTCGTACCAATTAAATAAATAAATACCGTTTATGAGTGGTGTGAAATAGTTACCCTCCCATAGAACTCGTTTTCTTTGGTGCCAGCCTGTTAGAAAACCCAGTCAGGTAAGGAGGTACTGGTACCTAGATCAAGTATTTTAAACCTCAGGTGAGCGATTTCTCTATGAATTTTCGATGTTTCTCACCAAAATTGGAGGTTTTAGCCAAAAAAAAAAAAAAAATTGAGAACACCTCGGGATTGGGGGTGTCGGAGGTGCGAAATAGCTCGGGATGTGACGGGTTAATAAGAAAAGATGTGTGTTTATTGTGTTTTTTAACCTGTCTTGTCCCGGCAGATTTTTCACCAATGTTCCCCCCCCCCAGAACCCCGGCAGATTTTTAAATTTTATTTATTTTTTTTTTAAAACCTTCGCTCCTTATGAGAAACATCAAAAATGCAGAGAGAAGTGCTCACCTGAGTTTAGAAATGCCCGAAACAGGCGACCTTCCCCTCACCTGGTACCATTTTCTATCAAACCCGGCTCCAAAGAAGACGTTTTCTGTGGAAGGGGTACCTATTCCAAACCACTCAGAATAGGTAGATATTTATTTATTTCATGTTAATTTATATGTAGTACAAGAGTATAATGGTTTTCAGACAGAGGTGAAAAGATTAGTAAGAGAGTAAGAATAGGGTGGATGAGGAATTTGGAAGGAATTTGAGTGTAATGTGGAGGGACTGTAAGAAAATGTTCTGGAAAGAGGTGAAGAGAGTAAGACAAGGTGGAAGTGAGGTTAGTAGGGGAGTGAAAGATAAAAATGGTAGATTACTAGTGGAGAAGGGAGAAAAAGTGAGCAGATGGAGAGAACACTTTAAGGAACTGTTGACCATACAGGATGGAAGTAATGCGAATATAAGTGGCTGGGGAATGACTGGGAGAAGGAGGGAGGTGAGAAGACAGGAAGAAATCAGTAGGATAGAAGTTGTGGAAGCAATGAAGAAAGTTAAATTGGGGAAAGCCCCAGGAATTGATGGAGTGTGTGGTGAAATGCTGAAGTATGGGGGAGAGATAATAGTAGAATGGATGTGGAAGATGTGCAGATTGGCCTGGGAGGAAGGTAGAGTCCCGGAGGATTGGAAGTCAGGTATAATTATTCCCTTGTACAAAGGAAAAGGGGAAAAAGAAGTGTGTGGTAATCATAGGGGCATTTGTCTTCTTAGTATAATAGGAAAAGTTTATGGTAGGATACTTATTGACAGAGTTAGAGAAAGAACAGAGGAATTAGTTGGAGAAGAACAGGGAGGCTTTAGTAAGGGAAGAGGTTGTGTAGATCAGATATTCATTCTTAGATCTTTAGTGGAAAAGTGTCTAGAGAAGGGAAAGAAGTTGTATGCAGCTTTCATGGATTTGGAGAAAGCATATGACAGGGTGGATAGACAAGGATTGTGGAAAGTATTAAGAATATATGGAGTAGATGGGAAGTTGTTGAATGCTGTGAAGAGTATGTATGATGGTGCTAAGGCTGCAGTGCGTGTGGATGGTGAACTAAGTGAACTTTCTCTCTGAAGGTTGGGTTGAAACAGGGATGTGTCATGTCTCCATGGTTGTTCAATCTGTTCATGGATGGGGTAATAAAAGAGGTACAAGGTAGGGTAGTGGATGTTGGAGTGGCCCTGGTGAGAGAGGATAGTGTTTGGAAACTCCCTGTACTCTTGTTTGCAGATGATACTGTGTTGTTGAGTAAAGATGAAGGGGAGCTGCAAGGCTTGGTGGATGAGTTTGGGAGAGTGTGTAAGGAACGGAATCTAAAGCTGAATGTAGGGAAGAGTAAAGTGATGGTCTTTGAGAGAGGTGAAGTCAGTGAATGTACAGCGAGGTGGGATTGTAAGGAATTGGAAAATGTGAGTACGTTTAAGTACTTGGGTAGTGTGATGAGTAAGGATGGATGTTTGGAGGGTGAAGTGCTTGAAATGGTACAGCAGGGAAGAAAGGTTGCTGGTTCTTTGAAAGCAGTGATCAGAAACAGGGAAGTGAGCATGGAAGTGAAAAAGTTACTACATGACAGTATTGTGATACCAACTCTAACGTATGGAAGTGAAGCATGGACGTTGTTGGAAGGACACAAGTCAAGAGTGAGAACAGTGGAAATGAGTTATTTAAGAGGAGCCTGTGGAGTCACATGGAGAGACAGGCTGATGAATAAGGATATAAAGAAGCGTTGTGGTGTGGATGTGGATGTGATAGGAATCGTTATGAGGAACACACTGAGGTGGTTTGGCCATGTGGAGAGGATGGAGGGTGAGAGACTGACGAAGATAGTGTATGTGAGTGAGGTGGTGGGGGGAAGAGGGAGGGGGAGGCCGAGGATGAGATGGAGGGATGGGGTGGAGAAGTATATGAGAAAGGGGTGTGTGAGTTGGGAGAAGGGCAATGAAATGGCAGGGGACAGGGCGACGTGGAGGCGATTTGTTTGTGGCCACCCTAAACGGGATTGAGGCACCTGGCAATAGATAGATAGATAGAATGTATGTGATATAAGAATTGTCTCACTCACCAAACACATCAACATATCGCACCTTCCTTGGCAACGTTACCTCCTTGTCACTTCTAATCCTTTCTTCCTCTGGTGCCACGTAAACTTTGTCCTCCACGTTGTCATCGATTGGGGAATCACTGTCGCCCTGAGTTTCATACCATGGTGTGACATGTCTTTATTGGCCAAGTCACTCATAACAGGTGAGCTGCCGAGACAGTGGAATGCAGGGGATGGGGTCACGTGGGGTAAGGCATTGTCCTCGTCTGGCCTCGGTAGAGGAAGGTGTACCACATATACGTACCAAAAATCAAGTGCAAAATTTGAAAAATGTGCAAATGATAGACCTTGAATTACAGGGCGTTTATAAACATCAACGGGAGCACAGTGACAAAATGTTCAGGCACACATGTACGCCAAGAGGATGGGGCGGGTTAAACTACAATCTTGGAGTCCAGCAAGGTAAAAAATGAAGTGTGATGTAGAGGTGGATGATCCGACAAAATTACTGCATCATTTGGTTCAGTTGACTGGTTCCCTGTGGCATAAAATCATCATCCCAAGAAAGAAAAAATCAAGTGCATAGAAAGTTTCCTGGATCCACTCTCATAAGGTTATACAGAGATAGCAAGGAAAGTGCTTTCATAACTATGAGTTGCATCGGGAGGTCATTAAGAACATTGGCACAGTGGAGGCTTACAAGAAAATGTTGGGTAATAATTTGTAAGATCCCACAACCTCTAGCCTGGCCATCAAGAAAGATGAACCAAGACTGGGATTTGGCTACTTTACCTTACCCACCTTCAAAGAAAGTGCTGTTGCTCACTAAAGCATTATTTGTACAATTTTTGTTACACCGCATTTTCCTCATGTCATTATTCTGAGAAATTCTGAGAATCATACATTCAGTTTATGTGAGGCGGTAGCTCAATCAGTAGAGAGATGGCCTGCAGTCCTATCAGACCCAGGTTCAAATCCCTGCTGGGGTAGGGAACAATTTAACAATTTGAACTTCATAAAAGCAGACTTTACTGATCTACTGGAAGACCCGCCGACATATTGTAAAAATACCCCCACTAGTACCAATAAGCTAATCCTGTATGAGACAGCCCTAGCATGTAGTCAGTATGGATGGTGGGTGTTAGCTCTGAAGCAGTGACATGTCAAGGTGTACGGTATGGAGGAGGACTGCGTGGCCTTGGGAGCAGGCTGTGAAGCCTGTGCCCAGAGTTGGGCACATAAAAAAAAAAATTGTATTCATTGTTAAATGTATTGTTGTCCATATATTTACTGATTTAGTGACTGTTAGTACAAGACTGACCTAGTGTCTTTTGGTTTACATGAGTTGGCAATTCTGGCAAAAAATTACACCAGTCACCGCCTGGCCTGCATCACTGGTGGAGAGTGTGGCTTTCCAAAAACAGTTCCGGCAGACATACTTGTACACTTGTCATTATTGGCTACTAAATGCATCACAGATTGTGTCTGCTTGCTGTACATATATATGTAATTGGAAAACTGGGGATAGTGGCAGTAGTCTTTTATTAACAGTGGGGCACCAATTTTCGGGCCTAATTGGGTCCAAAAATAATGCGCGAAAGTGGAATTAGCGAAAATTGGGGCATTGTCTTTATGGCAAAAAGGCTAATTGGTTCCCGGTTATCCTAAAGTAACATCAGATTTTCATTTTCACTTGCAATACAGTACATCAAATCACTATTGTACATTGCATTGTGAGATACAAACAATAAAAACTGTACCTACAGTACACATTATATGAGGAGAAACATACCACAGAGACCAGGTTGAGGTGTTTAATGGATGTTGGGGGTAAGTATCCGAGCCTTTCCTCCCGACTTTGAATGTCCCAGCCACTTTTTATCACCACCACTGCCTCCTGGCCCTCCCCCCACACCACCAGGCTCTCCCCCCACACCACCAGGCCCTTTCCCCACACTACCAGGTATAGTAGAGGCCATTGAACCGTGAGAATCCAACACAATGGAGCTAGCACGCTCGTACACAATGGCGGGAATGGGTGGACAGAGTGTTGACATGACGTCATTCAAGATGGCGGTGGGTTGCGGGCGGGCGGTGCAGGAAATTCAAAGTTCAAAATATTGTCCCAAACCCAAAATTTGTGCGCGAAAATCGATTTTTTTCAAGCGAAAGTGGAAGTTAGGGAATATTTGGTGCATGCTGCGAAAGTGGATTCCGCGAATCCTGCTGTAGCGAAAGTTGGTGCCCCACTGAAGGTGAAAAACTTTGGTGGTCCTGTCATTAAGGCCGTAGGTCTGAAAGTGGTGGTAGTGTCCCATAAACTCGGCCAGCTGTACGATGGATGATGCAAACTTGGATATAAGACATTGTTAGCAATACTTGTAAGTAGTCCCATCAGACAATGGAAAAGTATTTAGTAAAATCCGTTTGTGTACAAAACACAAATCCAGCTCAAGCCTTGTTTTTGCAGTTGGGTTTAAGTTGCCATAGACTTACCTATGGTTGTTGAATGAACTGCTGAGGTGGATGCTGAGAGAAGTGAATGGAAAGTGAAGGGTGTAATCATCAGCATATTAGTGAATAGGGTAAGATGTACAACCTGGAAGGTCATTGGAGAACAGGAGGAAGATAGATGGCAATAGGACAGAACCCTGAGGAAACCCAATATTGATAGCTCTATGAGAAGAACGGTGACTGTCTAATACAGCAGCTATAAAAAGACCAGAAAGGAAGCAAGAGTTGAAGGCACAGGTAAAAGGATAGAGACCATAGTAGCACAGTTTTTAAATTAAAAATTTATGCCAAACTCGATAAAAAGCCTTTGAGATGTCAAGGGCAATGGTGATGTTTCACAAAAGTTCTGAAAGGATGATTATCAGGAGTCTTTTTAAAAAGTGAGAAGATTGCTGGTGGAGCGTTGCTGATAGAACCCAAACAGCGATCAGAAAGGGTGTGATAGGAAAAGTACTTTATTTTTTTTTACCCCTCTCCAATGGGTAACATATATACAGTACACATCACGATTGGGGTGCTACTTGGCCACTGGGCAGCAGCAATGCATGCAAGTGTCTTACCACCACCATTTGAACCAGCTGCCACTTCATCTCACCACCAAAGGGTAGATAGGGAGTCCCTCCATAGCACACAGGCAAAAGTCTTAAGATTCCTTTTTGTCTATTTCTGTTTGAGCCGCCTGTAGCCAATTGCATCTTCCACCCTTCCCAAGCCTCTTTCCAAGGATACTAGAAAAGGGCTCAGTGATAGTGCCATAAGGCATGCCTTGTATGTAACAATGTCTAGTTTATTTAGGAGTGAAGTTATTACGCTGAGAGCAAAGCCATTGTCAGTGCCACGGGCAGATGCACGAACATGTCCTGCTCTCGCACCAAAACTTAGTTCTCTTCCTCACGTCATTACTCATCGACGCAATGACCTACAGACCCGGGGATACTTTCTTTTGCAAGAGGAAGAGTTTGTAGGAAACATGGTCTTAATTTGTTTCCCTAAGTGCTATACTTTCCAAGATAGTAAGGTTTGAAAACAAGCAATTTCCGGGAAATTGCCCGTGGTGAGGTGATGACTGCGTTAAAAATAGCCTGGCATTTGGGGGGTTAATAACAAAAAAGTAGAAACGCAGGATGTTGAGGCAACTGGACGATAGTTAGAGGGCTTAGAGTGATCATGCTTGTTTGGTACAGGCTGAATGACAGCAAACTTCCAGGAATAAGGAAAGATACTAATTCGACAAAGACAAAAGAGGTTACCTAAGAAGGTTTTAAGCAGAGAAACACAGTTATTGAGGACAGCAGGCGGGACCCCATCTGGGCCGTACACCTTGATAGTACTGAAGCCATTGAGGGTTAAAAGTACAGCAACTAAAGAAATTTTAATGTCAGTCATTGGGAAGTCAGAAGGGGGGGGGGGAGAAGTGATGGAAAAACAGCACCAGACCCTAGTCGTATTTCATAAACTGCGGAAAAATTTGCCCAGATCACAAACTTACCAGTCAGACACCTCAGCTCATGAAGTTGATAGCAGATTTGTCCAGTTTATGAACCCAGCAACTAGACTGCTGACTTCATGGACTGGGCAGTTTCACAAAAGATACGACACACACACACACACACACACACACACACACACACACACACACACACAATCTGCCCCAGGGAATGTAAGTACCACATGTGCTTTTAGTACTGCAACATGAACACATACTTTAGTAAAGCAAATTTGGAAAAGAAAAGGGTTAAAGGTAGAAAGCAGGACGATGATTTCTACCAAGAACTGGTTGAAATGGAGACTCATAACAAACTGTGTGAGCGAGTACACAGGCTTGAGACTACTTTTCAAAATGAGATTGATGAAATTAAGAAACAGATGCACTTGCAAAAGGAAGATATAGAAAAATTAGGAAAGAAAGTCAACAAGAAAGACAACCATAGGAGAGCTAACAGTTGAAGTGGAAAATGGCAAGTACAGTAGTCAACCACGATAGTATTATGGAAGAGTTCAAAAGTGATACAGAGACAATTAGGCAAGTAAGCAGTCTGATAGACCAGAGCAGTGATATTGAGGAGAAGATAACACAGGTGAATGAAGCTGTGCAAAGCTACAAAAATGATGTGGAAACCACATATGCTGAAATGGTGAAAGTAAAGAAAGACTTAGAAACAAGGGTGGAAGAAGAAAACATTAAAAAGGAAGTGAAAAGAATAATCCAAAACAATCCTAAGTTAGTCAGAGATTCAGTAGATATTAAAAAATCTATAGTAATCACTGGTATAGAAGAGGAAGAAGTAAGAAACAAGATCTCAAGAGACAAAAAGGAGATGGCAAATGTAGTGGACATATTGAAAGAAGTATCAGAGGAAATCTGTAGTAAAGACACAGAGGAACACAAAAGGTTAGGGAAATACGAGAGAAGTAAGTCAAGACCACTAAAGGTAACCTTCCAGAGTGTAAACACAGTGAGGAGATACTAAAAAATGCAAAGAATCTTATGGAAAAAGAGGAGTTCAAAAATGTATGGATAAAAGTATGCCTAACACAAGAGGAACTGGAATTAATGAAAGAGAAGAGGGAGGAAGCAAAAACAAAAAATGAGGGAAGATCAGAGGAGAAGAAGAACACATTTCTTTACAAAGTAATTGGATTGCAGGTACGAAAGTGGTACATAAACAGGAGGGAATAAAAAGGAGGAAGGTAGTAGAACCAAATCATGACAAGTATATAAACAAGATGATTAAGTTGATGTACTCAAATGTGGATGGAATGGTATCTAAATTATTAAAGATGAATGATTATGTCAGAGAAAATGAACCACATATAATATGCCTAATGAAACAAAATTAACACCAAGAATATCGAATGACATCCTAAACTTAAAGGAATATAATATATGGAGAAGAGATAGGAACTTAAAAAAAGGAGGAGGATTTATAATATTAACTAAGAAAAATCTAAAAGTCAAAGAAATAGAATTAGATATACACTCACAAATAGAACTGATTGCAGTAGAGATAAATACATCTGAGGGGAAAGTAATTGTAGCCAATTTGTACATGCCACCCAGATCAAACACATGGGAAAGAGACGAATATGAGGACCTGGTGGAGAGTACAATTCAGAGTTTAAGAGCATTACTACATAAAATGGAAGAGAAATAAAAAAGAATTATACTAACTGGAGATTTTAATACAAACATAAATTGGAATACTCTAGATATAATAAGCCAAGAAAACTGTTGGGACCAAAAGCTCCTGGATCTTGTGCAAGAGTTTTTCCTAATGCAACATGTAAGGGAAAGCACCAGAAAAAGAGGACTTGATGTACCCTCAATGCTAGATCTCATATTTACCAGGCAAGAAAACGATATTGACAGTTTAATATATCACCCTCCATTCCGCAAAAACGACCATGCAGTACTAAATTGCAACTTCAGGATTGCATATGACATAGATAACAGCAATGAAAGTTACAAAAAGAGCCTAAACTATAAAAAGAGAAAGTATCATGACCTAAAGAAGTACTTCATAGAAATTGCTTGGGAAAAGGAGCTTAGAGGACAAGATTTAAATGCTGTATATGAAAAATTCTGTGAACTTTATGAAATAGGAGTCCAGAAGTACATCCCACAGCACAAAGAAGCAGAAAAGAAAATAAAGAAATGGTTCAATACAGAATGTAAAAAATTAAAAGAAAAAAGAGATTTGTTGTGGAACAGATACAGAAGATACAATAGTGAAAGGGCATATAATAATTACTAACAGGCAAGAAACGATTATGCAAGAATAAGGAGGGAAACCCAAAAACAGTTTGAGGAGGATATCATAAATAAAAGTAGTGATCAACCAAAGCTTTTTACCGCTACATCAGAAGCAAAATCAAAGTAAAAGATAAAATATAATCCATTACGGATGATGGAATCACCTATACACAAGAGAAGGATATTTGTGAAGCACTAAACAAGAATTTCCAATCAGTTTTTACAGAGGAAAAAAATTTTGAGAGGGATTATGTGGAACATGCATGCCCACACATACTACCAGATATACAAACATCAGAAAAAGAAATACAGGAGGAGCTAAGTAAATTAGACAAAGGAAAAACAAATGGTCCTGATGAAATTTCATGTTGGGTGCTATGTGAATGTGCAAAGGAGTTAAGTAAACCATTATTTCTAATTTTCAAGAAATCCTTGAGTCAAGGTAAACTACCTGATATTTGGAAGAAGCAAACATTGTTCCCTTATTCAAGAAAGGGGATAGAATCCACTTAACTACCGACCAGTATCACTAACCAGTGTTGTAAGCAAGGTATTAGAAAAACTTATAAGAAAAGCTTGGGTAAATCATCTAGAAGAACACAATATGATAACAGAAAGACAGTTTGCTTTCAGAAAAGGAAAATCATGTGTTACTTATCTGTTGAGCTATGACAGAGTAACAGACACATTACAGGAAAGAGAAGGATGGGTGGACAGTATCTATTTAGATTTCAGGAAAGCATTTGACACAGCACCACACCAAAGACTTTTATGGAAACTGTACCATCAAGGAGGAATACGAGGCAAACTGTATTGTTGGATGCAAGATTTTCTCATAAAAAGAGAAATGAGAACAGTACTAAGGGGAAATTACTCATCATGGAAAGAAGTGACTAGTGGAGTACCACAGGGTTCAGTGCTGGCACCAATCATGTTTTTAGTGCATATAAATGATATAGACAGTAACACTGGAAATGAAAGCAATCTAAATATGTTTGCAGATGATGCAAAAATTACAAAGGAGAATTACTAACACAGACTCTTGCAATGAGCTACAAGAAGAATTAAATGAACTTCATGAATGGAGTAACACATGGCAAATGGATTCAATGTGGACAAGTGTCATGTAATCAAGTTTGGTAAAAGTGGAAAAAGACCTGATTGGGATTATGTGTTTGGATATAAAGCCCTACACACATCAGAAAGAGAGAAGGACCTAGGTGTGATTGTCAATAACAGACTATCTCCGGCTGACCACATCAGTGAGAATGTACGGAACATGTATACACTGCTTGCCAATATGAGAATAGCGTTTACATATATAAATGAAGACATGCTAAGAAAGATAATAACATCATTCATCAGACCAATGCTGGAGTATGCGTCAGTAGTCTGGAGTCCTCATCTCAAAAAACACATACACAAGATTGAAAAAGTTCAAAGGGCCGCTACAAGATGGGTACCAAGCTTAAGGGATCTAAGCTATGAAGAAAGACTAATTAAACTGAATCTACCAACATTACAGGAGAGAAGAAAAGAGGTGACATGATTATGCTATATAAATGCATGTCAGGGAAGGAGAAAATAGACAAAAGATTACTTAACGTATGGGGAAGCATCAGCAAGAGGACACCGCAAAAAAAATAGCATAAAAAGAGAGGTGATAAAGGCGTAAGGAAATTTAGTTTCCCAAATAGAGCAACTGATCAGTGGAATGCACTACCGAATGAAATAGTGTGTGCCAAAACAATTCACAAATTTAAGGATATGTACGATAAATATGATTTAAGACACGGGACAGTACGAGCTTGACTCATTCCTGTAAAGATACAATTGGGTAAGAACAATTAGTTAAGAACACACACACACACACACACACACACACACACACACACACACACGTACATACATGCGTACATACACACGTACGGAACTACTGTTCGCTGGTCTCCACAAGAAATAATTAAAAAATTAAAAAATAATGAGAGACACAAAAGCATTTGGGATGTTGTCAGTGTAATATATAGCGATATGGAACTTCCCTCCACCGCCCCCTTCAGTTCTCCCAGACACTCTCCTCTACCACTTCCCTCTCCCTTCTCCATTCTCTTTTCCCTTCGTCTTTCTTCTTCATTACTCCTCCTTCTCCTTTCCCCGTCCTCTCATCCTTTTTCTTCTTGTCTCCATTCCTCTTCCCGCCCCCCTCTTCTCTCCCATTTCTTTCATAGCCTTTTCTTTCCTCCTCTTCCCGTTCCCTTCCCCTCCCCCTCCTAACTCCTGTCAATGTCCTCCTTCTCTATCATACTCCTCCCCTCACGTTCTCTCCGCTTTTCGCTGTCCCGTCCATCCTCCTCTCACTCTGTCTCTTTGTCTTTCTCCCCTCTTCCACGCTCCATCTTCTTGGATTAAAGCACGCCTCCCTCTTCTTCCTTCATTATTTTCCTTCTACTAGTCACTTTCTTTGTCCTTTCCCTTTCCTTTTTCCCTGCCCCCAACCCTCCCCTCTCCTCGTCTCCTATCTCCACCCCTTCTTCCACTCCTTCCCCTCCCTTATCTCCTCCCTCCCATGCCCCTTCGATTGAGCCCAATCAGTTCGATAACGGATGCGTAGTCTAATTCTTGTTTCCTTTTTACGATTTCATTCAGCTTAGGGAAGATTTTTGATTGGAGAGATTACATACAGTATACCTTTCACATTCCTTCGTTATGTGAGGGCTCTCCAAAGCTGAATAAAACCAAATAAGTTAGCCACGGGCTTGAAGAAGTTAAGCACTCCTCTTCCCTTCTCCATGTCTTTCTTAAAATTATATTTTTCCTTTGTTATCATCTCCCTGGAGATGCAAAAATAAATGGAAAAAGATATCCGTGTTCTCACTGGATTAAACAATGTCATTCTCAGGTCTCTACAGTGAAACCACAGCAAAATTTATCCCCCAATCCTCTAGGTACTGTTTACTCTTATGGTGTAAATGGTAAGCTTCTACGTGCCGTCAACAGTTTTTATGATAGCAGTGAGGCATGCGTAAGGGTAAATGGTCACCTAAGTGACCGGTTCACGATTAATGTGGGCGTGCGACAAGGTTATGTGATGTCCCCATGGTTGTTCAATATATATATATGGATGGGGTGATGAGAGAAATAAAAACACGAGTAATGGAGAGAGGGATGGCGTTGGTAATGAGTGGTGATAGATGGAATATCTAAATTTCTTTGCATGCTGATGAAGCTGTGCTACTTGCAAGTACTGGGCAAGAGCTTGGTGACTAGTGCAGATTTTTGTAGATGTCTGTGAGCATCGTGTCTTGAGAGTAAACGTACAAATGAGTAAAATAATGGTTACTGAGAGAGAAGACGACTCCCAGTGTGATGTTACAGTGAATGGAGAGAGATTGGAATAAATGAGAAACTTCAAATACCTGGGTATAGTGATAGAAAAGAGGAAAATGTGCAAAAGAAATGGAAAGTAGAGTGACACAAGGTAGGACAATAGCTGGTTCTATGAATGCCTTGATAAAAAACAGAGGCTTGAGTGTTGCAGCCGTGCGAGGCTTACATGAAGGAGTGTTAGTACCAACTTTAACATACAGATGTGAGACTATGGTGTGGCATGAAAATGAAAAGTGAAGAGCAAGAGCAGTGGAGATGAGACTACTGAGGAATGTATGTGGAGTACAGGGAGTGGATAGGATACAGAATAATATGATTCGTGAAAGATGCAGAGTGAGGAAGTCTGTGGACACCAGAATCGAGAGAGTGTACTAAGATGGTTTGGTCGCGTGGAATGAATGGATGAAAACAGAGAGGGGAAAAAGGTATGTATGAGCGAATTTGAAGGAGGAAGGAGGCGAGGTAAGCCAAGAAGAAGGTGAATGGATATGGTGGATGAGTGCATGAGGAAAAAGTATGGAAGTTGGTACGGCTATGGGACTGACAAGAGACCGAGCTGGCTGGATGAATTTTGTGTGAAGTGCATCACCAGGGATTTGGCACCCCTTTTTAATGTGACAGTGTTCGGACTGACCCTACCAGATAGGTATATGTGAAGCTACAGAACGTGGTGAAATTTTTTTTTAGTTTATCTCATGGAGGGAAGATTCCATGTGCTTCAATGATGAGTGAATGGGTGCATGGCCCAATGAACTGGACAAAGTTAGGCTGTCTGGACGTTGCTACTCCTCATCCAGCTCAAGGGTGGGAAAGGAGGTCTGGATGCTGATGCTGATGATGACTATTAAATTAGCCGTGTCATCCCCCCCCTCAGTCTGTGTGTGTGTGTGTGTGTGTGTGTGTGTGTGTGTGTGTGTGTGTGTGTATTCTGGTCCTAGTCATCATTACCACCCTACACATTGGTTAGGCTACACGGTAGTTAGGACAACAATGTCGATGAGGACGTCGAAAAGGTGTGGCCAAGCAATGTTCTGGTCCTAGTCATCACTTCCACAATAAGTTATGTCTCGTGCTATTTCTACATTTTATATATACAGTATATAGATGTGTTTATTTATATTTAATGGGCATGTATTATAGTGTTGAGATAAAGAACCTAATACAACTTCACTGTAAGTGTATGTGGGAGAGAAATAAGAGGCCAGACATGCTAACACTTAGCATTTTCAGACGTACACAGGGAGAGTGGAGGAGGGTGAAAGAAAGGATATAAATTCTGTATATATTTCAGTCTTGGGGAATTGTATATATATATATATATATATATATATATATATATATATATATATAATGTTAATAAACTATATGCAATTAATACTGCATTATTGAGTTGTAAGTCACATCAACTCATGTACGTATCTCCATACGTCTGGAAGACGTGGCATCTCTAAATATTGCTGATCTGTCCTGGTTCCAGGGCGGACAGAGAGGCAGAGCAGATAACTCTTAACTCTTGTCAGAGGAAGACATTCTATTCTGTTGTTCTCTCTCTTGTCACCACTATATCTTTCTGTGGCATAATAAAGAGGAAGAAACACACCTGCTCCAGCTTATTCTGATTCACCCACATGCTATCTTGCTCCTGTTTAACGAGCTCATTACCACCAATATCGGTGGCACTGTGGCAGCAGAGACTAGCCGCAGGAGACTTTGGTAGTCAGCTGTGGAATTCAGTGAAGTCTACATCATACAGCTACACATTAACCTGCGCCGTCCTGGCGACGTGAATTAACGTCCGCACATGATGTGCACTCATGTCCCGGCGACGTGAATTAACGCGGCAACATTGCAAGGTCCCTAATTTGCACAATTTTCAATTTTCGCGAGTGATTTCGCGAATGATTTTTGGCACGTATACACGGGACACCTTCCTCTATTCCTATACAAGATGCCAAGCAGGGACAATGCCTTACACCGCATAACCTCTCCCCCCCCCTGCATGCCATTGTCTCGGCAATTCACCTGTTACCAGTGACCTGGCCAATAAAGACATTCAGGGCCAGAGTGATTCCCCAATCGATGACAATGTGGAGGACAAAGTTTACATAGCATTAGAGGAAGAAACAGTCAGAAATGATGATCAGGTAATGTGGGAAAAAAAAGGTCATGAATGATGATGAGTTAGTGAGTGAAACAATGCTTATAATGCCTATATTACTGTTTGAAAACCAATATACTCTTGTACTACATATAAATTTGTACCAAGTAAATAAATAAATACTGTTTATGAGTGGATAAAATAGTTACCCTCCCATAGAACTCGTTTTCTTTGGTGCCAGCCTGTTAGAAAACCCTGTCAGGTAAGGAAGTACTCGTACCTAAATCGGGTATTTTAAACCTCAGGTTAGCGATTTCTCTATGAATTTTTGATGTTTCTCACCAAAAGCGGATGTTTGAGCCAAAAAAAAAAAGGTCCAAAAATTTCGGGACTGGGGCGTACCACTGCCCAGAAAACGTCGGGATGGGGCGGGTTAATTTTGGTGGCCAAGTCCTGGGATATAATGGTGGCAAAAGGGACACTTATGTGAAGTGAATAACCCTTGGAACCGCTCGTGTTATATCTTAATCTCAGGTGAATAACAGAAAATCCAAATTCCACTTTTGCAAAGGGACTTATTGTGGAGTGAGATAAAGGACAGAACACTGAGAGCAGGATAAATGGAGTAGTGAACTCATTCTTCCCGATTAGCATCTCTATCTCTAGTAAGATATAGCGAATATCTCTCTGTTGGGGGAGACACCAAGGCCAGCATGGAGAGGGATGGCAACATCCGAGGGCATCTGGCAACCCTGAACTGAGGCACGAGGGAGAGGCTAGCCATTCAGTGTGCGAGCTGCAGTCACCTAGAGGCGAGTGGGAAGGCATTGTCTCAGTGTGGCTGGGAGGGACGAGACCTGGCGAGTATGTGCGATTCCCATGGAGTTACAGTATGGATTTACCTGGATTCCAGCGTCATCTGACTACGCCTAGGTTATTGTATATTCATATCATTCCACAAGACATACACTCTCCAATCAGCACAAGGTAGGTAGCAAATGTGTGAAGAACAAAGGTTTCTCAGTCCCCCCTTTAAATTGTTGTTTTCTATGTATCTTGTCTGAGTCCTGCCCTCTGTTGCTAAGCCATAACTAATCTATTTCTGTCAGTCCCTAAATTTCCTGTGACTGGGAAGGGAATAGTTGCTGGCAGAGATTAGATGGATAAGCTGAAAAGTTGGGGAAGAAAGATTAACCCCTAAAGTCCTAATTGCATCAATTGATGTGATTTGAGTTTTATGCCAAATGCCTAATCTCATCAATTGAGTTGGGTCTATAAAAATCTGCGGAGTGCGTCCTCCACCCTGATTATGACAAACATGGCTTTAGACCAGTGAGAACTCACCCCTGAGTGGCGTGAGGGGGGATCAGACCAACCCTGGTTGTTGGGGGCTCCCCCCTCTGGACCACCTCCATGCCATCCTCTTCCCCACTCCCTCACATCCTCCCTGTCCCCCATCACCCACCCACGCACCTGCAACAACACGCATAGACCTGCATCTGTCTTACCACCACCACCACCTGTGTCCCTTCTCATCCACTCTCGCCCCTCCCACCTTGCTAGCCTTGTGTCCCCCATGAACCCCACAAAATCCCTCCCACCCCCTACAGACCCCCGAGAGGTATCAGTCCACCAAGATGTTACAGAACACACTGAAGTGCTTTTCATGTGAAAATTTGGTTACTTTTCCAACCCTCGTACCTATAGGCCTACTCCCCACAGCCTACTTTATCTCCCAACAGCCTAGTAATCTCCCCACACCTACATACACCTGTTTTCATGGCTGGTGTGACAAAACACTTTGAAAATACCTGTTTCAATAACAAAAATGTGTAGTTATCAGAATTTTCACGTTTTAGAGTGTTTTCGAGGGGTAAGTTATAAATTTTTTTAAACTTTGACGCGCGATTGTGTGGTAACCACTTGGCCTATGTGAGTGCGGATTGCGTTCAGGTGTGTAAACTCCTGCTCTTTAGCCAGAGCACAATCAATTTGCCCTTGGTGAAAGTCACCAAAACATCCCTGAATTGCAGGTGAGAGGTATCCTGCTTGAAATAATTGCAGTCTTTTGGGGTTGAAGGAGATACAAAACAACCAACAACTGAGGAAGGAGCTATTTCTTAAGAACAGGAAAGGTGGGAATTAGAGTCTAGTGAATCAGGCTTAGAATTCAAGTCTGAGCTAGAATTACGTGAGTGGAGAATATGGAAGTTGGATAAAAGTATACAAATATTGGATGATATGAGTGAAGGAAATCTTGGGAATCTTGAAGGTAGCCAAGACACTTCTAGGCAACTGGATAGTGAAGGAGACTTGAACACTTTGTGTTTGCATTCAGGGTGTACATATCAGACACTGCCTGAGTGTCAGACTAGTTCAGAAATGGTCACTGGTCTCACTGGAGAAGGCACTCCTAGTGTAGAGGAGACTGTGATCATGGGAGAACAGGCTGCAAGTGACAGTGCATAACATAGTGTAAATAAAATAGAAATGTAAATAATGTAAATAAAATAGAGTGGCCCTGGTGAGAGAGGATAGTGTTTGGAAACTCCCTGTACTGTTGTTTGTAGATGATACTGTGTTGTTGAGTGAAAACGATGGGGAGCTGCAAGGCTTGGTGGATGAGTCTGGGAGAGTGTGTAAGAAACGGAATCTAAAGGTGAATGTAGGGAAGAGTAAAGTGATGGTCTTTGAGAGAGATGAAGTCGGTGAATGTACATCGAGGTTGGATGGTGAGGAATTGGAAAATATGAGTACGTTTAAGTACTTGGGTAGTGTGATGAGTTAGGATGGAGGTTTGGAGGGTGAAGTGCTTGAAATGGTACAGCAGGGAAGAAAGGTTGCTGGTTCTTTGAAAGCAGTGATAAGAAACAGGGAAGTGAGCATGGAAGTGAAAAAGTTACTACATGACAGTACTGTGATACTAACTCTAACGTATGGAACTGAAGCTTAGACGATGTTGGAAGGACACAAGTCGAGTGAGAGCAGTGGAAATGAGTTATTTAAGAGGAGCTTGTGGAGTCACATGGAGAGACAGGCTGACGAATGAGGATATAAAGGAGCATTGTGGTGTGGATGTGGATGTGATAGGAAGCGTTATGAGGAACACACTGAGGTGGTTTGGCCATGTGGAGAGGATGGAGGGTGAGAGACTGACGAAGAGAGTGTATGTGAGTGAGGTGGAGGGGGGAAGAGGGAGGGGGAGGCCGAGGATGAGATGGAGGGATGGGGTGGAGATGTATATGAGAGAGGGGTGTGTGAGTTGGGAGCAGGGCAGTGAAATGGCGGGGGACAGGGCGACGTGGAGGCGATTTGTTTGTGGCCACCCCAAACGGGATTGAGGCGTCTGGCAATAGATAGATAGATAGAAAATAGAGAAAGTATATTGAAATGTAAATGAGTAGTAATATAAGAATATGAGAGTATATCCCATTGGATCCCAGGGGTGCTGGGCGAGGCATTGCACTGGAAGGGCACTAGGTGTACCGCCCTCCACCTATCGGCTCATAGTTGCAAAGCTCATAGGTCACTACCCAGGGGTCCCGTACTTTATAAAGATTTGAAAAATCCCAGTTCTGTCCAAAGCTCTGGACACTGGGCTCCAATGGGTTAAAGAGACCGATTGGTTCGCCAGTCATTAACCCATTGGATCCCAGGGGTGCTGGGCGAGGCAATGCACAGGGATGGCACTAGGCGTACCGCCCTCCGCCTTATCGGCTCATAGTCGCGAAGCTCATAGATCCCTACCCTGGAGTTCCCTACTTCATAAAGACTTGAAAAATCTCAGTTCTGTCCAATCTCTGGACACTGGGCTCCAATGGGATATACTATACTCTGTTCCATATAAAGTGGCGGAAGAAGTACGCCCAAGTCCTAGTCGAACACAGGTGCCCGTACAAAGGGATTAAAGTGACCTCACCTGACTCTTTCTCCAGCCCTACCCTTCTCCTTCCTCTCCTGAGAGAGAGAGAGAGAGAGAGAGAGAGAGAGAGAGATTTGAACTGTTTATTGTCTAATATTCAAATATAGCAATCATATTTTTCTGACCTATTATTAATCCTACATCCAATCCAAACATGAATTTGTATAATTTGAAGGCATTATTACGAGTTCTATCCTGATTGGCAAACCTAAGAAAATCACCAATTCATCGCGAAATGGCGAACCCTTATAAGTATTAAAATATCAGTCATATGATTTGCTGAAAATAGCTTCTATCAAGATAGAGTTTTATATAAAAAAAAATGGTGAAATATTCATTACCTTCTCTCTCTCTCTCCCTTCTCGTGTGTGTGTGTGTGTGTGTGTGTGTGTGTGTGTGTGTGTGTGTGATGAATAGGAAAAGGGAATGGTTCTCCCTTCCCTCCCTCTCTGTTCTTTCCTCCTTCCCTCCCTCCCTCCTCTCTCTCTCTCTCTCTCTCTCTCTCTCTTGTATAATATGAAACAATGCATGTATATGGCTTATATTTACAGCTCTTGTTCACAATAAGTATACACAAGACACCTCACACAACACTTGTTTATTCATCTTCGCTGCTGGACTCGCTCGATATATTGATAACAAAATTTTCTACCATGTGGTTCACAGCAATGTCATTTCTCATAAATTCTTTTTTTTTTTTTTTTTTGTATGTGCCACACATTTCTGCCAGTTTTCTGCTGTCACTTTTTCTATCGCAATTCTCGTCAGCTCTTCGATCACTCGTAATTTTCGAGAAGAATTTGAGTTTCTCTTCCTCACATCATCCTTGACCTGAGCCCAAATCAGCTCTATGGGGTTGAGCTGGCAATGATAGGGAGGAAGCCGCAGCACCTGGTGACCTTGATTATTGACGATTTCATCAATTTCAAACAATTGCTTGTCTTTGTTTTTTGTTTTTTTCACTTGGTGTAGCAGCTCAGCCTTAGTGTGCAGAGGGTTATGAGGGAGGTTGTTATCAAGAAGACACTTTATAATTTCTTGTTTTCGTAAGCTCTGTGTTGGTGCTTTATTTATGATTTTGCAGTGGTATGATGCGTTGTCCATTATTATAAGTGACCTGGGCGGGATGTTGAGAAGCATCAACAAGGGCGTTCCAGGAAATACTGCATGTGACCTCAGGGCAAATGCTCCACCCATCTTGACCTGAGGCCAAACGCACACCTGAACCAGCACGGGTCAGCAGATGCTCAACTCATGCATTCCCTCCTTCCTCTTCTTTGTTACCATTCATCTCAAGCTATACTCACCCAAGAGTCCGAGCATGTTCCACATATTTTCGTAAGAACTGTCTATAGAGAATATACTGTACTTTATATGCGCCGCGTGGGAGCATGTGTGTGTGTGTGTGTGTGTGTGTGTGTGTGTGTGTGTGTGTGTGTGTGTGTGTGTGTGTGTGTGTGTGTGCGTCTAAGATGAATGGGAAATTTTGAAACCTGTCTTAGATAGTTTTTAGAATATTAATATAACAATCATGTAAGTTGCTAAAAGTTACACATAAGAATATACTGCAAGAAGAGAGGATAACTGCAGTAGACCTTTTGGTCCATGCTAGGCAGCTCCAACAGGAATAAGACTAATCTATGAGAATAACACAAGGATAGCACAGAAGAAGGCTCTCCACAGATAATAAAGACACGCACACATGCACCTACACCTACACGCGCGCACACACACACACACACACACACACACACACACACACTCTCTCTCTCTCTCTCTCTCTCTCTCTCTCTCATGAGAGTAGGGAGAAGGGAGGGGCTTGAGGAAAGAGGGAGATAATCCTTCAAAGGTCACCTGCGTTCTGCGTTTGACCCAGACTTGGGAAGGAACATACAGGTTCCTCTCCGCCAGTTTATATGGAACAGACTATAGGAGTAATGAAAGTGAAAGTGACAGATTTGCTTTCTACGCTAGTATAGAGGACGAGAAAGTGAATGCCTGGAGTGAAAATAAACTACTAGTACTGAAAGAAACTTACAGATAAATATTGTATATGACGCACTGCCTGCGACAAGGGGTCAAGCGCCATACGAACGTAAACAAGAAAATTACAGTACAAGTAAGGAAAGCGCGCTCAGATTGTGGTACTCGGGCACAGAAGGCACTTTTGCTTTATAAATGTCTTGTGTCCTAAATATAGCACAGTACAACAATGTTTTATACCTCATTAGAGACTACATTTTCTTAGGTTTTACATGATATACATCTGATTTCGCTATGTTCAGTACTAAGGGAATTATGGCATGATGAATCTACAGAGTGTTACGTAGGAAACGCGAGAGTGTAAGTTTAAAAATTACGTCTGAACTGGTAAACTGATGACTAACAATATAATAATCTGCATCGATTAAAAATTGCATTTTATAATGATTCATTAGGCATCGGTCTGAGTTCTCTATGTTAAATAGTAACGCAATGGTAACGTGTCGAAAGTTCTTCCCTCCGACTAACTCAGTGAGGGAGGGCTAGGCGTCGTTCACCGCTGCCAGACGTAAGACCAACTTTCCTTATCCTTTCACTCTCCTCTCCCTCCCTCCTCTTTTCCTTCCCCCTCATTTCTCCCTTACCCTCTCTCTCCCCCCACCCCTCTCTCTCCCCCCTCCCCTCTCTCTCCCCCCCATCCCTCTCTCTCCCTTCCACCCACTTCCTCACCACCCACTGGCACCCCTATCCCCCACCCTCATACACAGCAAGACGTGTCATGACAGTACCTGAAGGTGGCCTAAGTTGGACCACAACATTAACACCTGTTTTGAAGTTATGTGGGTTTTTCCTTACCATTCTTCATTCACGAAATTTTGAATTATAAATCCAAGTGAAAGTGGAAAAAATATTCTAAGAAGTAAAAATAAAATTGGGAAGAATATACAATTTTCGGTAAACACGTGATTCACTGATGTAAGTGCACTTACAAGAACATAGGGCGGTTATCAGTGTTTCGGCTCTTACTAATACCATAGAATATACCGTATTTGTCAAACAATGCATTTCTTGCAGATGGCTGCATGTGCAAATATATCAAATTTAATGGGACTTTTCCTGAAAATAATTCAAGATTTAAGGTTAAAAAATATAGAACTTTTCTGTACAGCTTTAAAAGAAGCATTAGCGTATGCGGAATTTGATTCCTCTGGGCTAGTAAACAGCATAATAGGCTACAACAAATCAAGCATGTTGCAGTTTCATGGTTTTGTTTTGCCTAATAAGGAAAAATAAACATACACGAGTCTCACTGTTTACTGAAAAATTCATATAAATTTAATTATATATAAAAAAGAAAAAAACTGAGGACGTCGTGGATCTCTTGCTTGCAGTACTGTAAACGCCATCACTCTGAGGAAGTCATTGTGAAAGTGACGGTGGTGGTAATTGTGGTAGTGATGGTGGTGGTAGTTAATTAGTGGTAGTGATGGTGGTGGTAGTGGTAGTGGTAGTGATGGTGGTGGTAGTTAGTGGTAGTGATGGTGGTGGTAGTTAATTAGTGGTAGTGATGGTGGTGGTAGTGGTAGTGATGGTGGTGGTAGTTAGTGGTAGTGATAGTGGTGGAAGCTGTGGTAGTGAAGGTGGTGATAGTTAGTGGTAGTGATGGTTATGGAAGCTGTGGTAATGATGGTGGTGGTAGTTAGTGGAAGTGACGGTGGTGGAAGCTGTGGTAGTGATGGTGGAAGAAGCTGTGGCAGTGAAGGTGGTAGTAGTTAGTGGTAGTGTGGTGGTGGTAATTAGTGGTAGTGATGGTGGTGGAAGCTGTGGTAGTGATGGTGGTTGTAGTTGTGGAAGTGAACCAGTGCAGAGCAGGACCTCACCATGCGGCAGATCACGCCCAGTCGCCCTCCTTCTGGTAAGAAAGGGAAATTGGATGTGACATCCTAATAAAATGTTTCACATTAGCACACACTAATGAAAACCTACCAACCTGGGGATACTAAACTAGTATAATAATCATTTTACAATTTACGCTTGTTGAAACAAACATGAAAAACTTGCATACCACTAAAGATCTCAAAAAGGGAAGTCTCTGGAACAAGATAATACAATATAAAATATAATTTTATAAAAAATATGTTTTTCCATACGAATACTAACCAAATTTAATAAGAGTTGCAACAATAGTGTCACATGACTGCCGGTATGAGGCCCACATACTCCGCTACATTACACTTGACGACCAACCATCCACTTCCACACAGGGGCCACTCACATCCCATCTCTCACTGAGGCAACACCTCCGCCGCTGTTTCCGGTGGGACCAGCTCCCTGCAGCAGCCGTTCCAGCCGAGGGGATTGGGCCTGTCTGTTCTACCAGGAGGTTGAGTGCCCTGGTCCACCCACCTGGAGGTCGAGGCACCCCCACTATGACCCTCCCTCCCACCACCTGGATCGGGGTTGTGCCCTCCTGCCGACCGTGACTGGGCTCTCCCTCCTTGGCCTCCACCTGCTGCTGGGGAGCTGGGCGAGCGTCCACAGCCCTCTCCATCCAGGGCAACACGGTTTGAGGCAGCATCGGGGCGGTTCCACCTGCAGCTCGTCGTCGGCGCCTCCATCAGCGTCATGACTTCGTCGGCGCCTGTCCACCGGCGTCTTGACCTCCACCCTGCTTCCCGTCCCGCCCTGCCTCTTGTCGAGCATTGACGACCCGCCTGACGGCCTTGCTCTCCACCACCTGCCTTCTTCTACTGTTGCGGCCTTCCTCTTCATCTTCATCGTCATCCAGCTGCTCCCATAGAGCCCTCTTGTATCATCACCGACTCTTCACTGGCGGGCCTGACACCATAGGCCCGCTTCCACTCTAAGTCAGGTGGAAGAATCTACACCAACCAACCAACTTCCACACAACACACCCTCCCTCTTGCTACCAGGCAACGCTGCAACCACTCACTCTCAGTCCAGCACCTCTTCTGTCGAGGGGAAAAAATGAATCAATACAAAGCATTACCCGCATAGTAATAAAAATTTTAGAAAATGTTCGTAAGTACGCGGAAAACGGAAGTTTTTGGAGTTTACTATGCATTAATAATGTAATTTTTTTGATTAACAATTCAAGACAACAGTGATAGATATTCTTAAAAACAGTCGCAAGCAGGCACACTGATGAAAGGCACTATGCCGACCAACGCTGGGTCATGGAAACCAACCACTCGGCCCCACACTGTCTGTCAACACACACACATAAACACACACACACACAAAACTACTTTATTCTTTCTGTAAAAGAACTGACATAAAACTACAATTGTACTCAGGGAGAATACATTTTAAAATAAAAACTCACCCACCACTGACGAGAGCCAAGACGATCTTGCAGCAGACAGAGTAATCATTTTGTTTGTGTGTGGAGTTGGTTGTGTGGTGTATGTGAAAGAAGACGTTATGGGGTCAGGGGGTGGCCATGAGTCGTCATAAATTAGGTTTGCGTATTTTCTCAACTAGCAGCCTCCGAAACCATCACAGAATTTTTCTGCAACAATTAAAAACATAAAGCTGTAAAATGTCAAAGCAAAACCTCTTACCTGTGGTTATTATCGTTATTCTGAAACACTATGATGAACAAATCCAATATCGTTACAGAAGGATTTACGTGCATTAATATGATTTTGTATTCTATTTCTTACTAGGTTTATGGATTGTTTAATTTAAAAAAAAAACAATACTGTCTCACCTCGTCAATCATAATCCAACAAATCGTTGTCTACATCCGCTTCCAAGTCGTTTTCATTGCTTGGAGTAGGTGGCATACTTGATGTCTGTCTCTCTTGGTGTGAAAGTAGGTCCTTGAGGTAGGGGTATTTCACTGCATCAATGAATGCCAACAAACATTTAAGGCTTGCCACTTTTGCAGTTTTCAGGGGAATGGGCACACCATACTTTTGTGGGAGTGGCACGCCACTGAGGTTGAACACCTTCCGGGAGAAGTTTTTTTTGCCAGGCATTAACCTGACGGGAGTCAATGGTGTAGCACTGTAGGCCATACGAAGAAAATAACCTTCCTTGTATAAGTGACTGAAGATAAACATTCTGGCGTCTTTGAAGGAAACAGACTCACTCTTTGGTCTACGATTCACCACGTACTGCTTTAACACATCTATGTCCAAGAAGTCTTGTTGGTGCATCCTCAGAACTGGATACAGAGTAGAAGTTGCACTCCGGATAATACTACAGTAAGAGTCAAAGTCGTAGATGTTACTCTCACGGATAAATTTCCTTTCAATATTTCCGAGAGCACTGTCACACGGCAAAAAAGAGTGGCCTGGCATGAGATACACATGTTCTATGGTATTTAATCGTCCACTGTGCACTTCGTGAAGATAATTAAGGATAATATTTACATTTTTGTTTTGCCCTCCACAGTTGTCACTGAACACAATTAGGTGATTGAAAGCCTTCTGATCGTACTCCATGGCAATCCATTTCTTAAGACAGCTGGCGATTTCAACAGAGCCACGCCCACCTGTAATCTCGTCCCACACGAACATTGATGATGTATTCGTCTTTAAGTTGTGAATGCAAAAGTTATACATCCACAGCTTGCGATGGTAGTATGCAACACTTGTGGAGAGCTTGGGGATAGGAATAGTATGCTGTAAGTCAATGCAAATAACAGCGACATTGTCATTCTTGTCGTCTTTTTTCTCCTTCATTAATCGTTGTCCCTCTGCTGCTTTATCCTTGTGCTGCTGTAACTGGTCTTCTAAGTCTTGTTTGGTAGTTTCAGTGGTGGCAGAATTGATTGAAGTGGTCAGTTTATCACATGTGCTGCAGGTGTCCGATTTAGGTGGTTGGAATGCAATGTTAAATTCTTTTGTGAATGTCTTGTGGTAATAATTTTGGGTCACCTTTTCGATTTCAGGATGATTGGCAGTCATCCATTCTTTATACAACTGATAAAGCTTAAAGATGGTCAGGTTAGATTCCAAGTAACGCCTGTGGGGATTTCTGACACGACTGTAGTGACTTGTCACCGTCGGTAATTGATTGATGTGATCTCTAACACATCGCGCTTTATCTCCTGTAATTTTTCCGGCAGGTTCGTGACGTCCGCGTTGGTCCAACACAGGAACATGGGCGGAAGTTGTTTTGCCTACTACACACATAACCCGTTTCCTGGTAATCCCAAAAATAGATGTAAATGCTTCTCTACACACTGGATAAGTTTCATTCTTGTAAACAACACTGTATGAAAACATGAACTCGCGACGTTTTCCAGGATTGTCAGGGGTCTTGCTAGGCCGGTGTCTCTTTACACTAACTTTGTGAACGAGTTTCTGGATGTAAGCAGTCTGTGCATCATAGTTGGCCATAGCCCAGAACTCACTAAAAAGTGTTCTGATGACAGGCAGGGTCACTTTCTGAAAACAGCCATCACGGCAAGGAGTTCCAATTTGCCGACTTGGTACACGTCTCCCAGTCTTGACACTCACGAACTCTTTTCCAGAATTTCTGTTAAATTTAGATATATTTTTTGCCCACTTAGCTGGTGTACACTTCTTTTTTCTACCCGTCCTCTGATGTGTGTTAGCCTCCTCTCTTGCTGTGTCTTCGCCACTGCTTGACATTACTCCGAGGGTTGGCGTGGAAAATGAAGATACTTTGTCTCTTATTCTGGCTGAAATCTCGCGCCAGCTATAACTGTCTGTCCACCGCTCCTGTACGCTCTTTCTCACCCGCTTCTTCCCCTTCTGTCCGCAGCCGCGCAACTAGAGTCAATGGGAGTGAGCCCGCAGGGGAGGCCTGTCTAAATGAGAACCGTTTTTTATTGGATACCGTTTAAAAAATTTAAAATCTATCTCTCCATTCTCTCCATTCCCCCCCTCCCATCACTCCCTCTTTAGCAGGCTCCTACCCTCTCTTTACCATTCTGTCTGTTTGTCTGTCTATTTGTCTGTCTGTCTGTCTGTCTCTGTAAGGAACAAACTGTAGAGGGGGGGGGGGACAGAGGGGAGTAACTTTCCTTCCTTCCTGAGGGGCAGAGATTCAAATTGTAATAGATGAGGACTGTTTTTTATTGGACACTATTTTAAAAATTTACAGTCTGGCTCTCCATTCTCTCCATTCCCTCCTCCCATCACTCCCACTTTAGTAGGCTCCTACCCTCTCTTTGCCATAATCTCTCTCTCTCTCTCTCTCTCTCTCTCTCTCTCTCTCTCTCTCTCTCTCCATTCCGTAAGGAACAAATTGTAGGGGGGGGGGAGAGGGGAGTAACGACCTTATAACTTTCCTTCCTTCCTGAGCGGCTGAGATTCAAGTTGTAATAGGTGAGAACTGTTTTTTATTGGATAGTTTTAAAAATTTTCAATGTAGCTCTCTATTCCTTCCCCCCCCCATCATTCCCTTTTTAGCAGGGTCCTACCCCCCTTCTCTCTCTCTCTCTCTCTCTACACCGTAAGGAACATATTGTAGAGAGGGCAGAACGACCTTACAACTTTCCTTCCTTCCTGAGCAGCTGAGATTTAAGTTGTAATAGATACAATCCAGTTTTTAATTATTCATCTTCTTGGGTGTAACAATTATCAACAGTTTACTTACCAGTATAGGAATAATAAAGGTACCTTAAGAATACAATAGTCCATAAATATGGCATACTTTAACTTAGATACATCATGATGCTTACATTGCCGTACGATAGTTTGGGCTGTCCGGCATCCCTCCTCTCTCTTCTCCTCCTCGCGACCGTTGTCCTGATGTTACTTGTAGCATTTTATTTTTTTCATTGATATTTTTGGAAATCTCTGGTGTTTGTAACAATCTTTGGAAAATGAAAGTGTATATTATTGTTTTTTCAGATTAATTAGTCATAGCTAACTGTAAAACTAGCACATAACATACATCTAAAATTAACAAAATCAGACGAAGATGGCAACTGTATGGCTGGCGACACATCTACACTTTCTGACTGTCAGCCGCACGCACAGTACAGCTACGGTTACAGACTGTTGTTCCTAGGATAGGGGAAGAATGGTAGAGTTGATTTACACATTTAACTCAATCACGGGGTGGTTGGCGCTTGGCCCCTTGTCGCAGGCAGTAAGTGTAATAAAGTACTAGGAATATAAAGTGTAGGTTAATAGATAATAAATGACACCTCCGCCTCAGAATACCATCAGGGAACCAGCACGGGGGGAAAGCTCGTATGCGCTCGTAATTTACATTGCTTTCGCAGTGTTTTTTTTTTTTTGGAATATGGATTCCAAACTACTTGAAATTCATAGAATAGTGTTTGTAGTTATAATATCAGGCAGTGGTAACCATGTTATGGGGTATCAGGAAGTGTAAATTGGAGACTTCATTACCCAACTTCAGAAGTCTCCACAAGTCCTACGGTAGACGATGAAGGCTCAACAAACATCCCAGGGGAAAGCTAAAGGTTTGTGCCATAAGCATATTTAATTTTAATATTCTAGGACTAATAACTGATTTTTGGCAAATATTTTTAAAAACTCAGTCGGAGTGCGAATATCCTCGCGGGACGCGCAAGGAGCACAAAAACAACCTGCAAAGGCAGAAGGAGAGGGCAGAAGAACTATCTTAGCCATGGACACAGAGAAACAAAACCCTGCTGGCAATTTCTGTACTGTGTGCCTCAAGGCTGGTCATATAGATAAAAAGCATTGGCAGGCTCAAAATTCAGCACGCCAGGCAGCCACTGCTGACAGAACCGCCACGTCTGGGTCTAGTACTTCTGGGAGAGCAACCAAACCAGCCCATCACAGCATGACCAAGCCAAGGCTAAGCCAAAGGAACAAAGACGGTGTGTCATACATGGGAAATGTCCTCATTCCTCGGACCACTGCCCCATTGTCATTACCAATAGGGAACAACTAAGTAATAGGGCGAATTCAGGGGAAGCTCAGGGCCGCACGCAGAAGTAGCCCGAAAGATCGTGCAGTCCATCGATGCGTGTGTGGCAGCTATAAAAAAAAAGGTGGATTTACTGTCAATTCCTTGGATTATAGGGAAAGGCCAGGTGTCTTTGACAGTTGACACCGGAGCATGTGCAAATATTATTTCTAGTAAAGCACTAGAAAGATTAAGACATCTGATGCCTCGGGCACATTGGACGTTATCAGCACCTGATGTGATTTTGACAGGTGTGACAGGGAGTACAGTGAAAATCATAAGCCAGGTACTGTTGACACTGAGGGCAGATAAACGATCTCCTGTATTACATGCTACATTCTATGTGGTTGAGGACTTCCCTTTGCCAGCTGATGGGTTATTAGGCCTTGAGTCCATGGAGGAGTACAATGTGATTATACACCCTCAGAGACATTCCATTTCCTATAATGAGAAGGAGTTTGTGGGCCTTGTTCCCTCAGCAACCAAAGCTGGAGGCAGTGGAGTCCAACAAGGAGCCATCCAACCACTTGTTACCCCGACAGGTGAAACATCAAGGGAATCGCCAGACAAACATGAAACGGAGGGTATGGGCTGCAAGCAAGTCAAGGCTATAGTGAGTGGGACTCACCACTTGCCCAGTCGGACTGTCTTCAAAATTCCTCTCCGAGTACCTGATGTGTCGGCGGGAACTGATGTGGTATGCTTAACGGAGACCGTAAAACATAAGGCATTGTCACTGAAGTCCACCCTGAGCAGTGTCAAACAAGACCAGAAGACACCCCTCTTCATCGCAAATATGTGGTGGCGCAGTTAAGCTCAGAGATGGTTGTTATGTAGGCAACTTGATGCTATGATACTCCTTTAAAGCAAGTTGATGATGTACCAGTGATCTCTCCAGTAGTTACATCGCAAACAATGACTCACTCGGAACCTACACATGTAGGGAGAGGAAGTTTGCTAGGACAATACGTGAAGATAACAGACAATGTTAACTATAAGGTGCGATTGCTAGCGCTTTTTAAAGAACTCTCCAATGTAGTGGCACTTCCAGGAGAACCGCTGGGTAGGATGCGCAAGGTGAAACATCATATTAGTTAGTGCCCTGGTATAAATCCGATATATGTGCCTGCATACCGTCTACCGTACAGCCAAAGGAAAGCAGTGGAAGAGGAAGTTGAGAAGATGCTTCATGATGGAGTCATTCAGCCTTCTTCCTCACCTTGGAACACACTGCTCTTTCTGGTGCCTAAAAAGGATGGTGTGAGACCTGTTGTGGATTTCTGGCAGGTGAACAGGGTAACTGTACTGGATCGTTTCCTGATTCCACATCTCAGAGATTTTACTGTAGTCCCTGGGTAAGGGAAATACTGTTTTCACCTGCCTGGTTCTAGCATCAGGGTATTGGCAAGTGGAACTGACCAAAGAGTCTCGTCCCGTACTGCCTTTAGCACTCATCATGGGCGCTTTGAATTTCTCTGGATCCCTTTTGGATTGAGTAATGCTCCTTTGACATTTCAGAGGTTGATAAATCAGTTGTTTTGGTCACATGTCAGGGCAAGACGTCCTGGCATATCTAGATGACTTGATAATTGTGAGCGTGGACATGGACACTCACTTTAATAAGTTAAAATGAGTGATGGAAACCTCAAGGTCTGCGGGTCTGAAAATCAAGCTGTCAAAGTGTGAATTCCTGAAGTCATGTGTTAGATTTGGGGGGCACTTACTTGACAGTGATGGCATTAATGCTCTTCCAGATAAGGTTACTGCCATGATAAACTTCCCTACACCCAAGTCCAAGGATGACGTTCACTCGTTTCTAGGGCTCACTGGCTTCTATAGGAGCTTTGTCCACAGATATGCTGCTATCGCATCACTGTTAACGATGCTACTCAAGAAGGATGCAGCATGGAAATGGGGATAATCGGAAGAGAAAAACTTCAACGACCTCAAGAAAGCCATGACTGAAGCACCTGTGTTAGCATTTCCCAATTATACTCAACCTTTTTGCCTGTGCCCGGATGCCTCAGGTTTGGGTCTGGGACTTGTGTTACAGCAGAAGGATGAGCAAGGCAAAGAGCACACCATTGCCTATGCCAGTAGGGCACTAAGACCCCCAGAAAAGAATTACCCTGTACTCGGTGACACATTAGGAGACATTAGCAGTTGTGTGGACGTTAGAACATTTCTGGGATATCATCTTCGTGTACCAGATAATTGTTTTAACTGACCATGCACCCATACGCGACTTGTTGAAAGGGAAGAATATGCACGGTAAGATTGCGTGCTGGTACAGCAAGGTAATGGAGTTTGACACAGGAGTCAGATATTTACTGGTCCGTCAAAATGTCATTGGAAACACGCTGAGTAGAAACATTGCTGCTGCCATATCTGAAGATATCCCTCTCACTGGGTATTCCCCGGACAAGGTAAAAGTGGAACAACTTAAGGATGCGATGTGGTCTCAAGTCATCTATGCCTTGGAGTCTGGCAACGAGACTTGTCTATCTGAACTTCCGGTACCGATGACCCACGTCCACCTTCAACAAGGTCTCTTGTATGAGAAACCGCCAGGGAAGTGCACTGTGTATCAGTTGGTTGTTCTTGCTACTCTACAGCAAGCCGTTTTACAGTTGGTTCGTGACGTACCTCAAGCAGGTCATCCCGGACGCGACAGATGCATACGTGAGGCAAGAAAGAAGTACTATTGACCGACCATGAGGAAGGACATAGAAGTCCAAGTTAGTCATAGTGTGAAGTGCGCGGAAATATGAGGAACAATTGGACCTCCAACTCCCATTTTGGAGTATCCCCTATCGGAAAAACCTTGAGATACAGTCTCCACTGATCTGTTGGCATTGTCAAGAAGTCATCAAGGATCAAATATTTGTTGGTGGCAGTGGACCATTTTTCACGATTCACTGTTTTAGCATCTTTACAGACGAAAACTGCAGACGAGGTGGTGCATGCTTTTGTAACCTCAATGATTTATCCATACTCTACACCCAAAGCATTGCTCAGCGATAATGGCAGTGAATTTTGTAATCAGGTGTTACAGGACATCTGTCATTCGTATGGGGTAAAGGAAGTTTTTGTTATGCCAAACAGTCCCAAGAGCAATGACCTTGTGGAGAGGACAAATAGGAAGATATTGGAAGTCTTGAGATCAGCGATCAACTCGATGAAGAATGACTGGCAAGACTTGTTACCGTATGTAGCAGCTATGATAAACTCCTCAGACAGTTCGTTGACTGGGAAATCCCCTCATTACATCCTCTATGGAGAAGAGAAAGTGTTGTCCTACGATTTGCTAGCTGGACCTCCTACTCCAGTGCACAATCTCGTGGATTACAAGATCCAACTTGCAAAATTTCAACACATAAATAGTGAAGTACGGAAAAGATTAAAAGCCTCAAGAGCGGAGATGATGGCGAAACAACACGAAGGTAGTCAAGAAAAGACACTGGATGGCCAGAAGGTAACGGTCCAGACTCCTGAAAGAACTGCTGAGCTCAGCACTAAGTTCTGTGGGCCATGAACAATTATGGAAAGACTGCATGGAGATACATATAGAATAAGGAATGATGTGAGTGGAACTCAGGAGATAGTACATGCTGACAAGATGAAGCCAGTAAGACAAGAGCTAGGCCTACTAACCAATCGTCTGATGAGTTGTCCCATGTACAGTCTATGTTGTCGTCTGTACCCGTCCCTCTCCAAGAGTATCGCAGCAAGCTACAATCCCACAGCAATGGCGATTAAGGGAGTATCTTCTCTTGCAGAAATGTGGGTGTGGCTTGTACTCCTCTCGCGTTGCTTGGGGTGGACCTGTGGAATGGCAATGGACATGACTGCATTGATGCCAGGAGCACAGAAGAGCCCACTAGGAGAAGTTGTGGTGGTAGAGGATGCAGTCTGTGTGCACTACATGATGAATGACTATCTCCGAGCTCCAGACACTATTAGATGTGTCTTTGAGGGATTGTTTTACCCAAAACACCAAGTGTTAGAGATGGGGAAGTCACACGACATGAAACAGCAACTGATGGAAATAGGGAAGTCACCTGACCTGAAACAGCAGCTGATGGACTTGAACAGTGAAGCTTTCCTACAAGCCTTACATGGTTTAGTCAGACTTCAAACTGAACATATAGATAGGATCTTAGACAGGCTTACTCAATTGCATGGCACTTTATCTAACGCAGATTCTGATCTTTCCCAGCATGTCCATACACATACTAAGAAAGGACTTGTGGACTTTCAAGGTATCCTGTCTCAAAAGCTCTTTGGTACGGTGCTAGACAAGGACATAGTGCAATTGGGCAGACAGATGCATGATTTGGCATTAGCGGCTAAGGCAAATAACAGGCTAATCGTATACACGTATGAACAACTAGCTGAGTCCACTAACATGGCTAAGGAGATAATTGTGACCACCAACCATCTCGTAGAAATTGTGAACAATATCCAGACTAACCTACCAACCCTAACTAATTTAGTGTTAATCACTGAGTACCTACATGCTCTTGATGAGTCAGTCATCGCTTCGGAGTTGCATGCAGCCAATATGGTGGACGGCTTAGTCATTACGAGTTTGAATAGGGTTAATGCATTATTACTTCCTACTCATGTTATAAGTAATGCTCTTGACGTAGCTATGGTGAAGCATGAACTTATGCCACTTTTTGGTATAAATCAGCTGGAGTATTATTATCCACTTTTGGAGGCTCAGTTGACCCATGATGGCATCCTGATATTGGCACCTGTGAGGAATGCTATAACCTACCATGCATGACGGTTCATTCCTTTCCCTTTTGCTACTATTAACAACACACTTGTCATTTTGAAAGAGGGTCCAGAAGTGTTAGTTGTGTCTAATGACAAAAGGTATATAGCAGAAACGACTGTGGATGAGTTTGAGAAGTGTAAGGCTTCCTCTCTCGATCTCCATGTATGTCCTGCTTTCCATTTTGTCTTTATACCGTCAGAGGTAGAGGAGTGTAAGGTGGCCTTGTTGGACATGAACACTACCTCTACACTGCAACGTTGCACTTTCCAACCCATCCAATGGAAATCGTTTTCCATGCAAAACAGTATTTCTTCTTTCCTGAGACAGAAGACGTAACACTGACGTGTGTTTCAGAACTCCAGTTCCTTACGGTAGCTGGATACTATGTTGTGCCTGATTTATGTGAGCTGCACAGTAAAGAGATGGTAATTCTGCCTAACAAGCAACATCTACCTTTGTCGGTGAATTTCTCATCCCAGGTACTATGCTTTCTACCTTCCTTCAAAGTTTCTTTGTTGAATGTGAACAAGCTGTCTCATGCGTTAAACAGAATGGTGTTTGTTAGTTACATGAACAAGACTGATTTAAAATCATATGTACTGTCCTATCTTCCTTCATATCTTTCTCCTTCCTATTTTGGTCCTGGCGTTGGTCTTCTACTTCTTGTGGTCTTGTCCTGAGTTTGTGTTTGAGGCTATTATCTGAAAGCCATTAAGGTGGGAAACCCACAAAAAACACGAGTCCATTTTCGCGGATTACAAGTAGATCTGACTGAGTTGTTAACTACCCTACACATTGGTTAGGCTACATGGTAGTTAGGACTGCAATGTCGACGGGGACATCGAAAAGGTGTGGCCGAGCATTGTTCTGATCCTAGTCATCACTTCCACAATAAGTTATGTCTCACGCTATTTCTACATGTTATATATATAGATGTGTTTATTCATATTTAATGGGCATGTATTATAGTGTTGAGATAAAGAACCAAATACAACTTCACTGTAAGTGTGTGTGGGAAAGAGGTGAGAGGCCAGACATGCTAATGCCAGCATTTTGGACGTACACAGGGAGAGTGAAGGAGGGTGAGAGAAAGGATATAAAGTCTGTATATATTTCAGTCTTGGGGAAATGTATATATATATATATATATATATATATATATATATATATATATATATAATGTTAATACACTATATACATTTAATACTGCCTTACTGAGATGTATGATGGGCATGGTAGAGTTGTAACTCACATCTACACATGCATGTATCTCCATATGTCTGAAAGACGTGGCATCTCTAAATACTGCTGATCTGTCCTGGTTCCCAGCAGGGCAGACAGAGCGGCAGAGCAGATAACTTAACTCTCGTCAGAGGAAGACGTTCTATTCCCTTGTTTTCTCTCTTGTCACCGCTGTACCTTTCTGTGGCATAATAAAGAGGGAGAAACACACCTACTCCACTTTATTCTGATTCACCTGCACGCTACCTTGCTCCTGTTTCACGAGCTCATCACCACCAACCTCAGCGGTACTTTGGCAGCAGAGACTAGCCGCGGGAACCTTTGGTCAGCTGTGGAATTCAGTGAGGTCTACACCATATGGCTACATGTGTGTGTGTGTGTGTGTGTGTGTGAAGTTGCTGAGTCCTACTACTTAGACAAAATGGGTGTGTCATTAGATGTGTAGGTGGTTGGGTGGGTGGGTGGAAGGGAGAAAATAGATCCACTGGGTATTACAGTAGATACATAGAGTGAATAAGTCCATGGGTGGTATAGGTTCATGGAGAAAAATAGATTGATGGGTGAATACATCCTTGGGGAGGTGTTCCAAGTGGAATCATATGTCAAGTAATTAAAAATAGGTTCATGGGGAAATAGGTCCATATGAGAAATTAGGTGTATGTGGGGATTCATTGTTTTCCCATGGAGAGTTAACAGGTCCATAGGAGATATAGGCTGTTGGAGAAAATATCTCCAGGGGGAAAACTGGTCCATAGAAGAAAATAGGCTGACCAAATAATGATTTGGGGTAAAATTACATAGTAAGGGTAATAGGTCCATTGGAGATAGAGGTCCACGGAACAAATAGGCCAATGGGAAGAATGAGTCCAGGGTGGGAAACTAGGTTCAGAGGGAGATTAGGTCTAAATGAATAAATAGGTTCATGGAGGAAAGTATGTTCACAAGGTGAAAATAAATCATTGGAGCAAAATTGTTGGGTGGGGGATAACCCCTATAGGCTGTAGCTGGAGACAGGATCATTTGTTAATAATTATCTACTACAGCACCAACCACGTCGCTGCTTGTTTTTTACCTCAACCAGGATGGAGTCCAGCAAGGTATTGTTTGTAGTTTGAGTTTGTTTGTTTGTTAGCAACATTACAGAATAATGGCTGAATGAAATTACATGAAACTTTCCAGGGTATGTTGGCACTGGTCTCAAAAGAAAGTTATTAAATTTTGGATGTAATCAAGTGACCCTGAAAGGTCAAAATCAAGTCACTGATATTCAGAGGGCTATAACTTGAAACCAGTTAAAGATATATTTATTGCTATCAACATACAGGAAATCCCATATGGGCTTTCATTTGCCACCAAGACCTTTGACCTGGGGTGGCCTTGAAAGGTGAAACTCAAAGTCACTGATATTCAGGGGGTTGTAACTCAAAACTTGTTGCGATAGATACTTACTTTTATCAGCATATAGGAAGTCATATATGGGCTTTTAAACAACAACAATTCTTAGCTCTGCACAATCAAATCATAGTACATTCATCACCCGCCCCTCTTGTTGCCTGGACAATTTCTTCTTATTTCATTACCAGGCATCTCCACGGAAGTTGTAAGTACACATTTTTTCGCCATTAATTGTGTCTCAGGGAAAAAGATGGCCTCACATTTCATTACAGATTCCTCTCGAGGTGCTCTTCTTCTCACATTATTTGGCTCGTTAGCCCAGTATATTTCTCTTTTCAGTGCTTGTTTGATCAGTTTCTTTTTCCTTACAAAGAGCATTATATTTCTTTGATGATGATTTGTTGCACTTGTTCTAGAATTAATTCGTGATGCAAGCCAAACTCCGAGACTGTGTAACAGTCTAATCCCATAAATCCTCATGATTTCAGGCAGCGTCCTTTTTGCTTCTCTCTTGTTTTAGACGATTTTATTCAGCTTAGCGAAGGCCTCTGGTATTGCTTATATTGTTCTTATTGTTGTGGTAATTGTGGCCCCAGACTCATCTGGCCGTGAATCCGATAGGCTGCAAGATGGTTACCTTTCTGCACGCCACCAGCATCCTTTCGGGGAAAAAGGAGTAGAGGGACGCTTGCGTAATCGGGCAACACAGCCACCAGGTCATATCTGTGACATCACTGGAAGGCGCTCCTTCCCAGCACTTTTCTGGTACGGAAGGGCTCTAGTTCAAAAGGCCTATCATAAGCTGAATAAAATCGCCAGTAGATAGCAAGGATTAAAAAAAAAAAAAAAAGACTCAGTGAATTAACCCAAGGGTCGTTATGAAGATAGATGGGATTTGGAACTACCTCCTTATCTCCCCCATCTACACAACTCTTAGATTAACTTACCAAGCCAAAGCGTCTCTCAGAAACCACCATTGGCCGTCTCATGATCGGGACAACTCTAGTAATCTACTCCAGGTAATGACGGACGATCTAAGTCAAGTAAGAGTGAGTCATAAGAGTCTGAGTGCTAATTTTTCACTGACGCAGAATCACCTACGTACGTCATTCCAAGTAATTCTTAATGATTTTGTTTAGTTTGCAGCTACTGGCAGTCAAAAAGGTAAAAAAAAAATGGCTATTCTTTTCGCTGTTATTCCAGGTATAACTTTAGTCAAAAGTACCCTACAATGGTATGCCTGTGTGGAGAGAATGGAAGATGTGAGGGAGACTAGAGACTATTATTGAGGTGGAAGGGCAAGGGGGCTTGGGGATACTGAGGGTAAGGTGGGTGGAAGAGGTGAGAGATATATGAAGGAAGGTTGTGGTGGTTGCACAGAGAGCTGGCTGGTTGTTGAGGAGAGGGTGACATAGAGGCGATCTGTTTATGGCCACTCTCTCCATTTTTAAGGCGTCTGGTTATAAAAAAGTTGTATCAAAGATGTACTGAGAAGGATTAGCAGGAATATTCTTGGTTACTGCCACAACAATAAGAGGGAAACACGATAGCTAGAGCACCGGATTAACGATTTCGTTGATACGGATATATTTAAGTGTTTTCATTAGGCAAACATCAGATAATTTGTTCATCTCAGAACAACTGAAAGTGACGTGCGCAACACTCAACTCCTTAAGACACACTTTCAGGTAAGTAATATCGCCTTGCGTTATCTGGAATAGAATGCTAGACTTGTCCCGACTATGAGAGGGTTAATGGTGATAATATTAACACTATGAGGCTCCTATATTTGCTCTCAGTATAATATAGTCGACTTGCGTGAGCTGAAATTGAATACTTTATTTGTCACGACCATCAGATGGTATGTAAATGGTGATAGTAATAAAAAAACCCAGGTTTTTGCACTCACTCTCGGCTACGTATTTTCTTCTAATCAACGTATACGATTTTATTCAGTTAAGAAAGAAACATAGGACAAATCGCAACTCCGGTGCCTCGCGATCGTTACATCCGTGTCGGCGCCATTTTCCGGCCATCATTATATTAGCCTGGGATATTTTTCGTGTTTGTAATTTTGTAGTCTGATGAATTTTTAAAAGGGCGATTTTATTCAACGAACGAGAGAGCTTTTAAACTATAAATGTTAATCATGGTTTTCATTATTGACTTTGTCATTTTGGATGTCCTCATGAACTACAGTATATAAACTCTGGTTTGACTAGAGAGATAGAGAGAGAGAGAGAGAGAGAGTATAATGAAATGGTGACCTCCTTTGCTGGATGTATCACCACATTTTCCGTGTCGCCTCCACTTCTCACACCAACAGTTCTACTTTCCAGTTTTCGGTACCTCAGCTTGAAACGTCTAGCTTAGTTGTGAAATTATTAACCAGCTTCTGTCCTCAAAAAGTTGTTGCCGGATTCACTAAACAAAACAAGATTGCACAACGAAGTAAACTATATTAGTACGAGGTAAATGACGACTGTACTATGATGTAATAACGATTTAATGCGAAAAAAAATACGGCAGTAATACGAAATAAATGACGACTTAATACGAGGTAAATGACGACTGTAATGCAGGTTAAATGACAAGTGTATTACGAGATAATGACGACTGTAATACGGGATAATGACGATTCTAATACGATACAGTATAGCGATGATTGTAACAGAAGGTAAATGGCCACCGTATTGTGAGAAACATTGTACTTTACCCCCTGTAATACAATTAAATTTGTAGTATTTTTATCTGGTTATCCCCCGATGATTCAATACACCTAGAGGACCTTTCAGTATTTAATGTTTAATTACAGACAAAATGAACACTCAGTACGATGACATTTTATCGTATTCCTTTCATCCACATTTTTTTTTTTGTCACACCTTAGGATGGAAAAATAATAAAATTGTATCTGCAACGTTAGTTAGAGAAAAATACTAGAGTTATTTTACTCACCACAAGTGTAAATGTAGGTTGCGCGGAAGGGCGAGGAGCCCATCATCCACTTACTTTTTTTTTTAGTGTGATGGTGGTAGGTGAATCTACACTGAGTGACAAGCCAAACACTTCCTGCAATCCAGTAAACTATTTACTACATTGGGTGGTAACCTTATAGCCCAATGACGCCGGGTGAACTAATGGGTTAACTGTTTGCAAATTGTCCTCGATGGTTTATGAGGCTAGCCACCTTTGCCATAAATGTCGATAATGGGCAACCTAACCCCGGACCTTACTGCACCTAATGGGGCAAAAATTGGACAGATAATATATCTATCTTAGAGACAGGGTGACAAGAGGCAGGCAAAGAACACGGTAGCGGATTACATAAGGAGTTTCGCTCGGACAAGATGGAACAGGCTAACGGCCAATAGATCAGAGCAGAAAAAGAAGGGAGAAGCCTTCTTCCCAACTGTGAATTGACTCAAGATGATGATGATGATTATGATATGTAACTCGCTACATTTCAAAGTCTCGAATCTGATTACACGAGATGTCCAGAGTCTAAGTAACGAATGCCGAGAATGGCGTCGTCTGTGCGAAGTGGAGCCAACACGATAAATATGCCAGTAACACCAGCACGAAAGGGGAAGGGGAGGGGGCTGGAATATTAAAGAGGTCGGGGAAAGGATGGGAGAGGGTGAGGGGGGAACGGAGGAAAAGGTGAGAAAGGGGAGAGGGGAAAGGAAGTAAAGGTGTGCATTCCTTATGAGACAGCCATCATGGTAATCCAGTAAGGACGTATCACCACTAATACGGCCAAGATGAATGAAAATAGGGCTGAGACGCATTCGACACGGAAATGGAGGTGGAAAATAAAAATGAGTCAGAAAATCGACAAATGAATCCTGGAAATAATGGACAGTTAGAGTGGCAGAATAGTGATATGAACGAACACTAAAAATTAGCAGGACCAGGTGAGGAAAGAGTGGCAATGGAAATCGTTGTAGAACATGAAGTATATGTATATCTATCTATCTATCTATCTATCTATATATATATATATATATATATATATATATATATATATATATATCGTTTCCGTTTTTGAAGGCTCCAACATGCTTGCATGCATCGGCCTTGGCCACTTAATCGCGACTCTCCATGCTGCGCGATCTATTGCAGCCTCCCTGTTCAGTCCTTTAACCCTGAGGTCACACTTACTTACCTCGTCCCACGCCTTTCTCGGTCTACCCCTCACAACCTCACCCCCAATATTAACACTTCTTACCTTCTGCATCCAATCATCATCCCCCATCCTCTTCACATGCCCAAACCATCTCAATCTACCTCTCCTCATCACAACACCAATACACTCCAGTCCCATCCTACCTCTCAACTCTTCCCTCGTAAACCCAGCTCCCCCAGGCCTTGCACACAGGGACACACTGCACATCCACCTAATCATTGTTATTTCTGTATGTCTGAGCCTGCGAATATCCTCCTCCTTCACTGCCATACAGCATTACACTCCTAATACATGCTGCATACAAAGACCCCTTAGCACGTGGGGAGAGACTTCTCGGTGTCAGGAGAGGCAACAGCTCCCTGAACTTCTTCCAACCACTTCTCACCCTAGCCACAGAGCTAGCTCCAGCCTCACCTCCAGCACACAACATGTCTCCCAAATAACAAAACTATTCCACACACTCAAGTGACTCACCAGCAGGTTCAGTCCTTTCATGCCTGACAATCTCCACCTGCTCTCCTTGACACGTCGCACACAAAATCAGCATTATCTCGCAGTCTACCTCTGATACCACTACATCTCTTGTGCACCCATCTATCACAAACACTACACAAGATGGAATTACGTCCCACGCCCTTGTGACAAACTGCACATGGCCACTCTCCCTCATCTTTCACAGTACCGCCACCAACCCCAGATATCATCACTTTTGATTTATCTGCATTTACGCTTAAACCCTTATGCCCCGTACCGTCTCTCCACTTCCTAAATATTTTCCGCCTCCCTTTTGTTCTCTGCAATCAACACCAAATCATCAGCATACAACATCTCCCACGGGAGTCCGTTTCTGAAGTCACGCGAGAGGGCTTCAAGTACCATGATAAACAACATGGGACTCAGAACTGACCCCTGATGCACACCAACGTTCACGGAAAACTCATCACTCAAATCTTCATTCACTGTTACCTGGGTGTGAGCACCCACATACATGGTCATAACCACCCTAACCAGCGACTCCTGCAAGCCAAGCTTTCTCATTGCCCACTTCACCACCTCTCTAGGGACTCTGTCAAAGACCTTTTCCAAATCAACAAAAACAAAATACAGATCTCTTTTCTTCCCAATATATTTTTCCTAAAGCTGTCGAACAATGAACATGGCATCAGTGGTCCCCATGCGTGGCATAAACCCAAACTGCATCTCATTAGTATTCACTCTTTCTCTAATCATACCTTCTAGAACTCTCTCCATTACCATCATTATCTGGTCTAAGAGCTTTATACCTCTTTAATTTCCTCTTTCCAGGGCATCACCCTTCCCTTTATACACATTTACAATTACACTCTTCAACCAATCATCTGGGACAACACACTCATATATAATCATATTTATCAGGTCAGTGACTAACCTCAGCCCTATATCTCCTGAGACCTTCAACATTTCAGCAGTCAACCCCGACACACCTGCTGCCTTCCCCACCTGCATCATGCCTAGTGCCTCACTCACAGTAGCAGCGTCAATCAAAGGCCAAGGGCCAAACACTGGATCTGCTGGCTCCAAACCTTCCGTCACAGTCAAACTCCTCATTCAACAACCGGTTATAATGCTCTCTCCATGCATCTTTAACATCCCCAATGTTCACCACAACCCTTCCTTCATCATTCTTCACACACTGCTCACCTATAATATTCCGATTATCCTTCTTCATCTGATTTGCCACCTTAAATATCATATTTTTCCTTTCCCCTTGATTTAGTTTATCAAGTAAAAGTCTCTGTGACTCAGACTTCGCCCTGTATACCTCTCTTCTAGCCCTACGCTTGACAGCCAAGTATTCCTCCTTGTTACCAGCCTTCTTCCATTTCCGGAAAAGCCTTCTTTTCTCCTTAACTGCAGCCTCTACACCCTCATCCCACCACCAAGTTACTTTATGTCTTGGTGGTCCTCTTGTCGTCCAGCCGCATGTTACATCAGTAACTCTCAAGAAATTGTTCTTGAGGGCTCTGTACTGTTCATTAACGCCTCTGTCTACAGCTCCCTGTTCAGCCACCACTCTCCTCAACTCGCTATAGAAGGCATCCCTTACCACTTGGTTTTTCAGCTTCCATATTTTCCTCCTAGGTGCATAAGTCCTCTTTTTCATCACTTGTTCTTTAAGCACCATATCACAAATCAATAGTTTGTGCTGCTGCACACACTCCTCACTTCCTATAACTAACCTCACTCCCTCACTAACCTCCTATCAGCCCTCCTAACGAGAAAATAATCTATCTGACTGCTGTTTCCCCCAGACTCATATGTAATTAACCTACTTTCTCGTTTCCTAAAATGTGTGTTGCACACAACGTTCGTTGGCCCCCCCAGACTCGAGTATCCTTTCCCCTTCCGCATTCCTTATACCATACGCACATCCCCTATGCACTCCTTGATAACCTTGAGCGGCTTCACATACATGACCATTTAAGTCCCCTCCCAAAGCCACTATCACATCATCCTGCATACCACCTACTTCATATATTAAGTCATCCCAAAATCTATCTTTCTCTACTTCATCCAAGCCTCCTTGTGGAGCATATGCCGATAGAATTGCAGTTATCATTCCACCAACCACAATTTTCACTACTAATATCTCATCGCTTACTCTCATTACATTCATAACATATTCCACCCATTTCTCCGCAACCATCTCACCAACACCCCCATATCCGTCTGTCCTCCCCTGCCAAAACAACTTATAGTAACAATTCTTCCCAACAGTCTTTCTAGCTGATCCATCCCTGTACCGGACTTCCTGCAAACATGCCACATCCACCCACCTCCTACTGAATGCCTCAACAACTTCCCCCGCTCTTCTCCTCAAACTTCCCACATTCCATGAACCCACCCTCATCCCCCTGGGCGATTTAATGTCCTCAGGCTTTCTTTGAAACTTATTTTTAGTCATGGTCAGTATTAATATATATATATATATATATATATATATATATAGATAGATAGATAGATAGATAGATAGGTAATGAGAATATTAGGAGTCACGCTAAAGGAAAGAGGAGTCCTTACTAAATATGGGCAGAAAACAGTAATATGAAATGATAAAAAGATGACACTGAGAATTGCATGACGTGTACGTTTAAGAGGGGTGTGTTGTTACTGAGCAGAAACAGAAATATTGATGAATGAGAGCAGTGGAACGGTGGAACGAGGGAATACCGTACTCCCAAACACCATAATGCATACAGCATGAGGGAAGGAGTAATAAGGTGTACTGAGAGTACCAAGGTGGCAACACCACGGACCATGACTCATCTTCTGACCTCCGGCTAACACCAGATTATTTTGTCACACGGAAACTTCTTGGAGAGCGAAAAATTATTAGTCTAATATACTATGGCACTAGCCGTGTGTGTGTGCAGATAACACGATCAGTGGGTTAGCTGCAAAAAATCCAAGTGACAACATTCCACTAGAACAGCAGCTAAACGCGAGAGCCCTCCGCAGGAGCAAGTGCGAGGGGCCCGAAGGGCCCACGAACACTTGTTTATCTTTGTACACCTTTAACCTCTTCAGCACTGGAACGTACTTTAAACTTTATTGTCGATCAAGTCTTTTTTAGCTTAGGAGAGACTTCTCCAGGTGAAGGGCTTAAACCTGGGGACACGACTAATCAGTTATACTTTGCCTAACGTTAAATTAATTAAATCATCACCGGCAAACCTTCCCGATCTGAATGCCATGGGTAGAGGGGCCATTACTAAGTGGGGATAGAAGGAAGTGTATGAAGTGACGAGAGAAAAGTGAGTGGGTGGGAAAGAAAAGAAGTAAAGAAGAGAAAAAGTCAGATGTGAGAAGGACGAGGAAGAATGAGAAAACAGAAAAAGAAGGATGACAAACAAAAGAAGTAAGAAAACGTTAAGTGCAAAACAAATGAGAGCATAAAACGAGGTCAGAGAGAGAGAGAGAGAGAGAGAGAGAGAGAGAGAGAGAGAGGTGATTGAGGAGTACGGGAGAGAGGAAGAAGTGGGAGGCAGAATCGAAGAAGGCGGAGAAAGAGAGAGGATGAAATGCTAAAGAGAAACTGAGACATGGAAGAGGAACAGAAAAAATGGTGGGAGGGATAATGGGTGAGGTGAACAGGAAGGGAAGAGATCGGATGGATGGAAAGGTGGAAGTGAACATTTGGAAGAGGAAGGATAGTGAAAGGGAGAGGCGGAAGGGAACGATTGGAAAACGTGGGCGAGAGAGAATGGGTGAGTCGGAAGAGAAAGAGAGGCAACGGTATGGGAAAGAAACTGTTAAAGAGGAGCCAAACTCTTCAATGTAACCAGTGGAAGACAAAGAGAGTGCAGTAAGAAAAAACGGAATCAGCACTGAGAGAGGAGACTGTCAAGTTCACATACCTGCTGAACAGCAGCGACAGCAGCAATGATGAGGCCAATGATAGTGAGAGTGGTGACACTCCTTCCACTGCAAAGAGGTTGTGCCGTGCAAGGAACAATTTTACACCAGAGCTGACTGCAGCACTTGACCGCAGTAAAGTCAGTGGCTGATCGACAGTTCACGTACCATCCATAGTAGCTTCTGCCTGGGGTCATGAATGCCCAAAATTGCAATCAGTAGGTCGTCGACCAGGAGGCCTAAATAAACCCAGTGGAAGGCGATCGTGGAGAAGATCCGAGAATCGTTTGCTAGCGACTGGAGTCTATTACCGGTACACCAATCCTGTACGAGACAGCCCTAGCATGTATTCAATATGGATGGTGGGTGTTAGCGCCAAAGTGATGACATGTGGAGATGTAAGAGTACTGGGCCCCAAGGAGGACTACTGGGACTTTGGAATAGGCCCTGAAGCCTTTGCACAGAGTCGGACACGTAAAAAAAAAAAATCATCCACTGGGATGGGATAATTCTTCCAGATGACGGTAAGAAGGTTGATCATGTTCCTGCCATGGTCACCGACACAAGAGGAACTTCAAAGCTCCTTGGTGCACGAAAGATTTGTACGGGGATTGGACAAGCAACAGCTAATGCTGTGAAGCAGTGTCTCAAGGACTGGGAGTTATCAGAGAAGGCGGTTAATATGAGCTTTGATACATCTAGTAACACTGGATCAGAATTTGGTGCATGCATACTTCTGCAACAATAGCTGGGACTCTCACTATTTCATTCCGCATGCCAACATCGCATCTTGGAAATTTTTGCAAGAACAGTTTTCACGATGTGCTTCTGCCCATCTTCTGGTCCGACTAGAGCCATATTCAAGCGTTTTCAATCTAGTTGGAAAACCATCGATCAAGAGAAGTTTGAGCCATTGATGCCCATTGATCTGAATCCTGCAGTGGCCAGCATGTTTTGCATTTTTTTAAAAATAGACAATGAGTGGAGGAAGGAAAAACAAAGGGAAAAAAAAAATAAGTCCATGTGCCTAAAGGCATCCTCCATTCATAAAATATTTATAACAACTGGATTTGAATTGAAGTGGATTAAATGTTTGTGGGAAGCAACTCCCAGGAAACGAATTCCAGAGAACAAAGAACAAGTTGTGTCATTTTGCATCAAGGAACTTGAAATTGTCCAACCCAGAAATGATTACCATGAACTTCTTGAGTTAGTCACCGTTCTCTTCAGTGAGTGTTCACCAAGTGCATATTTCAACTTCCTCCGGCCAGGTGCCCTTCACTGTGCAAGGTGGATGCCTCCCATGATCTACAGAATCATGATGTATTTGTTCCGAGTTCAGTTTCAAATGACTGGTGCTGAGCTCACAGGCCTGATACGATTTGTGACATTCAATGGAGTATTGTATATCAAAATCTGGTTCGATACTCTATCAGCCATTGCTTCTTGAGTTGAAGATGTACATCTTTTAAAGGACTGCTCTTCTATCCTGATTCAAGCATTGCCGTGGTCGCTAGCAAAAAACTCACTAGTCACCTGTGGTACCAGAAAGAAGCAGTAGTTTGACTCGCTCTGTTCAATGGGACTATTTGTCTCGATGTTAAGCGTAAGATGGTGGTTCCTCCCACGGGGGAACACGACGAGAATCCTCAACCAAGGGCACATGTTGACCTAGCAGCAAAGGAAGTCATCGCCAATAGGACAGTAATGAATCTAATCACAGCTACCTCAAGACGGATTTTTGATGCATTCATCACCAACATGGACTTCCTAGACAGAGACCCTGTTGATTGGGAGGACTCATTTTCCTTCCAGTCAGCACAACAGATACTGGGTTCGATTGCCGTTGTAAATGACTTTGCCAAGCATGGAGTAGCTCTTATCAAGGACTATAATCAAGTCATTGCGAAAGATGAACAGCAACGTCAGTATCTACTGTAAGTTGTTGAGTAACATCGTCACCAATTCTCTGGGATGAACAAAGCAGGAACTCCACCTGGATCCTCGCAGAATTAATTATTGCTTGTAAAATGCTGTGGTTTATTTTTCCTTTGTGTGTGTGTTTTTTTTTTTTACTAGTCAAGTTGTCAATAAACCAGAATTACATGAATGAAGTGTTGTTACTCCTTAATTGTCCCACTGAAAAAGGAAAATTTCCTAGAGTTTTTGTTTCAGTATCGACAGCTGTAACATAGCTTTCCTTCGACTCGGAGACCAAAAACACTTAATATTCACAGCATGTGTGACAGTAGGTAATGAAGTCATTTAAGGAAAATATTTGGCACCAACCATTTTCTTATGTGTATGAAATGTTTTATAAGGAAGCACCTTTGATAAATTATTTTTTGGTTTAAGTGTGCTATTGAGGACCCACCCCACACACACACATATGTATAGACAGATAGATAGATAGATAGATAGATAGACAAATAGATTTTTAAAAAATAACAGAACAGTGGAAGGAAAAACAAATGAATAAAAAAATATTCCATACACCAGATTCCTGGTGTCCTCTGTTCATAAAATATCAGTAACAGTTAGACTTGAACAGCTGTGGGTTGAAGTTTGGAGGGATACAACTCTGGGGAAGCGAGTTCCAGAGAGATGCAGTTCGGGGAATGAAAGAATTCTGATAGGCAGAAGTTCTGCAATATGACTGAGTGACATTCCAGTCATGAAAGCCACCAGATGCCCGTGTAGCACGAGGGAAGGCATGGAGAGGTGGCACCATGGACTCAACTTTGTCTGAGCATTTGCCATAAAAATATCTGTAAAATAATGCAAGGGAGGCAACATTCCTTCTTACTTGTAGGGGAGGTAGTTTATTTGTAATGGGAGGGTTGTTAATCATTCTAACAGCTTTGTTCTGAATTTTGTCCAGTTGTTTTAATGCAACCTCTCTACATTCATTCCACAAGGGTGAGCAATATTCAAGCTGAGAGCACACATGACTCTTATAAATTACAGCTAACTGCTCGTCAGCGAAGAAGTTACGGACTGTACAATAATCCAAGTTTCTTTGAGGCTGTTTTAGCAAGTGATCTAACATGAGAGGTCCAGCTTAGGGCATTGTTAAGTTAGATGCCGAGAATTTCAGTACTTTTGGAGATGGGAATATTAGTAGCACTGAAGGTAATGTACAAATCTGGCAATATCTGTCTATTAGTAAATTGTATATATTTAGTTTTACTAGCACTGAATGAGACAAGGTTGTTTTGTCCCCATTCACTGATCGCATATAGGTCTTGATTTATGGAGATGACTGTACTGAGTTGAGAGGTAGAGATATTAGACTTTGTAAATGGGTGTCTGAGTGTGAATGAACTATGTAATGTTGAGTCATCTGGATATGAGTGGATGGGATTGTGGGTGACAGATAAGAGATCATTAATATGAACCAAGAATAGAGTTCGTGCCAGAAGTGATCCCTGTGGCACGCTGGTGTTAATTGAGATGGATATAATAGATAGATAGACAGATAATCAGATAGGCAGATATAGACAGATATATACATATATATATTATATACATATATATATTATATACATATTTATATATATTATACATATATATATTAGGGTGCCCATCAAACCTGTCTTAAAATTTTTAGCTGGTGATATATGATGTGGTACCCCCTCAAACTGTTACCGCTGATGAATGAAGTATATAGTATATGCAAAATTTCAGCATTTTATGTCAACATTTACTTCTTGCTGAATGAGGGAAAAGTTTTCGATATCTCATAATGACAGGGCTCTTCTGGTCGGATGATTCTATGAAACTTCTTGATAGTCTTACTCTATATGTAGTTTATGACTAGCAGACAGTAAATTTATTATTATTTTCAATTATTAAATGTTGGACAACTTTGGGCAATTTTGATTCAGTTTAACAAGCAAACTTTCTATCATCTGGCAACACTGCTCCTTTGGGTGCCATCACTGTCACATTGTAACAACTGTTTCCAAAACACTGGCAAACATCTGATTAGCTTTATAATATTGCTCATTGCTCAGCTTGATGGTATTGCTCATTGCCCACCAGTGCTGTTCTGTTTGCATTTCAGATTACTCCATAATATTCTATATCTTAAAAGAAAGTATGGCAGAAGCAGCACCTTCAGGCACAGAAGCACGTAGTGCCACCCAAATTTGGATGATTGGTCCAGCATCAGAAAAGTTACAAGGAATGAAACTTCCAACGTACTGTCAGGTGCTCTCTGTCTTTTTCCATCAACATAAAGTTTTTGGTAAGGCAATCAGGGACAGCTCAAAGTCTGTCGTAGCTGAAGGTCTCCAGATGTGGTCAATGGCTTTTATCCCAACAACAATTGAGATTTGTTGTGAAGATTCGTCCATCTATCTTAATAGAGTGAACATGGGCAAGTGAAGCCCGTTGGAAGGGGGGAGGATATTCTCGTAAATCAGGGGAATAGGAGACGTCTAGCGAGGTGGAGGATAGGAGGAGACAGTGAAAAGCACGTGAGAAGCTTGAAAAAAAAAAAATGTTTTACCTATGGCAGAAACTGAAGGAGGACATTATTCACAGAGCTCAGATCCAGATACCCAATGAAACTTCTTTGCATGAAGTTTTGGAAAAACTGTTTGACGTAGCACATGCGAATGCTATGAAAATGATAACTATTGCCGAAGACAGGGCTTTCCTAGAAGACCAACACGGGCCATGCATAGGCTATATGGATGGTGGGGACACTGCATTAGCTGCGAAAGAGGACAGGAAGGTAAAAAGACTGAAGCAAGAGTAATATCTCAAATAAAGAAGAGGGAAGATGGAGAGAGAATTTCATGGATAAGACACATGAACTGACTTCAGAAGACGGTTTGCTCACACTAGCAGACGATAACTTTGAGGCTAATTTTGAACCATCTTGCTCATCGTGAAGTATCAAACAGCGGCTTGTGTCTATTTTTACACCAGAATTAAGTGCTGCACATGACAGAGCCAGTGTCAGCAACTGCAATGCAACTTTTCTCCTGGCTGAGACTGCAAGAAGCTTTGGACATGATATAGCTAGTTTAGCTGTCAATCCTGAGTCGATCAGATGTACAAGACTTAAGTTTCAAGAACAAATGGCCTAAGCTGGAAAAAGCAATTCTGATGCATCTGTACCTCTGGTACTGCAATGGAATGGTAAAATGTTACCAGATATTACAGGTAGTATTAAAGTTGACAGGTTGCCAGTCTTAGTATCAGGATTTCAATTCATGTGGAGCAGCTTCCCGGCATCCCCAAACTTCCAAATGGTGTGGGTGAAACAACTACCAATGCCGTTGTTAAAATGGTGAGAGAGTGGGATACAGATCAGGTGAAGGCCATGTGCTTTGCCACCACACCCTCAAATACTGGCAGACTAAGTGGGACTCGTGGTGCAACGAGAACAGCCTTGGCAAAAGCCTGTTGTATCTGGCATGTCGACACCATGTTCAAGGAATTGGGCTTGGAGATGTATTCAAATGCTGTTTTGGTCCGTCAAATAGACCTGATCGTTTTAGTCAATTTCGGCCACAAATTGACAAGAGTCTGTTTCAGACAGCAAACGATGATCCAGTCTGTGTTGAAGTCCTGAAGAAATGTACTGGCTTGAAAGACAATGTCATAGTTTTTGTAATGCAAGTACATCTCTCTAGTCAGCAGGCTCGTAATTATTCCCGTGAATTGTTAGAATTAACAGTACTTTCTGTGGGTGATACTCCACCAAGCGGTATAAGATTCATGGCCCCTGGACCAAAGCATAGAGCTGGATGGGTGGCCAAGTTGCTGTAGTGTGTAAAAATCTGAATATTCAAAAAGCATTTGAGGCCGCGCATGCGAGTTTGTACCAAGCACCACCCAAGCTGATCATGCATTTTCATGTTATATCACTATTTTGACCCTTCTTTTATATTCTAGGCATGTCGCTTGGTACAATTTCGAATTAGACATAAGGTTGAAAGTCCTCCAAAATACAACACTGAAATCAATTTGTGAGGTGAGAGTGGGTGACAGACCGCCAGCGCAGGCGAGTTTGTACCAAGCGACACCGACACAGTGAGTCACTGCTAATCCACTTATCTATTATTAGCATCTAACAACTGTTGTGAATATAATTTTAATTTATATACCAGATTATTAAGTAAATTTTGCCAATGCTCTGAAATGTTAAATAAGGTCAATATTGTTTCTCATTAACCCAGAAACTCTTGTGCTTATGATATGGCTACGTGCTATTTTCAGCATTTCCAGCACATGCTGTTGGTGGTACTGTGAAGGCCCAGTTTTGCCTCGTGTGTTATTCTCCGCGTACAAAAGCTACACTTTTCCCTGCTTTTTTCTTTTTTTTTTTTAATGTGCTTATTGTGCCCTTAATGTCTTTTGATAGTGAGTATGTTGATGACCCTAACGCTGCGCCTTCAGGGGTGCAAGAGAGCGGCCCTGCTGAAGGCTCCAAGTTTTTTAAAGACGCCCTGGTCTTAGGGATAGAGCACATGGTGACAGTGTGGCTGCTTTGGAGAGCGGTGATAGTCATAGTGATGATGGTGATAATCGTGCAGCTAGTGTGGAGTTATATGAGGGTGCTGGCGATGGTGATATGGCAACTGGTGCCATAGTTCGTGGTGGTGAAAGTGATGGGGTTAGTGGTGATAGTAGTGATGATACTGGTGATAATGGTGGATGTGTGGCACTACCTGAGGCACTGAAGATGGTGATAATGCACGTGGTAGCCTAGTGCATTATTGTCACCTCCTAGTGCATATCTGATGTCTTTATATCCATTAACAACTATATACTGAATGGTTTTGTGATAATGAACTTTGAGTGAAAATTCTGTCACACTTGGAAAACAGGTGTTTTCTCTTGCACTAATTGGTTTCTCCAAAAGCTGTTTATATACTCATTACCTACATCCTTTCCTCTTTACTAAGGTTTTTTAATGGAGTCTCTTGCTTTATTAATAACGGAGTTATACTCTGTTGAAGTTGTATACTAAAAATCGCTGATTTTTGGCATTTTGAAAAAAACTATAATTTCGTATATTTGCGTAAAATATTTTCAATGACTAACAATATGGGCATATTCATCATACTTTACTCTTCATTTTGGTCTTGAAAGAAGTCTCTAGCTTTAAAATCAACTGAGTTATGATCGTTTCAATATTCACAAACTTTAAACGCGATTTCTGGCTTTTTAAAAAAATGTCGCTTGGTACACACTCGCACGCGCGGCCTCATTTGAAGTTAAAGGCAAGTGAAGAAACTGCTCTGAGGGAAATGAACCTCTCTGGACAGCTGCTGTACACAAAGGTTTGGACATTGTGCACAGTTCCAGCATCTGCCCCGGCCAATGATCTTGTCTTTCTGAAGCAGGTGAAAAACTATGAGGCTATCACCAAAGGCATTTTGTTTGCTGCAGTTAAGGCATTCCTCAGACACCTGTGGTATCTGAGTGAGGAGCTAATTGACCTTGCATTTTTCGATGATGCTGTAAACAGCAACACTAAAAGAAAGATGATCAGTGCTTTGAAGAAAGATGGTTCTGATGAACCATCCAATCAAATCCAGATGGAGCCTAGCAGAATTTCTGAAAAGGATCTTCATGAGTTCATCACAAGCAGTATCATGTCATTCTTTGGCACACTTGGGTTGAATGCGAAAAAGAAAAAATCATCAACAATCTGTTGGTGTTAATGACTGGGCAGAGCGAGCTGTGAAATTGATGCAGGACTTCCATACCTCCATTACAACAGGTGAAGAACAGAAGCAGTACCTGCTACAGGTTGTTTCAATTCACAGAGTCAAGTAAACAGGAACCAGAAAGTCATTGCTTGTCAGGTACAGTATTCCTCAGTAGTGTTTTCAAGGTAGTTATATTTACTGTTTTGATTGTTGAAAATATGTTGTGATACAGTTGCAATAAATGCTTGGCAGAATTGTAATGACTTGGTCTGAAAAACATTTGGGTAATGAAAGATGAGGATAACCTGTCACTGGATGAAAACTTTCTAACCCTCTCAAGCACAATGACTCAAAACGCGTCAGAACAGTGTTAGGCTGACAATTAACCCATGGAGCATTTTGAGTCATGATCAGTGGTGGTCTGAAGGGATGCCTGTTAGGCAAATTTGGGCAAAAAATATTCACCAAAAATTAAGCTTTAGCATGAAGTGTGTCTTTCTTTGTTGTGCCATAGGGGAGGGTGTCTATTTCAAGGCCAATACTCTTAAATGGTTTTCTCTCAGCTTTTGGTGTGGGGAGGGGGTGCACGAGTATGATTTTTGTCAATTTACTCAAAAACTATTGGCTGTATCAGAATTCTGACAGCACCACATGAAAGCTCATGAAAATCTGCATGTAGACATATACTTAGCTCTAGCACTGAGCAGGCAAAATCTTGTGCTAGGATGTTGGGCAGTTATTTTTGCTGTTGAACAACAAAAATCTCACTGCATTTCAGTACTTCACAGCACTTTCACTGATCAGTTTTGTGTGTTTTTATTAGCTTATCATAGATTATAAACATCAGGGAAGATGGTGGTATACAGTTTATACCAATATAACCAATTTGTGGGGCAAATAATATCCATGGGAATGTTTTCCTTTTTGTAAAAGTCCAGCCTGCCCTCACAGCATTTTCTCTAATCATGTCACACAAACTCACAGAAAACTTACAGTCCGTGAAGGGGCTAACTTCAAACCTCTTGAGCAACCTTTTAATATGCATCAATAATTCTAAGAAAATCATTATGAACTACCGTCAAACTCCCTCACTCATGATGACGCAGAACGAGCCAAAGTCCTTGCAACCTGAAGAGTAGCCTACAATGCACTATGATGCAACTTCCTTACAAATGATCATAGAAACTTTTCCTGTGGCTGAAAGTGCATCAAATTTTGGGGAGTCAAAGGTGAGGGTGGCCAGGTCTGAGGGAAATATATGGCAACACTCACAAGCCTGTCACAAGGACAAGTGGCCTATTTTAGTTCAGTGTCCTTGTGGCAGTCAGACTAGGAGGGTGTGTTAGCACGCACCCGGCCACCTTATTGTTCATTTTCTGTTATGTCACCATTCATACCTTACGTGTATTATAGTGATAGCGTGTTACATGCAGTGCAGTGTGCAAAGGGTTCAGTTCAGTGCAATTCCTGCAAAAAGTGGACCCATTACACCTGCACAACACTTGCATCCAGAAAACATTACACAAACACCTGGCCCTGCTCCTTATGTTCCTTTCCCCCATCCACTAACCCCCCCACCAACCCTACTCCTACTTCCTTCACACCTCAACCAAACCCACTGATCCTTCCCATACCATCCAATCCCCCAACCCCTCCCATCCCAACCCATCCTAATCCACCCCAGCCCATACCTCCATCACAAGCTCCTCCTACCCCTTCCCCTCCACCCACACCACCACCTCCCCCCCAGTGCTGCAGTAGCCAACACAAATCGCACACACAACATAAACATCCTTCATTTAAACATAGATGGCATAAACACCAAAAAACAAGAACCCACACAATTCATCAAACAACAAAACATACACATTGCCATCTTACAAGAAACAAAACTACACAAAGCACAGAAAACACCAACATTTCATAACTTCACCACCATTCAACAAGAGCGGGCAGACGGCGGTGGTGGTGGACTCATCATCCTGGTGCACACATCCATCAACTCTGCAGATACCAGTGCACACACAAAGTCATTCCTCCCCCAGTTTGACACCACACTAGAAATACAATCAATTAACCCACTGACTGCGGCTGTATCATATATGATATCTGAGTCCAAATGGCTCTGACTGCAGCTGTATCATATATGATTTCCTGCTTTTAAAAATTCTGCCATCAGAAGTGGCATGAAATAAATCAGCTAGTAACCCCTGGCACCCTACAGCATATTGCCATACATAGATTATGCATTTTTACAAGGAGCAGAGCTCAGCTCAGTTACCTACAAAATGTCAAAGGTAATGGTACGAAATCTTCTCCATGCCACTGCTAGCAGTAGCCCAAGCAAATAATGGATGAATTCTCTGGATGAGTGTAGTGATGATAGTGATATGTTGTAAGATGATAACAGTGATGGTTCAAATGCTGATTGACACCTTATCTGATCGCAAGATTGACATTGATGACACAGTGCAACCATAACACATCGTTCGCCTGGCACCACTGCACGGGAATATTTATTACTTCACCGACCTGTTTCAGAGTTTTTTTTTGTTTGTTTGCTATATTGTGTTATATACCACTGAACTCGGGATTTTTTTTCTCTGTCTTTTAACAATATTATTTTTTTTCTAATATTTTCTAAATATTTGAAAACTGCCACACACAGAATGTACATGTAAACAAACACTGACACAGCGAATGGGTTAAAATACGCATTTGTAACAAATCACACATAACAATCACTAACACATGCATTCCCCCCCAAGCATCCCTCACAGTACCACACAATTACTCTCCACAAATACACCACATCACCAACATACCCAACATCACCCTGGGTGGTGATTTCAATGCCAAGTCATCGGCCTGGCATGTCAACAACCCTGTCACAGACAGGGGGCTGGTACTACAATCCCAGACAGATCATCTTTTCATACTGAACAATCTGGATCAACATACCCATATCCCACACCAAGCCGTCTTCCTCCCATCATCCCCAGACATCACCTTCTGCTCCCCAAACCTCGACCCCACTGCATCCTGGGGAGTGGAGAAAACCTTTGGTTCTGATCACCTCCCAGTCATCATCACTACCGAAACCAGAATCACCCCAGCTAGCCACAGACACACAGACACTAATTATAAGAGAGCCAACTGGGAGGCCTTCACAAATGAAACAGAACAACTTTTCAAAACACTAAACAATACACTCATTACAAACATCAACACCGCTGTGCACACTTTCAATACAATTATATAAAATGCTAACAAAAGACACATCCCTAGAGGCAACAGAAATAGACACAACCCCAACTTCACACCAGAAATTCAAGGCATCATCAGTCAACGGAACACACTGTGACACTCCCCAACACCCCATATACAAGACACCATACAACAAATACAAGAACTCAACACTCAGATAAACATTAAAATATCAGAACATCAAACACTAAACTGGAATAATTATCTTCAAACACTTGACTGCAAAAAAACACCAGTAAACTCTACAAAACACTAAATAGCATCACACTCTCCAACAGCAACACTACATAATCACATGCTGCCATCACAACAAAAGACATCATAACTTCAAACAAACAACAGGCAAACACTCTCACCAATCACTTTTCACAAGTCAGTCATCTAAACCCCCATCGCGAAGACCGACATATCATCTGACATAAGAGACAGTTCCCCAGAGACCCAGACTACTCACCTTTCACTTACAACCAGACGAAGTGCATAATTAGCAACTTGAAGCACTCATCTGCCTGTAGACCAGACAAGCAACATTCACCTTAAACACCTTGGACAACAAGGTATACAAGCACTTACCAACAGACCAAACTACAGCTACTCACTCAGCATAATACCCAACATCTGGAAGCATGGCATTATCATCACTGTCCCTAAACCCAACAAAGACCCCACGTTACCTTCCTCACACCGCCCTATCACACTCCTCTGCATCCTCTCTAAAGTCACTGAATGACTGGTACTACAACTAGTCACACCTCACATTCCCCTAGCCCAGTCACAACATGGCTTTAGGCCACTACACCCCACAAACACCCTTTTACATACCTTACACAGAAAGTTTTTGATGACATGAATTCAGCTAGGCCACCACATAGAACACTTCTAGTCACACTGGACATTAGCAAAGCTTTTGATGCCATCCCCTGCCACAACCTCACAAACAAAATACTCAATACAAACATGCACAATAACACAAAAAGATGGTTGGCAAACTACTTAACAGGCAGATGTGCACACGTAACATTTGCTGGTCAGTCTTCTAACATCAGAATCTTCACAAATGGCGTCCCCCAAGGATCTGTTTTGTTCCCGACACTCTTTAACCTATATATGCACGACATACCCCCACCCCACACACCACAGATACACATAGCTTCCTATGCAAATGATAAAACACTTACATGTACACACCAAAATGCAAACACAGCTGCACACATCCTCCTACCTTACCTCAACACACTACATGAATAGTTCACCGCAAACAGGCTCAAAATTGCCCCAGCCAAATCTACAGTGACCCTTCTGTCACGGGGGGATGTGAATTTACGAATAAATGCTAGATATTACTCGAAAGTAAAGACAAGGAATTGATTTGCGAAATCAACTTGCAAGTTTTACTCTGTGCTGGCTTACTTCACTGATTATCTGAGGATGAGAATTTTATAAACTTTCTCAACAGTACACAGCGGAGACTAATCACCCAAGAATACTGTATTGTTAGTATTGTTGGTCTCTTGAGAAAGTGTGATCTTTACCCCCTGACAATCAATAAATATTATTAATAATAGACAAGTTCTTGCTGATCCTTAACTCCTAGTTGGAACAACTGATTTGAGAATTAATACAAAAGAACTGGCCTAAATATCAGTTGTGATTAATGTAGATGTTTCTGCAAACTGGGGTAGGCATATTTAAGAAAGCACAATGTGGAGAAATCAAATACAATTCTAGTTTTACATTAAGCTCAAAGAAAAGAACTGTAAATTTATTGTTAATATATGTTACATGAATCTCAATATGAATTCAAAAGGGGAATTCTCGGTCACAGGGGGACTCGTGAATTCAAATAACAAAGGAAATACATTCACTCATTCAAAAGCTAATCAGACTTAAAGGCTAAGAAAACGAACGAAAATACTGGTCAGTGGAGGGAATGGAGCTGAAGCTACGAAAGACTGGGCATCTGTCTGCTGCACACCAGGCGCTGCTATTCGATACTAGCCCACTTTGCTGATCACCGCATAGGTGTAGATCCAGGAAATTGCTATACAATGGAGATGCTGCTCTGTATGCTGGGCACAACGATCCTACTCTTGAGGCGTTCAAAGCTGACTGACTGAAGTAAGCATGCTGGGGCACAAAGCATGAGTGATGAGCGTGGCTCAATTTAACGGTCGGAGGAGGAATGCATGGGAATGACAATTACACAAAAAGTTTCACTCAGTGAAATGCACTGTCTGTTCAGAAAGACAGACACTAATGAAAAGAATGAGAAGGCTTATGAAAACCCATTACGATCTGAATGCAAAAGCGAGCAGTTAACCCCTCCATGGCCGCCGGCGTTGAATGACGCTTAGCCGATAAATGGCCACAGGCATCGTTTGAGTGCGACCTATAAAAAACTGCAACAATTTTTGGGAAGTGAACGAACGTTCTGAACGTCTTCACACTGACCTACACTACACTCCCATACACCTCATCAAGCAGTTTAGAGCCTGCTGCTGTGATGAGTGGATTTTCGATTTTTTTGCTCCTGGCCATGCCTAAACAAGCACAACTACACCCATTACCTCGACCCAGGCAGAACATATCATCTTTTTCCTTTCTTGCAAAACACATACAACCACCTATTTACGATTATGAAGTAGCACAGGCACATACAAAAAAGACATCATAATAAGTGAAAAATACATTTTTGTTTTGGTAGCTTTCCTATTTTCTCAGGTTTGCTGTAATGGTTTGGATCATTTGATGTAGTGCAACTTGTAGAAAACTGTGAAAACCTTGGGGAAGTGAACGAAAATGTGGGACATGAGTCTGACCATGACATCACCCTCTCAAATATCATGTCAGTTCACCACCAGCTGTCGTGACGAGGGGATGTACGATTTTTTTGCTCTTGGCCATGCCTAAAAACACATAGTTGCACCCATTATCTCGACCCAGACAGAAAATACAATCTTTTTCCTCCCTTGCAAAACACACACAACCACCCTGTTTATAAGACAGCACTATATATTGCGAAAATAACAAGGTAAAATGATAAAGAACGTAAAATGATAAAGATGAACATGTTATTACAGAAAAAATACGCTTTCCCCCGTCTGTAAACGTATTTATTTCTGCTTTGTCTCTGTATTCGTAATAAATAGAATTATTCTTAGTTCTGAAATTGCATTACGTTTCCATTTTTAGCCATGCTCGTGGTGTGGGAGCTCGAAGTTGTAACTCAACATCCGTATTGCTAATCGGATCTGACCCTCCAATATATTCTCCCATGTTAGAGTCTGGCCTTGGAGGACGTGCAGTTCTCTCATTTAGGACCGAAAATTCAACTCTTTCACTCTCTTTTCCAAGCATGAGCACAACGATAACGTACAAAATAACTCGAAACTACCATAAAAATATATAAAAAAGGTGAAAAAGTATTCATAATTTTCTTTTCCAGCCATTCCTATCAGATTATGTACTGAAATCATTCGATATCATCATATATCATATATGCACAATATTTCAGCACCAGTCACATTGTTTTGGGAGGTAAAAAAAATAACAACAACACCTGCCCAGTTGTGTTTTGGTAGTCCCCCTGGGCGGCGATATCAGTTGCCAATATTTCTGCAACTTCCGCACTCCATAGCAAGCCACAAAATGCGTCTAGGAAGCTGGGATTTCCACTGTTAGGTGCATCTGAACTTTCCCTTCAATATGGCAAGAAAAAAAAATCAATTTTCGAAACTTCAAAAAATGGCCTCGGCATCGGCTTTGCTTGCACGGAAAATTCTGGGCCTTCAGCCCTGGAGGGGTTAAAAGATTGAGTGAAAGTTTATGCATCAATATTCTTCAGGTGTTCCCAATATAATACTAACACAATGTCGCGAATTAATTTGTGACATTATGCCCCATCAAAATCAAATTTTTTTCCAAAAAATTATACGATATATACTGTATATACATTTAAAACCTAACTCAGTCACACAAGATTCACACTGTGGTGTGTGTGCTATCCTGCTGTAGGAGAAAATCACTGTTGCCAATGAGCATAAAAACCTCGTATTTACGTTAATAGAAGCAAGCTTGAGGGGAAAGAACTTCGTGACAACGGTGAAAAATCCAGTACTCAGGTCAAACTGAGCAAAAATTCACTACATTTACATTAACAACTAATTGTTGTGTAGCGTGGTGTATGTAATACACGGTGTTGGTGTGACGGTTGTAGTGTAACTGTACCCACATGGAAAATGGTAGAATACAAATGAATAGTAAATGGAGATGACGAGGCAGAAAAGAGGTGGCAGCATGCGGCAGAGACGATCAGCTGATCTGCGTGACAAAACTGCTACACATGCGAGCTGTAACTGTGAAATCAATCAAGGTGGAGCATCAAAAGTGTCAGTGCGACAAACAAGTTGTATTAAAATACAATTTCTCTCTTTGCCTAGTAGTCAGCACATATGCTACAAAAAGTACGCCCTAGCCAATAATTTTAAGTGACAGCCAAAGCTTTGTACATTCGAGGTTGCCATTATTTTCTTATTGGATACATTATTAACCAGAAAATGTAGTCCCAGGACAGAATCTCAAGGGACCCTTGTAGTTTACTGATTAAACCTACATTACTAATAACCAGGAAACGTGGTCCTAGGACAGAATCTCAAAGGACCCTTGTAGTTTACTGGTTAAATCTACGTTATTATTAACCAGGAAATGTGGTCCCAGGACAGAATCTCAAAGGACCCTTGTAGTTTACTGGTTAAACCTACATTATTATTAACCAGGAAACGTAGTCCCAGGACAGAATCTCAAAGGACTCTTGTTGTTTACTGGTTAAACCTAACTCTACACTTATGATTAATATTGGCAAGCTGAGAATCCCTACCCAATCTCAGGCAGGTCACATTTTAACACCCAGCGTGGTGTGAACACTCATGTGGATAATGTGCATTCTCCGTGAATCCTCAGAGAGGCCCACAGCTCGAGACACACCACAAGGTAGTTCAGACAGAGCCTTGGATTGCCTCTGCAGGAGTCTCGAACTTTCCCCTTAACCCGCCCCATCCCGACCACTTTTCCACCACTGACTTCCCCCAATCCCGACCATTTTTGAATTTTTTTTTTTTTGGCTCAAGCCTCCGCTTTTGGTGAGAAACATTGAAAAATCATAGAGAAATCGCTCACCTGAGGTTTAAAATACTCGAAACAGCTAGTACTACCTCCTCACCTTACTGTGTTTTCTATCAGGCTGGCTCCAAAGAAAACGAGTTCTATGGGAGTGTAACCATTCCACACCACTCATAAACGGTATTTATTTATTTATTCATTTGGTACGAATTTATATGTAGTACGAGAGAATATTGGTTTTCACACAGTAATATAGGCAATATAAGCATTGTTTCACTCATGAAACACATCAACATACCTGACCTTTTTTGGCGACATTACCTAATCATTTCTGACTGTTTCTTCTTCTAATGCTATGTAAAGTTTGTCCTCCACATTGTCATCGATTGGGGAATCATTCTTGCCCTGAATTTCGTACCGTGGCATGACATGGCTTTACTTGCCAGGTCACTGGTAACAGGTGAATTGCTAAGGCAATGGCATGCTGGGGGGGGAGGTCATGCTGGGTAAGGCATTGTCCCTGCCTGGCATCTTGTAGAGGAAGGTGTCCCATGTATATGTACCAAAAATCACTCACGAAAATTGAAAATTGTGCAAATTAGGGACCTTCCAATTGATTTGCGTTTATGAACGTCAACGGGATTGGCAGTGACAAAACGTGTGGTCGTCAATTCATGTCGACGGGACGCCGCAGGTTAACCTATGGTACATATGTACAGTATGTACAGGACCTGGACATAATTTGTCCTGTGGAGCCAACGGGTGAGACATCAGGTCTGCACCCACATTACCACTGCCCTCTCTCTCGATTGACTCAGATCGTGGGTGTGGATTCAAACGGTACAGGAAGGACACTTCCCTGACTCATGGTACATTGACACACATTGCAGGAGTGCACAAACCTATCTATTTCTTGTCCCATTCTTCGCCAGAAAAAGTCAGCATGGATATGGCCTTGGGTTTTCCTTTTGCCCATGTGATCTCCTGAGGCTGAACAATGACCCCATTCTAACACTGTTCGGCGATACTTAGCGGGAATGACAAACTGTAGTCAAACCTCGCCCTTAGGTGCTCGTGACTCACGGTAGAGCCGTCCTTGTTTATGAAGGAACCTGGCATGACCTCCCCATGAATGCTTAATCACTTTACCCTTTTGCTTCTTCCGCACAGCAGCAAGTGTCGGGTCAGAGTTTTGTTCTTGGACAACATCTTGACTACAAATCAGATCTTGTGGCGATGCAATGGTGACCAGGGTGACACAGTTTGGAGCCTTGGCCATGAGAACTGTCTCAGGGATGGTTGCCTTATGCCCCCAACTTGTGTCTTGTAGAGGAGGAAGGCGTTGAGCATGCACATATCGAGCATGTGCAGGCAAGCCTTCCTGTACCATCGGGTGTTTCTCCTGAGACAGTCTATTTCGCCAATCGTCATATCAGAGTTATCAACAAGTCTCATGTTGACACTGTAATCAATGACGGCATCGGGCTTCATGATTGGCTCTCCCGTCCTGTAGCTGACCTTCCCAGTTCTCTGCAATTCCCCCTTGTGGATGGTGCTGATCATATTCACGACCTTCTTGTCATGCCACCTGATCGCCAGAAGCTTGTCTGACTTCTTCAGGTGCACATTTCCCTTGGATGAGGATGATGCTTCTGGGAAACTTGGCCACTCTTTCCTATAGCTCCGTACGGTGCCAACAGTGTCAATGCCGTGTTCAGCCAGGTATTTGGAGAGTTTCAGTGCTGTGTAATAATTGTCTGTGTACAGCACATGATTCCCACCAAAATACCTCTCCATCAGCACTTTTACAATGGAGCCAGAGAAGCCAAGGGGGTCTTTCCTGTTCACGTCCATTGTGCTTGCAGAGTAGATCACGAAATCAAGGATATACCCCGTCTCACAGTCACACAGCACAAAGAACTTTATCCCAAAACAGTGGCGTTTGCTGGGGATGTACTGCATGAATTTGAGACGTCCTCTGAACAATACCAGGGATTCATCTATGACGACTTTTTGCATAGGACGGAAAAATCGCATAAATCGATCCCTAATCCTGTTGAGAAAATCCCTCACTTTCCACAAAGGTTCAGTTTGGGACGGGTTTCCATTGTCAGAGAAGTGCAGGTATCCTAGCAGCTGTCGGAACCGATCTCGTGACATATACTTCCCGAATGTTGGGATAGAAGTAATGTCATCCACGAGCCAGTACGCCTCCAACTCATGTCTCTTGATATGGGGCATCAAGAACATCAGTGCAAAGAACACATACAGCTCTCTGATCCCGACAGGCAACCACGACACTTGCTTTGGTGAGCCAATAGGTTCCAGCCCTTCTGCTGCACAATGAGCTGCATACCTATTGGTCTCATCGCTGACAAACTGCATGATTTCATCATCCATGAAGGCCAGGAAATAGTCAACAAAATCATCTCCTGCGTTGCATGGAAAGGCAGGCTGTATTCCCGCATTTGTCATGTCAAACGGCGGATTGTGTGGCTGAAAATCTGCACCGTCAGACCAAACAAATGCATCAACTTTCCCTGTGCGTGGTTCAGTGGAAGTGGCAGGTCGCATTGCACTCGTTTCCCCGTGAGAAGGAGCTGAGGTGAAGGCAATGGGTGAGGCAATGGGTGAGGCAGGAGGTGAGGCAGGAGGCGAGCGGGAGGGGGGTGAGTGCGGGGGTGGTGAGTGGGGGGGTGGCAAGGGTGAGGGAGCTGGGCGGGGGGCAGGCGGGGGGGTTACTGACCTGGTGTGTGGTGAAATCTGACCCTTTCTTCCCCGCTTATCACCTCGCTTATCACTCAGCTTTGCCCTCCAACTGCCACGCATCCCCTTTGTTCTAGGCCGGCCTGCCCTGCTTACCCTGCCTGCACGGCCTGCACGGCCTGCCTTCCCTCACTGTGCAGGCTCTGGGAATTCATATTCCTCAGATGATGTAGACTGAGGAGAGGGCATGGCAGAAGATGAAGAAGATGTGAGGGCAATAGGGCTAGGGGAACGGGAAAGTGGTGGGAAATGCTTGCTAGGGCCTGGTGTAGGAGACGTAAGTCTGTGCTTCACTCACTTCCCACGTGCAACACCAATTTTCCCCATAGGCGCCTTCCCTTTCCCAGAGTAAGTTGGGGGCAGTGGGGGAGAAACTACATGCTCTCTTTCATCACTGTCACTGTCAGTGCTAAAGGGTTCACCACCAATCACTGCAAAATCGTCACTACTTGCTGTAAGTGTATCACTCTCACTGCCACAATCCAGAGTTTTACTTACAGTTTTGTCCAGCTCTGTTCTAATTTCTGGAGTGCTCAACCCCTTCTGCCTCGCCGTCGGCAGTTCCTTCCTCGTTGTAGAAGTCGAAGGCACACTAGCACTAATAATTTGCGAGGAGGAAGCGAGCGATGATGAGTCGGGACGGAGTGCCATTATCACGCACAGAGCTGGACAGATACTGAGTGATGCGTGTCAGGGGAAGGGTGGGGGGGGGCCCCCTCGGGGTGGGAGGAGGGAGGTGTGGGATGGCTGGCGTGAAAGAACTCGACAGCTACTCTTGCGTGAGACAAATTGCGCACAGGAAAAACGTGCGGTGTTCAAAATATTCACGAACATTCCAGAATGACACCTGCGGTTTGGTCCAGTTTTGTCGATGTCATTCTGGAATGACACCCGCGGTTAAAGGGTTAAGAGCATTACTACACAGAATGGAGGAGAAATCTGAAACAATTAAACTAACTGGAGATTTCAGTACAAATATAAATTGGAATACTCTAGATATAAAAAGCCAGGAAAGCTGTTCGGACCAAAGCTCCTGGACCTTGTGCAGGTGTTTTTAACACAACGTGTAAAAGAAAGCACAAGAAAAAGAGGACTTGACATACCATCAGCACTAGATCTAATATTTACTAGGCAAGAAAATGATATTGACAATATAATGTATCACCCTCCAATCGGCAAAAGTGACCACGCAGTATTAAATTACAACTTTAGGATTGCATATGACATAGTAAATAGTAATGAAAGTTACAAAAAGAGCCTTAACTACAAAAAGGGCAACTATCATGACCTAAAGAAATACTTTTTAGAAATAGATTGGGAAAAAGAACTTAGAGGAGAAGATTTAAAATGTTATATGTAGAAAATTCTGTGAACTTTATGAAATAGGAGTCCAGAAGTACATCCCACAGCACAAAGAAGCAGAAAAGAAAATAAAGAAGTGATTTAATCTATCTATCTATCTATTGCCAGACGCCTCAATCGCGTTTGGGGTGGCCACAAACAAAACGCCTCCAAGTCGCCCTGTCCCCCGCCATTTCACTGCCTTGCTCCCAACTCACACCCCCTCTCTCATATACCTCTCCACCCCATCCCTCCATCTCATCCTCGGCCTCCCCCTCCCTCTTCCCCCCTCCACCTCACTCACACTCACTTCGTCAGTCTTTCACCCTCCATCCTCTCCACATGGCCAAACCACCTCAGTGTGTTCCTCATAACGCTTCCTATCACATCCACATCCACACCACAACGCTCCTTTATATCCTCATTCGTCAGCCTGTCTCTCCATGTGACTCCACAGGCTCCTCTTCAATAACTCATTTCCACTGCTCTCACTCTTGACTTGTGTCTTTCCAACAACGTCCAAGCTTCACTTCCATACGTTAGAGCTGGTATCACAATACTGTCATGTAGTAACTTTTTCACTTCCATGCTCATTTCCCTGTTTCTTACCACTGCTTTCAAAGAACCAGCAACCTTTCTTCCCTGCTGTACCCTTTCAAGCACTTCACCTTCCAAACCTCCATCCTTACTCATCACACTACCCAAGAAATTAAACGTACTCACATTTTCCAATTCCCCACCATCCAACCTCGCCGCACATTCACTGACTTCACCTCTCTCAAAGACCACCACTCCACCCTTGCCCACACTCACCCTCAGACCCCGCCTCCCACACACTCTCCCAAACTCATCCACCAAGCCCTGCAGCCCTCCCCCCCCCCGTCCCCACCCATCAACACAGCACCATCCGCAAACAACAGCACAGCGAGCCTCCAAACACTATCCTCTCTCACCAGGGCCACTCCAACATCCACCAACCCACCCCGTACCTCCCTCATCACCCCATCCATGCACAGAATGAACAACCACGGAGACATGACACATCCCTGCCTCAACCCAACCTTCAAAGAGAAAAACTCACCCAGCTCACAATCCACACGCACTGCAGCCCCAGCACCATCACACACACCCCTCACAGCACCCAACAACCTCCCACCCACTCCACACATTCCCAATACCCTCCACAATCCCCGTCCATCCACCCCGTCCCATGCCCTCTCCAAACCCACGAAAGCCGCACACAACACCCCCCCCCTCCCCAGAAACCCCTCCACTAAAGATCCAAGAATGAACATCCGATCTACACAACCTCCCCCCCTCCCAGAATGTAAAAAATCAAAAGAAAAAAGAGATTTGTTGTGGAACATACAGAGACACAATAGTGAAAGGGCATACAAACAAGCAATAAAGGATTATGCAATAATAAGGAGGGAAGCCCAAAAACAGTTTGAGGACATCGTAAATAAAAGTAGCGATCAATTAAAGTTATTTCACAGCTACATCCGAAGCAAAACCAAAGTAAAAGATAAAATATATACAATCCATTACAGATGAGGGGATCACCTACACACAAGAGAAGGATATTTGTGAAGCACTAAATATGAATTTCCGATCAGTTTTTACAGAAGAAAATAATTTTGAGAGGGATCATATGGAACATGCATGCCCACACATACTGCCAGATATACAAATATCAGAAAAAGAAAAATCAGGAGGAGTTAAGTAGACAAAGGAAAAGCAAATGGTCCTGATGAAATTTCATGTTGGGTGCTACATGAATGTGCAAAGGAGTTAAGTAAACCATTATCTTTAATTTTCAAGGAATTCTTGGGACAAGGTAAACTACCTGATATTTGGAAGAAACCAAACATTATTCCCCTAGTCAAGAAAGGGAATAGACAAAATCCACTCAACTACTGACCAGTATCACTAACCAGTGTTGTAAGCATGGTATTAGAAAAGCTGATAAGAAAAGTGTGAGTAAATCATCTGGAAGAACACAATATTACAGAAAGACAGTTTGGTTTCAGAAAGGAAAAAATCATATGTTACTAATTTGTTGAGCTACTTTGATAGAGTAACAAACATTACAGAAGAGAGAAGGATGGGTGGACAGTATCTATTTAGATTTCAAGAAAGTATTTGACAGAGTACTGTACTGAAGAGTTTTATGGAAACTGTACCATCAGGGAGGAATCCGAGGCAAACTGTATTGTTGGATGCAAAATTTTCTCAGAAAAAGAGAAATGAGAACAGTACTAAGGGGAAATTACTCATCATGGAGAGAAGTGACTAGCAATGTTCCGCAGGGCTCAGAGCTGGTGCCAGTTTGGAAATGAAAGATATCTAAATATGTTTGGCGATGATGCCAAAATACAAAGCAGAATTACTAACAGACTCTTGTAAAGAGCGACAAGAAGAATTTAATAAACTTCATGAAAGGAGCAATACATGGCAAATGGAATTCAATGGAGACAAGTGTCATGTAATCAAGTTTGGTAAAAGTGGAAAAAGACCTGATTGGGATTATAATATAGGAAGTAAAACCCTACAAACATCAGAGAAAGAGCAGGACCTAGGTGTGATTATCAATAACTGACTATCTCCAGCTGACCACATTAGTGAGAAGGTACGGAACATGTGTACACTGCTTGCAAATATGAGAATAGCATTCACATACATAAATGAAGACATGCTAAGAAAGATAATAACATTATTCATTATACCAACCCTGGAGTATGCATCAGTAGTCTGGAGTCCTCATCTCAAAAAACACATAGATAAGATTGAAAAATTTCAAAGGGCCACTACAGGACGGGTACCAAGCTTAAGGGACCTAAGCTACGAAGAAAGACTAGAAAAACTGAATCTGCCTACACTACAGGAGAGAAGGAAAAGAGGAGACATGATTATGCTGTATAAATGCATATCAGGGAAGGAGAAAATAGACATAAATGATTACATAACCTGTGGGGATGCATCAGCAAACGGACACTGCAAAAAAACTGCATAAAAAGAGAGGCAATAAAGACGTAAGGAAATTTAGTTTCCCAAATAGGGCAACTGATCAGAGGAATGCACTACCGAATTAAATAGTGTGTGCCAAAACAATTCATAAATTTAAGGATATGTACGATAAATATGGTTTAAGACACGGGACAGTACGAGCTTGACTCATTTCTGTAAAGATACAATTAGGTAAGAATTAGGTATGGTAAGATCACACAAATACGCACGAGGCACCGAGGAGAGCAGACGCACGTCGCCACCACTCCAAACCTAGCCAACTTGGCCAGTGGCATTCCCTAAACTAGTATCTTTATATGAGTCAAGCTCTGTACCAGGTTAGACTAAATGGTGTTCTAATATAAAAAAGAAGTTTTAAGTAAAACTTGTTCAAACAGTAAAGAAAACAAAGTAGTGCAAGAATGTGCAAAATCAGCTGATCATTTGTTTAGTCTATGACTGCACCAGAGAATGAAAGTAGTATGTGTGCTTTTAGTACTGCAGGATGACCACATACTTTAGTAAAGCAAATTTGGAAAAGAAAAAGGATAAAGGTAGAAAGCAGGATGATGATTTCTACCAAGAACTGGTTGAAATGGAGACTCACAATAAACTGGTGGAACGAGTACACAGACTAGAGATGGCTTTTCAGAATGAGATTGGTGAAATTAAGAAACAGATGCACTTGCAAAAGGAAGAAATAGAAAAATTAGGAAAGGAACTCAACAAGAAAGACACAACCATAGATGAGTTGACAGTAGAATTGGGTTCACTTAGGAGGAAAATCAGTGAAATTGCAAGAACAGTAGTCAACCACGAGAGTATTATGGAAGAGTTAAAAAATGATACAGAGACAATTAGGCAAGTAAGCAGTCGGACAGACCAGAGCAGTGATACTGAGGAGAAGATAACACAGGTGAATGAAGCTGTGCAAAGGTACAAAAATGATGTGGAAACCACATATACTGAAATGGTAAAAGTTAAGAAAGACTTAGAAACAAGGGTGGAGGAAAAAAGCATTAAATAGGAAGTGAAAAGAATAATCCAAAACAATCCTAAATTAGTCAGAGATTCAGCAGATATCAACAAATCTATAGTAATCACTGGTATAGAAGAGGAAGAAGTAAGAAACAAGATCTCATGAGACAAAAAGGAGATGGCAAATGTAATGAGCATATTGAAAGAAGTATCAGAGGAAATTTGTAGTAAAGACACAAAGGAACACAAAAGGTTAGGAAAATATGAGAGAAGCAAGTCAAGGCCCCTAAAGGCACAAACACCGTGAAGGAGATTCTAAAAAATGCAAAGAATCTTATGGAAAAAGAGGAGTTCAAAAATGTATGGATAAGATGATGCCTAACACAAGAGGAACTGGAATTACTGAAAGAGAAGAGGGAGGAAGCAAAAACAAAAAATGAGGGAAGATCAGAGGAGGTGAAGAATACATTAATTTACAAAGTAATTGGATTGCAGGTACGAAAGTGGTACATAAACAGGAGGGAATAAAAAGGAGAAAGGTAGCAGAACCAAGTCATGACAGGTATATAAACAAGATGATTAAGTTGATGTACTCAAATGTGGATGGAATGGTATCTAAATTATTAGGGATGAATGATTATATCAGAGAAAATGAATCACATATAATATGCCTAACTGAAACAAAATTAACACCAAGGATATCAAATGAAATCCTAAACTTAGAGGAATATGATATATGGAGAAGAGATAGGAACTTAAAAAAAGGAGGAGAAAATATAATATTAACTACGAAAGATCTAAAAGTCAAAGAAATAGAACTAAATATACCCTCACAAGTAGAACTGTTTGCAGTAGAGATCAATACATCTGAAGGGAAAGTAATTGTAGCCAATTTGTACATGCCACCCAGATCAAACACATAGGAAACAGACGAATATGAGGACCTGGCAGAGAGTACAATTCAGAATTTAAGAGCATTACTACAAAAAATGGAAGAGAAATTGGAAAGAATTATACTAACTGGAGATTTTAACACAAATATAAATTGGAATACTCTAAATATAATAAGCCAAGAAAGCTGTTGGGACCAAAAGCTCCTGGATCTCGTGCAAGAGTTTTTCCTAACGCAACATGTAAGGGAAAGCACCAGAAAAAGAGGACTCGATGGACCCTCAATACTAGATCTCATATTTTTTAGTCAAGAAAACGATATTGACAATTTAATATATCACCCTCCATTCGGCAAAAACGACCATGCAGTACTAAATTGCAACTTCAGGATTGCATATGACATAGTTAACAGCAATGAAAGTTACAAAAAGAGCTTAAACTATAAAAAGGGAAAGTATCATGACCTAAGGAAGTACTTCTTAGAAATTGATTGAGAAAAGAAGCTTAGAGGGCAAGATTTAAATGCTATAAATAAAAAATTCTGTGAAATTTATGAAATAGGAGTTCAGAGGTACATCCCACAGCACAAAGAAGCAGAAAAGAAAATAAAGAAATGGTTCAATACAGAATGTAAAAAATCAATAGAAAAAAGATTTGTCGTGGAATAGATACAGAAGACACAATAGTGAAGGGCATATAACAATTATAAACAGGCAAGAAACGATTATACAAGAATAAGGAGGGAAGCCCGCAAACAGTTTGAGGAGGATATCATAAGTAAAAGTAGTGATCAACCGAAGCTATTTTACAGCTACATCAGAAGCAAAACCAAAGTAAAAGATAAAATACAATCCATTACGGACGAGAGAATCACCTATACACAAGAGAAGGATATTTGTGAAGCACTAAACAAAAATTTCCGGTCAGTTTTACGGGGGAAAATAATTTTGAAAGGGATTATGTGGAACATGCATGCCCATACATACTACCAGATATACAAATATCAGAAAAGGTAATACAAGAGGAGCTAAGTAAATTAGACAAAGGAAAAGCAAATGGTCCTGATGAAATTTCATGTTGGGTGCTATGTGAATGTGCAAAGGAATTAAGTAAACCATTATTTTTAATTTTCAAGAAATCCTTGAGACAAGGTAAACTACCTGATATTTGGAAGAAAGCAAACATTGTTCCCTTATTCAAGAAAGCGAATAGACAAAATCCACTCAAGTACAGACCAGTATCACTAACCAGTGTTGTAAGCAAGATATTAGAAAAGCATATAAGAAAAGCTTGGGTAAATCATCTAGAAGAACACAATATGATAACAGAAAGACAGTTTGGTTTCAGAAAAGGAAAATCATGTGTTATTAATCTGTTGAGCTACTATGACAGAGTAACAGACATATTACAGGAAAGAGAAGGATGAGTGGACAGTATCTATTTAGATTTCAAGAAAGCATTTGACACAGTACCACACCAAAGACTTTTATGGAAACTGTACCATCAAAGGAGGAATTCGAGGCAAACTGTATTGTTGGATGCAAGATTTTCTCATAAAAATAGAAATGAGAACAGTACTAAGGGGAAATTACTCATCATGGAGAAAAGTGACTTGTGGAGTACCACAGGGCTCAGTGCTGGCACCAATCATGTTTTTAGTGTATATAAATGATGTAGACAGTAACACTGGAAATGAAAGCTATCTAAATATGTTTGCTGATGATGCAAAAATACAAAGGAGAATTACTAATACAGACTCTTGAAAAGAGCTACAAGAAGAATTAAATAAACTTCATGAATGGAGTAATGCATGACAAATGGAATTCAATGTGGACAAGTGTCATGTATTAAAGTTTGGTAAAAGTGGAAAAAGACCTGATTGGGATTATAAATTAGGAAATAAAACCCTACACATATCAGAAAGAGAGAAGGACCTAGGTGTGATTATCAATAACAGACTATCTCCAGCTGACCACATCAGTGAGAAGGTACGGAACATGTATACACTGCTTGCAAATATGAGAATAACGTTCACATATATAAATGAAGACATGCTAAGAAAGATAATAACATCATTCATCAGACAAACCCTGGAGTATGCATCGGTAGTCTGGAGTCCTCATCTCAAAAAACACATAGAAAAGATTGAAAAAGTTCAAAGGACCGCTACAAGATGGGTACCAATCTTAAGAGAGCTAAGCTATGAAGAAAGACTAAATAAACTGAACCTACCAACACTACAGGAGAGAAGGAAAAGAGGTGTTATTATTATGCTATATAAATGCATATCAGGGAAGGAGAAAATAGACGTAAATGATTACTTAAACTATGGGAGGGCATCAGCAAGAGAACCCTGCAAAAAATTGCACAAGAAGAAAGGTGATAAAGACGTAAGGAAATTTAGTTTCCCAAATAGAGCAATTGATCAGTGGAATGCACTACCGAATGAAATAGTGTGTGCCAAAACAGTTCACAAATTTAAGGATATGTACGATAAATATGGTTTAACACACAGGACAGTACGAGCCTGACGCATTCCTCTAAAGATACAATTAAGTAAGAACAGCTTGAGTCTGGCGCTACGGTATTGGGCAGGCTGCCAAAAAAGATACCTGCCTGCACCTGCAGGATTGATAATACAGTAATCCCTGTAAGACCCAGACGCCCAAGTCCCAGACACCCCTATTCCCGGACATTTTGGGTCTGGGTCCTCGGACATCAAAAATGCATCAAAAAAGAAAAAGTTAAAAAAAAAAAAAAAAACATGTTTTCAACCCTACTTTGAATTTGCCATGTGGTGACAAACAGCTGTGTTTTGGTGCGTACTTCCTCCTACGTCTGCTAGAGCACTCCTGCATCCTCCCCATTTCCAGCCTAACTACCATCGTGCCAGCATGCTCGTCGTTATGGCTGCCCATGTGCTCACTTTTGTGGTGGTGCCCTACTGCTGCATGTCCTGCTGTTCCTCTGCTGCCTCTTACTCGTGTGTGACGATGGTCCTGCCGCCTGACAAGAGGAAACAAGTGGTTCTGACTCTGGAGAAGAAGAGGGAGATATTGTAGAAAGTGGACGCAGGATGTTCAACTTCCTGCATCCTCCTAGAAATCAACCTGGCCTGCTTTACCTTGTTCAATATCAAGAAATTCTAGGACAATCTCACCCAGTACACGGCAGTCTTTGTATCGAAGACCAAACACATCATGCAGAGGAAGATTATGTACCCTGCCAGGTTTGCAGAACTCAATTGCTCCACACTGATTTGGTATTGTCGACAATGTGCTGCTGGTTTGCTGGTGCATGGTACAGAGCTGAAGGCTGCTGCTGAGTTCACAAGGTTTCACGACACCCCAGACTTCAAGGTATCCAAAGGGTGGCTCTTTGCTTTCAAGTTACAACATGGACTTACCCATGGTAAGGCCCATGGCGAAGCTTTGGATGCCAACGAGAATGGACTTGAAGAATTTCGACTGAAGGTGAAGGGCTTGATTGACAGGGAGGGCCTCACGCTCGGTCACGTCTACAGTGCTGACAAAACTGGTCAATTCTATCGCTCACTGCTCAGAAACACCCTAGCAGAGGTGACGGAGGGGCGTGTACCTGGACACAAGCTCTCCAAGCAGTGGATATCTGCACTGAGTAGTGCTAATGCTAACGGCATGCACCGACTCAAGCCCGTTATTGCTGGCCATGCAAAGCAGCCTTAGTGGCTTCGTGGGTTGAGAGATATCCTTCCTTTCGTTTGGAACTATTCTGTGAAGCCTTGGTTCACAGCCAAGATCTTCAAAGACTGCTTTCACCAGCACTTCATCAAGGAAGTCATTCATTATCAGATGAACACACTGGGAATCCCACGCAACCAGGTAAAGGCTCTCTTTCTTCTGGACAAAGCACCTGTGCAATCCATCCGACAAGGAGTTGATGGCTTAGAATGGCCACATTAGGTGCTTGTTTTTGCCACCTAATACTACTGCTCTCATCCAACCAATGGACCAAGGAGTGATGGTGGCTATGGAGAGGCTGTACCATCGGAAGTTCCTGGATGAGGTGACGCTTGTTCTTGAGGATGAGGACAAGCACAGGGAGAGACGGGACACGCAAGGCTAGCAGACTGTGGAAAACCTTCACTGCTACAACCTCAAGTTAGCCATGTACAACTGGGCCAGTGCATGGAGGGAAGTCCCTGTCAAGAGTCTGGAAAGTGGTTGGTCTCATCTGCTTCTCAGAGGTTTTGACATGGATGACTTCCATGCACGTCTTCGTGTGGCTGGTGATGAGGTGGATGTGGACGAAGTGCGTGAGTGGTTGGATGACGACGAGGGCGATCCTGGGTATCAGATCATGTCTGATATCGAGATAGCATCTTCAGTTGCATATACAAGTACCTAGCTGGAAGATTCCGACAAGAACAGCAAGGATGATGAGGTCTCCTCTCACCCTGCCACTACTCCAGCCATCCCCAAGCTGAATGCACTCTGGAAACACGTAGAGTACGTTCTGGACTACCTTCAACACCTGGACTGCAGATGGGGCCCCTGAGAGGAAATGCGCACTTTTAGGCAGCGCATTATCAATCACCAGATTTGCCGTTCCTTATGTCAATCAACCATTGACACCTTCTTCAGGCCAGTGACCCCCACCTTGCCCAGCCCTGGTTCCACACCAGTGCCTTATCAAGACATGCTGTCCACCTCCGAGCCACAGCCCAGCACATCAGCCACGGTGAAGTCTCCACTGGACGTGAGTTTGTGGCTATCTTCAGAACTGCCTGCAGTTGGTAGCCCATCACCAAGTCCCAGCAATGCACTCCTCGGCCACCTGCAACACCTACTCTCTGACTCTGACAGTGAATAAACAGCAAAAACTCGCCACTAGACCAGATGGGAATTTACAGTGTTGTGCAGTGTTAAGAACAGAATGTGCAGTGTTAAGAAATTAGAATTCAGAGTGCAAAGGATTAAGTGCAGAGTGCAACACTGGCGTGTTTCAAGTGCAGCACAGGTAAGAAAAGAATTTGCAGTGTTAGGAAATCAGAATTCAAATTGCAAAGGATTAAGTGCAGAGTGCAACACTGGCGAGTTTCAAGTGCAGCGCAAATAAGAACAAAATGTGCAGTGTTAAAAATTAGATTCGGAGTGCATAGAATTAAGTGCAGTGCAACACTGGATTACTGTACATGCTTCAAGTTCACCTTCACCACTGTCAGAGCCTGAGAGGAGGCGGATTAATCTTCACAACGGCCACAAACGTGTCGTTAGTACCCTGCTAAATATTTTCCATATTCACTTTTGATTTCTCATTCTCTGGATCCTTTTCATTTATTTCATGGTTTCTATCCCTTACTTGTGTGCATAGAGTCTTAAATAGGTGCTGTGCATGTCTGATAGGGAGTTATTTAGGTGGTTTTCAAAGTTAGGTTGGGTTGGGGTCCATAAGTACCTGTCCAGGGGGCATTTTCCCAAGCCTTTGGCTCTATTACGTCGGATCTTGGAGGGGTTACTGTAATGATAATAATAATAATAATAACAATATTAATGGTAGTGGTAGTAGTAGTAGTAATATCAAAAGTCCTCCAATCCATCCAACAATAATCCGAATATTCCAATACTCCGAATTCTTCAAGGTGAAATTTTTTTCCAAATTTTCTTGGCATTTATCGAGTTCTTGTGGACTTTCAAGATTTATCTGGCCTGTACTGGCTCTTGGACTTGGATGTAACTGCTTGCAACTAGTCGTCTACAGGTCTATGTATTTCTGGTGAGGACAGCAATAACTCATATCATTCCACTTACATATTTCTAATGTTTTCAGAGGTCCCTTCCAATAGCCCCCCAAAACAGTAGTCTGAAAGACCCTCGGTCCCTTGCCATTCGGATTACAGGACTTTTACTACTACTGCTACTACTACTACTACTACTACTACTACTACTACTACTACTGCTGCTGCTGCTGCTGCTGCTGCTACGACTATTACTGCTACGACTACTACTACTACTACTACTACTACTTTTTTTTTTTCTACTACAATCACCTCCATCCATTGGTGAATTATATTGAGATCAAAACCAACCTTCCTAATGCAGTTCACCATTTGAAGTTGTAATGTGAAGGTTAACACTAACCCTCATATTACAATCCGTTGGCCCCAAGCACGCCAACGGCTGTGGTTACCAACCATCTACTATTACTATTATTATTTTATTTTTATATTTATTGATATTACAGTGTAAATAAAGACATTAAACTATTGGAGTCGCTGGTCTATGCGACTCTTGACCACTGTTGCTTCATAATCCATACCCGCCAGAGAGACAGGCCTGAGGGCTGATGATCTTGTGCCCCTAAGACATAGCAGAGCAGACCTCACGAGGGAGAATGAGAGTCGACATCTCATCCAAGCCATAACAGAACTCTGCGGTTGACGTTTCTTCTCAGAAAGAACCTCTGCCAGTCTCGAATAGAATCTCACTGCCTCTGGACCCATCCCACCTGATGTCGTGAACACATGGGGAGTGAATCGACCGTGGTCCACATGTTGGAGCCTTTCTTGATAATTTCTGTTTTTTTCTTGTTCATTCCTCTTGTGTGCAGCTTCGAGAGACAGTTCACGATGACATGCTGCCATGGGATCGAATATCTTGATGTCAAAGAACGCCCTCTGCCCACGTGCCCAGAAACCTTGAGCACTGACATCCACTCTTGCATCATTTGATGTGTTTGCTGTTCTGTGGGTGAAGTGCTCGCCGTCCAGGGGTAGCAGAGCTGGCTCAATCGTGACATCATGGCATATTTCCTGCAGCATTTTGGCAGTGAGGTCGCGTACTTCATCGTGTCGGATGCAAACAAAGCCTCCCTTGCGTACCATTGGATGGTTTGCATCAAAGGCAATGCCACAGGCACAGTGTTGAGGTAGGTTCTCTATTGGGCATCCATATCTCAAGGCTATGGCGTCAATAAATTCTTGTTTGTTGAAGTGGAAGCCTTTTGCCTTGAGAGGCAGAGTTGTGAGCCAGTTCGATGCCCCTGCCTCCTGTGCAATTTCAACTCTTCTGCACTGATCTGGTGTTAGATGTTCGATTATGTGCTGCAGCTGGTCTTTTTGTCTTGCTTCATGCTCCTTGCTTATCTGTGTCTTTATGTCTTTCTGCCTTTGGTGGTCGATTTAACTCGTCTCAACCTGAGAGCAGATCTTCTGTGACAAGGATTCTGTGAGCCTCAGTGAATTTCTGTGTTCATAGCTTGCCACAGCTACTGGATTTATAATGCCAAGGCCTCTCATCCTGGGTGGTAGTGCTAGAAGGTCCCTCTCTTCCGGTGTGGGGATGTGGCCATTGGTTAGAGATGGGAGGAATGAATCCCTGATTGCATCCACCAGTGGTTGTAGCAGCAACTCGATGTCTGGTATGGTCCTCATCACGAAGGTCCACTTGTGCTTGACACCATAGGTAAATGCACGTATGCTGCATGGGGTTCTGTTTTTACGTGGCTGGATAGTGTATGAATTTCTTCTACCCATGTCTTTACCTTATCACTCACATATTTGTCTTTGAATTCCTTAGTTCCAATCACAGCCCCTACATGCTTCTGACCTTCCTTGGTTACTATCACGTTTGTGCCTCTAAATGCTTCTTCTGCATCAAGTAAGCTGGTTTCACGATCATGATGGGCTTACTTGCATTAGAGTAGTAACCTATTTCAGGGCCATGAGATGTTACAAGGTCCCACCATTTCCTCACATCCTCAACCTTGCCAGCACCCTTGAGATCATCTGCATAGGCTACCTGTTTTACATTGGTGGCCTCGTATTTGATCTGTTGTTGCAGCACTGTCATCGCCAGGGCGTACATAGCCATGGCAACGAGGTCCCCCTGGGTAGTTCCTTCTGTGGACTGGATTACACCGACATCGTGAGCAGCTGTCTTACCCACAATGTAGAGGTCTACTGGTTCTTTGTAGGTGCTTTCCACATATTGGGCAAATGCTGGGCATTTAACCTTGATATTGTGCAGCATTGCCTCCCGGTTGATAGAATTAAATGCATTTGAGGCATCAACTAATAATACTGCCTGACAGTCCTTTTCCCCAAATATTTTCCTCATGGAGTGAACTGCTGCCTCACCTCCTGCCTGCGGCCTGCACACACTTGGAGGTTGCCAACTGCCTGCTTCACATCATCTTTCACCACCTCCATGATGCATTTTCCTATAATCCGTCCTAAGACTTCACCCACCCCGATGGGCCTGCATCCAGGATTCTTATCAAGGGGGATTAGTCTGCAAGCCGTCAGTGCTTCGATGTTACTGCACTGACTTGAAGCCAGCTTCCTCGCCATTGAGGCAATGGTGTTACATAGGTCTGTTGCTGCCTCCCCAAACTTGATGTTACTGAGAATTACTCGCCAAGATTTTGCATCGAGGCCTGATGGTCCTGCCCCTCCCTGTGTGTGCATTGCCTTCCGCCACACCATATCTCCAGTTATCCTGTCATATATGATGGGATTGGGAGGAGTGTAGTTGCCATCAAGCTTTGACTGGGCACTTGTTTGTCGTGCAGTCGGGTGTTTTTCTTTTAGTTGTTGCATTGTTTCATCTGTCAGGTCATGTACTCCGTTTGGTGATTCAGCTGACAGGGATCTTGTTGCCATCGAGACCTTCCCCTGTCTCATCTTGCTGCCAAAAATCCTTGCAACATCGTTGGTATTCTGATTTCTTCAGCCTCGGTTGTTTATTCTCATCTGCAAGGCCCTTGCTTCCTCAAGTAGATTGTCGATTTCACCTCTTTTCCATGTTTCAACCTGCCTTTGGATGGCCTTAATATTTTCTGCAATGCTAGCTCTTGGGAGGGTCTTGTTGAGGAAGAGATGTGGTATTAGTGCAAGGACCTTAAGAGAGAATGAGGCAATGGGTGTGTTATTGTTGTAGTTGGCTATCGGGCGAGTGATTTCCTTGATCATGTCAGTTGTAGCACTGCATTTGGGAGGTTCAATAAGGTTACTTGAGGACCATCCAACTATTTCATTATATGTGGTGTTCACCCAGGTTACTGCATTTTCTCGGGATTTGCCCATCCAGTATGTGGGACGACCTTCTCGCACAGACCTTTGAGGCTGTTCTGCTTCCTCGTTGTTTGTGTCACTACCGTTCTGAGAACGTATAATACCTGGATGATTCCCAATTTCATGCAATCCTCTATGGTGATCTTCATCCTGAGTTTCATTTCTATTATAAACCTCATGATGTTCCTCACGCCCAGCTTCACTACTATTCACTTCCCCATGGTGATTTAACCCACCCAGCGCTTCCATATCTTTCGCATCTTGGCGTCCATCTCTATCCCTCGCCTCACCACGGGGTCTTTCACCACCAAGCATGTCCGTGCGATCGTGCATATTGTCAGTGACCGCCCCATCAATTTCCATGTCACCAATCTGTCGCCTGACATGTTGGAAGCGGTCAAGTGCCGCTTCTGGTGGGCTGTGATTCCCTAACACATTCATACTGAAAGGTCCCATCCTACAGTATGTACACAGTGACCTATTTGTTGCACATGAGCACCTGATACACTTATGCTGCCTACTGGAGCACTGACAACAATACTGTGGCGTGGCCATGGTGTTAAAGTTTTCATACTATGGTACAGTATTAATAATAATAATAATTATGGCTACTTTTTGTAGTACTTTTAAATGAAAATTAAATATAATGTTACTAGAACTACTGTTTTACTATACGAATTTTAAATTTAGATTTGATATAAATGAAGAATGTGCTTGTTTTACTTCTATTTTTGTAGATAATATGATTAAGTTATGAAGCAGTTTGCTCGTTTTTCTCTAGTTTTGCATATCAGTTAATATCTAATTGTTGTCTTATACTAATAATTGACTGAACTGATAATGTTATGTATTTAAAGTTTGATATGAAGTAAAACAACCCTTCTTTGTTTAAGAGTTAAGTAGGTGGCCAATTGGTGTGGTGCAATAATGTGAAGCCTTGTTTATTGGTAATGGGTCTTCAGGCGTTAAGGTGTAGGGGTGAGGGTGGTGTGTGGCGTAGCGGCAGTGTGTGTGTGTGTGTAGTTTATTTTTTTTATTTTTTTTTTTTTAAGTGACCGACTCTGGGCATAGGCTTCACAGCCTGCTTTCAAGGCCCAGTAGTCCTCCTACGTACCGCACACCTCTACATGTCACCACTTCGGCGCTAACACCTACTTTCCATACTGAATACATGCTAGGACTCGGTCATACAGGACTGGTGTATTGGTATTAGCGGGGGTATTTTTACATGTCGGCGGGTCTTCTGGTAGAACAGTAAAGTCTGATTTTATGAAATTCAAATTCTTAAACTGTTCCCTGCACCAGCGGGATTTGAACCTGGGTCCGTCAGGACTGCAGGCCAACTCTCTACCGATTGAGCCACCGCCTTCCCCAATGATATATCATTGGGTCTTCGGACGCTATGGTATAGGGGTGAGTGTGGTGTGGTGTGTGGTGTTGGGACAGTGTGTGTGCGTGTGTGTGTGTGTTGGTGTTGTGACATGTGATGTGTGATGTGTGGTTGTGGTGTGTTGTGGGGGTAAGATAGAGGCACCTTGGTTCACTAAGGCACATTGGCATTAACAAGATTTGTTTATTATTTCTTTTGAATACAAAAGAGAATTTTGAGAGGGTTGAATAAGTAGTTTTAGTCTGTAATTTTATGGAGTTTACATTAGTCCTATTATATAGATATTATATCAAAAATACCCTTATTACTATTGTATTTAATAATAATAGTGTATTTAAAACTAAGGTACTATGTTTATATTTGTTATTTAATTGAAGTTATATTTATCAATTTTATATATTAAAATTAAAGTTTTAATTATTACTGTACTATTTATTATTATATTATAGACTTATCTACTGTGATTGGTTGAATATTTATACGATGAGATTCTGTGTATAATATGTTTTATAGTTATTTAAGAACAGTCATTGTGTGTGTGTCTGTATGTATGATGTGTTTACATTACAGTCTCATCTAAGGTGTGTGTAAGATTCCCTACCTAAATGTTTTTGTATGCCACACTTCTATACCACCTGCCCATGCTGGTGGTGTGTATGTAGGAGATTGTTGTATAGTTAGTGGTAGTTGTTGTTATATATAGTGTTTGATACAGTGTTTATAAATCGTATTATTAGGTGGTGTGTATGCTAGTGAACAGTGGGTGATATTCAGTGTGTGGTAACAGCTGATGTGTTAGCGAAAGGAAGTTAGTGCTCCAAGGATAATGGAGTGAGCAAGAGGTGTGTGACAGGCATCCCACGTCTCATTGTTATATGTGGACAAAGTTAATAACTGAAAAATAGGCTTCAGAGTGGTACTTATTTTGTAAGTGAGGGTGGCGATACTTATATTCTGGGTGTGTGGGGCAGCGCACATGTGGTGGCGGGGTCCCGGGTGGCTGATGATATAATGTATGGTGTTGACACCAGTCCAGATAACCCTCTCAGGTCAGCACCTCGCTCGCTAACGGTCCCTGCACACACACACCCTTCCTCTCCCTCTCACCGTAGTTTTCAAAAATTTTCACATTTTCCAAGCTATATATAGCTGATATTTAAGATTTTCTTTCACATATGCGTCAGTGTCCACTTTATGCTGGAGTGGGTATCAATTTCTAAGAGCCCACAATCATTTTTACTCTGATTTCGAGACGATAACACGGAGCGCCTGGCACATGTCCTCTCACTCCACCACCCAGAACACTACTACTACTACTACTACTACTACTGCTGCTGCTACCACTACTACTACTACTACTACTACTACTACTGCTGCTGCTACCACTACTACTACTACTACTACTACTACTACTACTATTATTATTATATTACTTTTATTATTATTATTATTATTATTATTATTATTATTATTATTATTATTATTATATTATTATTATTATTGTAAGACAAAAAAGTGTCATATTAACCAGACTCTCTTTCCCTTATACTGGGTTTAGCTAGGTTCCACAAAGATGGGAGAATAAATATTACGAGAGCGATATGTCAGACAGTCACTTACACATCTTTAAAGCCCTAGAAACTTGGCTAACAATTTTCTAGCAGTATATATATATATATATATATATATAAATATATATATATATATATATATATATATATATTCTCTCTTTACAGACGTACAGTATTTCACCTTCACCCTCCAGGCAGTCAGTTCGTTGACTGGTGACAAAAAAGAAATGTAAATCCTGTTTCCAGGTAATAATTCATCCAACCATTCGATCCCCTATCAGCTTACTTGCCACCACTACTTTTATACGTCACTTTCTCACACACTCCAATCCCACACCCATTTACCTTTTGGGCTACCGCTCTTTGTCCCATCTTCACACTTACTAATATCCATTTTTAAATTAAAAAAAAAAAAGTTTTAAAAACAAATTGAATTGGCAATCTTTACTAAATTACAAGAACGTTGATGCCATGCACGACATGTCACCATGGGATTTTACAAGACAAGTGGTACCTTTGACAGCAGAACCCACTCCTGCAGTATTATAAGGGATGAAAAATATTTAATTAAGAGGGAGAAGGTTTTTAAAATACATATTAATGTTAATGGTTTATCAATAACTTCCATTACATTTTTAACAAATTCACTGATTAACGGTTATCGAAGTTAACTTTTCTGTTAAAGGATTAACAGTTAACTAAGTTAACTATTTGATTAGTGGTGCCGATCTCTGATGGTTCCGTTGTTTAAAGGTAAGGGTGATAATTATGAATGTACTAGTTTTAGGAGTAAAAGTCTATTGGGTGACGTAGGTAAGGAGTATGGTAGTTGATTAAGGGAGTTAGGTACAGAGGGAGTGACTGGTGATGAGCAGTGTGGCTTTAGGAGAGGGAGGGGATGCGTGGATAAGGTGTTTGCTGTGAGACAGGTATGTGAAAATTATTTTGAAAAAGGTAAAGATGTGGTTTGGGCCTTCAAGGATTTAGAGAAAGCGTATGACAGAACTGATAGGAATGCTTTGTGGACTGTTTTGAGACTGTATGAAGTAGATGGTAGGTTGTTAACCTGCCCCGTGCCAGTGCCGTTAAACGGTCTGACGCAATTGCGTGCTCAGTGCCAGTGCCATTTTAAAATGGTCTAAAATAAAAAACTTCACTGTGATCGCATTTTTCAAGATTCGCGAGTAAAAATTGGCAGGCATGTAAGGTAACTGCTCCTCTACCATCCCTCAGGCTGTCAAGGCCATACACTCACTCGCTTTCCCTCTCACGCTCGCTCTGCCTCACTCAGCCTGTGTGCCTCACCCAGTGCTGTACATAGTGAAGGCATTTTGTAAATATTTTCATGTAAGTGTAAGTTGTAATTATTTTGTTGTGAGTGTAAGGATTATATAGTGAAGTCAAGTTGTAAATACCTTCTTGTAAGTGACAGGACTGTACGTAATGAAGTCAGGTTGTACCTATCTTCAAGTAAGTCCCCCCGTGGGCAGCCACCTTGTCGTGGTGGGGGGGCTTGCCTGCCCCTGTGATCCCACAAGCCTGCCCGTGGATGTAGCGACATCTGGCAGGGTCTTCCATGCTGGTAGGGTTGTGGGTGAGGGGTCTGACTAAGCGCTGCCCGAAACGTAGGTTACCCGTATGGGTCATCGGTGCCGCCCTCCAGAGGGATCGCCTCAGTGCTGTCCTGAGTTGGTTGGTTGGGTGTCTGAGCTGGGGGTGTTGGGGAAGGGGGTCTTTGCACTGGTGGGAGCAAACTTTCGTAACACGGGGTGTTCTTTTTGGGACATCCTCTGGGGACGAGGTACCCTGCTCCCATCAGACCATGCTCGGTCCCCACACTCCATGGTAGGCGGTTTCCCTTGGCTCCTGGTGCCAATCCATATTCACCAACATATATATGGATATATTAAACAATTCTTTATCCACTCGTGTGGTAGGTGACCAGCCGCACAAGTCGGCATCAACTGGTCACTCTCTGGCCGACGATCCTGTACCCTCCGGGTCATCTGCCAAAACTGCAAGTTTAGATGTTCCCTGTATCGAGTTTTTACCTGGCATCTTTGTGAAACATTCCTACAAAATATTTAGTCCTCAAGACGGATGATGGTACTTCCTTCCGGAACCTGAACTGTTTTCAGATCCACAGTGGTCTAGTTACAGCATGTGGATTTACCCCCAGGGTCTCTACAGAGCGATGGTTCTCTATTGTTAGAAGCCAGGAATGAAGAGGAGAGTTCACGCATCCAGTCTCTAACTGTGGTCACCGGTTATCCTGTATCTGCCTCTCGTCACTTGGTCCTAAATCAGTCCCGAGGGGTTGTGTATTCTCGTGACTTGATCTCATATTCTGATTCTTCCCTCTTAGAGGGGCTGGCTCCTCAGGGTGTTGTAGCAGTACAGAGAATTATGAGGAAAGTTGATGGGGTTTTAACCCCCACGCCCACTCTTATCTTGACATTTGACCGTCTTACCTTGCCAGAGGTTATCAATGCTGCCTGGTGGAAGCTAAAGGTTAAACCTTATGTTCCCCGACCTAGAAGATGCTATTATTGTCAAAGATTTGGTCATGTCCTCCATTCTTGCAGGCGGGAAGCGTCTGGCTTCCTGAGGTCTGTGGTAATTGTGGTGGAATTTCTCATGGTATGGATGATTGTTCTCAACCCCCTATATGTTTGAACTGTGGAGGAGCGCATGCAGCCTCCTCAAGGGACTGCGAAGTATACAAGTATGAATATGAGATTATTTCCATCTGAACAAAGGAGAAAATTTCCTTTTCCAAGGCAAAGGCCAAGGTTAGGGAGCGGTTCATTCGCCCTGGAGTTACCTTTGCTGCTGCGTTGTCTCGCCCTAAGGCTACTCGGCAGGTACCCCTGCCATCACACAATGCCCCATCAAATTCTCAGGTTTCTAGTTCCTGGCTTTCTCGGCCAGGGGGTTTCACTGAGGGAGTGAAGCCTGGAAGTAGCTGTGCTTCTTCCTGGGAGGTGCCCCCTGTCTCTGGGGGTGTCCCGTCTGTGGTGGTGCTTCCAACATCTGGGAGTGCCTCCCCCATCCCAGTTCCTCCAGTTCCTCCTGTGACAAACACCCGTGTCGATGCTACACCTTGCTTTGACACATCCAAAACTCCTGATGTCATTCCTGTCTAAGCATCGCTGTGGCTCCTTGGAGTGCCCATAGAGCAAAGCGCTACTACCAAAGATCTCTGCAGTGGAGCCCACTACTGCTCCTCGAGATGCTCAGGGGTCAGGACAAGTGAAGGCTGGGGATGGCGTCTTGCTGATGACCCAGCCACCGCCAGATAGTGGTGGTCCTCTGGTAGTTGATGCACCTGCTCAGCTGCATGAGGCCTTGCCCTCTCAGGATTCCAGTACTGTGGGATGCGCTACTGATTGTGCTCCTTCTCGTGGTGGCACTGCCTGCTCTATTCCGGCTAGGGCAGATTGCGGTCCACCTGCCAAACCATCTCTTGCCCTGCCAAAGAAGAAAACCATTGTCCGGCCCTCTCCTTCTTCCTCCAGGTTATCTTCAGCTGGGCGGCACATTGTACACCATAACGGTGCCAGGCAGTCCCTTTCTAAGGGCAGTTCTAAGCAGCAATCTAAATCTGGTTGCTTGCCGGGGGCAAGGTTGTCTCGCTCCTCAGCTTGATTCTTCCTTCGCCGTGGGTACTATGGCATTCTCAGCCAGTATATTACAATGGAATTGTTGAGGGCTGCGTAGTAATTGGGAGGAGCTGCGGACCCTCCTGGCTTATTCCCCTTTGTGCGTGTGTCTTCAGGAAACTCTTGTAGGGCTTGCCACTTCTCATGCACCACCTGGGTATGATGCTTTTTACTCTACTCCAACCCAGGATCCTGTTGGAGGTAGTGCTGTTTTGGTGAGGGCTAATGTCCCTCATCAACAGGTTCACCTCCAGACTGATCTCCAGTGTGCTGCTGTGCGGTTGTATGCCCTCCACTGGTATACTGTCTGTTGCATTTATTTACCACCCAGTGCAGTAGTTAGTAAAGCAGACCTTGAAGACCTCCTCAGACAATTACCTAAGCCCTTTCTCCTCCTGGGGGACTTTAACTGTCGCCACGCTTTGTGGGGTGACTGTCTGATAAACCAACGTGGGCATTTATTGGCATCTTTATTGGAGGACGAGGATCTCTCCCTGCTGAATACTGGCGAGTTTACGCATCTTCATCCTCAGACAAATACATTTACTGCAATTGACCTCTCTGTCTGTTCTCCTGACTGCCTCCTGGATTTCACCTGGAAGGTTCTGAGGGATCTGCATGGGAGTGATCACTTTCCTATCCTCCTTACTGCAGCAATATCTAGTCCTTGTTCCCATCTCCCGAGGTGGAGGTTAGATAAGGCAGACTGGTCCCTTTTTTCTTCCTTGACTTCTGTTGGTGTTTCCATAGAAGACTTTCCAAATATAGATGAAACTGTTTCGTTCTTCACGTCTATTATCCATTCTGCTACTCTCCACGCTGTTCCAAGAACCTCTGGCACATATAACTATCGCCCTGTCCCATGGTGGAATGAGGATTGTAATATTGCTGTACGTGCCAAAATGACAGCATTTTCACATTATCATCGATACAAAACGGAGCATTATCTTGTCGAATTCAGGAGGGCATGTGCTAGGGCATGCCGGGTCCTCAAACAAGCCCGACGAGACTCTTGGATGGCTTTTGTGTCTTCCGTAAACTCTAAGACACCAGTGTCTCAGGTGTGGAAGAGGGTACAAAAGATTTCAGGAAAATTCCCTCAAGGCAGGTCCCCTGTGCTGCTGTCAAATGGTGAGCCTGTTGGTGACCCTGTGGCTGTGGCCGATATTTTTGCTTCTGCCTTTGCAGCGGTCAGCCGTAGAGATGCTAGCACTCCAGTTTTTGCCAGACACAGGGACGTAGAAGAGGCTAGGATATTGAACTTCCATTCCGTGAGAGGGGAGTCTTACAACATCCCTTTCTCTTCCCATGAACTCCAATCTGCTCTTTCCCTTTGTCATGACACCTTACTAGGGTCAGATGATATTCCCTATGCAATGCTTCGCCACCTGGGTGATGATGCACTGTCTTTTCTTCTCAAGCTTTTTAATAGAATCTGGAGAGACTCTTCTCTTCCTACCTCTTGGCACGAAGCTGTTGTCCTGCCAGTCCAGAAGCCAGGGAAGACAGGATCCAGTTCCCTAGAATATCGACCAATTGCCCTTACATCATGCTTGTGTAAACTGTTTGAAAAGATGGTCAATTCACGCTTAATGTATTTCCTCGAAAGGAATGACTGTTTCTCTCAATGTCAGTCTGGTTTTCGCAAATATTGTTCGACGACAGATGTACTTGTCCACCTAGAAGCTGCAGCATGTGATGCTTTTGCCAGGAAGCAGCATCTGCTGTGCGTCTTCTTTGACTTAGAAAAGGCATATGATACTACATGGCGGTTTGGTATCATCAAGCAGCTTCACTCTTTAGGTTTACGTGGTAGGCTGCCCCTACTTATATTAGACTTTCTGCGTGACCATTCATTCAGGGTTCAAACTGGTGACACTCTGTCTCCTTCGTACCCTCAGGAAGAAGGCATGCCCCAAGGAAGTGTCCTTAGCACGACCCTTTTTGCTATAGCATTAGATGGTAATCTGTCCTCTATTCCAGGGGGGGTGTCTGCCTCACTGTATGTCGATGATTTAGCTATATGGTATGCTGCCTCCCAGATGCCTGTGGCTGAACATCGCATGCAGTTTACTTTAGACCACGTATCTCATTGGGCCACAATGCATGGTTTCCGTTTCTCCCCAACAAAAACAGTGGGCTTACATTTCTCCCGCTTGAGAGGTGTCCACCCTGACTCTGATCTCAAGTTACATGGCCACAGGGTCCGATGTGTGGATGAAGCAAGGTTTCTCGGTCTTGTTTTCGACAGACGACTGACGTGGGTTCCCCATATCCGTGCATTACGTTTATCCTGCCACCGTGCCCTGTCTCTCCTACGGACTCTATCTCACCTATCTTGAGGCTCTGATAGAGCCACCCTGCTCTACCTTTACCGTGCCTTGGTACGGAGCAAATTGGACTATGAGTGTGAGGTATACTCTTCTGCTACTGAGACACGGCTGCAGCCTCTCAGTTCAATCCATCATACTGGGATCCGTCTGTCAACTGGAGCTTTCCGGTCTTCCCCAATTCCTAGTCTATTAGTAGACGCGAATGAACCGCCACTAGATCTCCGTTGCCAGTCCTTACTGGTGCAGTGTTGGCACCGCCTACACCATCTACCTTCCTCACCAAGTTGTATGGGTGTCTCCGAGGTCACTCTTTTTCACTTTTATAACACCCACCCTTGCTATCCACAACCGTTTCGGTACAGAGTGAGGGCTGCCATGGAGGAGTTAGGTGTTCAGCCTTTTCCTGTTTGCCCTGTGCGTGTTCCCTGAGTGGCTCCCTGGCTCCTCCCAGAAGTACGGCCATGTGATTACTTCCCTGAGAGGAAGGCCTCTCTTTCCACACAGGTAGCTCTGTCTTATTTTTTTAGAACACGCCTCTGCCCACAGTGGCTCGATCCCTGTATATACTGATGGTTCCAAGTCCCGCGTTGGGACAGGCTTTGGTGTAGTTTTCCATGATTTTAGCCGTGGTGGGAGTCTTCCTCCTTCCACCTCTGTTTTTACTGCTGAACTTACAGCTATTTTAGTTGCAGTTGAGTTGATTTTTAGTTTCCCCGCTTCTTTCACCATTTTTAGTGACTCAGCCAGTGCCTTGCAAGCTATGTTTTGTGGCTTCTCATCACACCCTCTACAGTAGTCCTGTCTATCTTGGAGTGGCTCTTCTTATTACACAGATGCGGATTTTCTGTACAGATGTTTTGGGTCCCTACTCATGTGGGGGTCATAGGCAATGAGCGTGCTGACTCTGTGGCGAGAGCCGCTGCCTCTCGCCCTTCCTTTCCCCATTACCGTGTTCCATCTGAAGATTTATGTACAAGCACTATAGAAGCTGTCCATCTCTGTTGGCAGAGAAGGTAGGATGCAGTAGGGGCGAACAAACTCTGCAGCATTCATCAGAACCTGGGTGATGGAGGGTATGTGGGACTATCCCGACAGTGGGAAACAGCTATGGCCCATCTCCAGATTGGCCACACTAGGCTGACTCATGGTCTTTTAATGGAGAAGGTGCCCCCTCCCTATTGTGATGACTGCCTGGTTCCTTTGACTGTGCAGCATCTTCTTTTGGAATGCCCAAGTCTTGAGGACCTTCATCGGCAGTACCTTTCCGGGTGCCGAGCCGACAACGGACCTTATCTTCTCTCTTCGGTACTTGGGGAAGAGGCTTGTGCTATGGGAGGAGGCACCTTCTCCTTTGTGTTAAGTTCCGGCCTTCTCCACAAACTGTAGGACTTTACCATATTTTAGTTTGTGTTTTATACTGTTCTCGTTTAATTTCAATCTTTCCACCACGTTTTAGTTTTGGTTGTTTCTTTGATTTTGTCATTTTGTTTTATGCATCATTTTATTTATTTATTTATTCATTTATTTTTTGACTTCCTTTTAATGTTTGTGTTCGGCAGCATATGACCTCTGCTGTTGCGCCGCCATGTCACATTTTCATTTATTCTTCAAGTAAGTGTAAGATAATGCATTCAGAGTGAGAAAGACACGCACATTATGATAGATGCTGAAGTAATAAGTAATCAGAAAAGTGTACTGAACATTGCTATACCTTCCCAGCATAAATACCTGAGTATACCCTACATAGAAAACGGCTTTCTCTCACGTACATAGTGAGCGTGAGAGAGCGGCTATACCTGTATACAAGTGTGCTGGACTGAATAAAACCCATTTCCGAGCCTCGGTGAGCATTTTAACGGCAAAATTCGTTGTTTCCACATCAAAATCTATCATTTTAGCCCCCCCCATAGGGCTAAAAATAGCCAGCACGCTGCGGGTTAAAAGGAGTGAAATGTTTTCATGTAAATACTACAGCGTGCGTAAGAGTGGGAAGTACTGTGAGTGATTAGTTTCCCGTGAGAGTGGGGCTGTGGCAGGGATGTGTGATGTCAGCATGGTTGTTTAATATTTATATGTATGGCATTGTAAAGGAGGTGAATGCCAGAGTGTTAGGTGGCGGTTTAAGTCTGGTGAATGCTGATGATACAGAGTGGAATCTGAATCAGCTGCTGTTTGTGGATGATACAGCAATGGTGGCTGATTCAGAGGAGAGATTGAGACAGTTGGTGGAGGAATTTGGAAGGGTGCATGAAAGGAGAAAATTGAGAATAAGTGAGTATAAGAGTAAAGTGAAAAGTATATGAGGTTAGTAGATGATGGAAGGATGAATGTAGTTCTGAACGGTGAGTTGCTTGAGGAGGTAGGGCGTTTTAAGTATTTTGAGTCACATGTTGTGGATGGAAGAATAGATGTGGGGGTGAATATTAGAATGAATGAGGTAGAAAGGTGCTGGGATGAATGAAAGAAGTGTTTAGATGTTGCTTGCTTGGAATGGATGTAAAGAGAAGGCAGTATGAGAGTGTAATGGTACCGACTGCATTATATGGGACTGAAACATGGGATATGGGTGTAGCAGAAAGGAAGAGTTTGAACGCAATGGGGATGAGATGTCTGAGGAGTACGTATGGAATAACGTGTATGGATCGAGTGAGAATGATGAAGTGCGAAGGAGAACTGGAGTTATGCAGGAGATGGCTGAATGAGTTGAACAGGGAGTGTTGCAATGATCTGGACACATGGAGAGAATGGATGAAGCACGATTGGTGAAAAAGATAACTATATCAGATGTAAATGGTAAAAGGCTGAGAGGAAGACCACCAATAGGATGTATGGATAGTGTAAAGAGAATGTTAGATGCGAGAGGGATGTCTGTAGAGCAAGGAAGAGTGGCTGTGCGTGATTGAGATGACTGGAGAGAAATTGAGAATAAACTAATGGTGATGCGGCCCCGAGGGGATATTCTCCCACATTTGGTCTGATCAGCTGATCAGGTCAGGTGCGGGCAAGGGGATGGGTCTATTATGATGTGGCAGGGATAAACCAGCTCTGCTGTCAGGCCCTGCTGCGTATGTCGCTGATTGCACTGTGCAGTTGACCCTCATGTAGTGTGGTGCGGGGATGATCTGTCCCTTCTCCCTTTGGGGCTAAGGTATGAGTAAATATGTGTGTGTGTGTGTGTGTGTGTGTGGATGAGTAAAATGGGAGTCTGTCGTCCTGTCTCGGCTAACCTGCTTCTTTTGGGAGAAAGCAGCCTAGGTATATATATATATATATATATATATATATATATATATATATATATATATATATATATATATATACACACAAACGACATCCAGCCTAAAGGAAAGTCGAGATTTTATGTTCCATCATATAGTGACGAACAAAATATCGGTAATGTCATCTTCATAAAGTTTGCTTATACAGGTTGTATACAATTTAGGCCGTATGCTGTTTAAGCCGTTAGGCGATTCAGCCATTTTCCAGTTTGACCGTTACGACCTAAATGATTTGCGGCCGAAACGACCAGGAACGACGCTGAGTTATGTTGCATATCTTTACTGACATTGATCTTAAAGTGGAAGTATACTGTATCTAAATGCAAAGTTTACATCCGAATCATAACTCACCAGGGTAAGGTTTGACCCAAATAGTATTGTGATGTATGGCTTATATTGTTGACTGTGATGTTGGTAAAGGTACAAAAAAAGACTCTTCTGATTTTAACATATGCTTGTCTTATAAACCAATTGCGATATTTTATATGTAAAAATATTTTCTATATCATAGCATTTTCCGTATCCACATGTTAAGGACTACTAATTCTGAGTGTCCTAAGATATACAGAAGAAATAACTGACATTTTAGTGGAACTATTGTGATAAGAATAATAATATATATACAGATTTCACCGAGTTGGTTTCCAGTATTGTAGTTGAATCAGTTTTCCTTAACCCATTCATCCCGGTGACGTGTTTCCTCTTACCGTTTACAAAGATTTTCATTTAGCTTAGAAAGAATGTCTACTAGTGAGGGGGTGAAAGAAGACCAAATCTAAACCCTCCAGTTCAAATTAAATCAAATCTTCAGAAAATGGCACGAATTCTCTAAAACAAAAACGTTCCTTAAATTAAGGAGTCCTTTAATTCAGCACTGGTACTTTATGGACGCCTTTGCCATTCCTTTCTTGTCACCGACACACTGTTTTCTTTCACCGACTAGGAGAGTATGTTTTCACTCCTGTTTGTTTTTCTTTGTTAGTTTGTTTGTCAGGTAGTAGGTTTACAAAAAAATCTATGAGATTTGGACCAAATTAGGTGGGTAGACAGCCCATGTCCCAGGGAACAATCAGTTTACTTTTGGGACCGATCCGGATCGTATTACAGATTCTGTTGGCAGAATTACTAAAAAACTAAAAGAGAGATTTGGACCAAGTTTGGTGTGTATATAGCGCATGTCCCAGGAACAATCGATTAACTTTCGGGATCGATCCGGATCGCATTACAGATTCTGGATCCGGAAAACATTTTTGGTGAAACCCTAATCAGTGATGGGAGAACCTAACCCATTATGAAGAGTGGTTTGGAAATTACCGTGCCCTTGTCGTAGAGTTGCGCTCCACTGGGTGACCCTCTATTGTTCAGCATAGAAAGACCTCCAGCAGTAATTGGGCTTAACCTTCATGCTACGAGATTACACTCCAGCACTGAATAAAACCATCTAGTGATAGGAAGAATTATGTCCAACATAGCTCTCTCTCTCTCTCTCTCTCTCTCTCTCTCTCTCTCTCTCTCTCTCTCTCTCTCTCTCTCTAAAACACACACACACACACACACACACTGGTGCACTCGCACAAATACTGTACATTACGTGCATGGTGCAGAGATTGGACCGAAAATGAGGTGGATGAATGGAATAAAGAAATATGAGTGAGAGATGTTGTAGGTGCACTGCAGGATGTGGTACTTGCCAGAGGGCAGCCTGACTGAGAAGGACAGAAAAGAAATGCAGGGGATTTGTTTGTGTTAACCCTTCTGCGATTTAGGCGTCTTGGCTACCGATAGACTGAGGCAGATAGATAATTATACTGGTCATCCCTTTTGCGACCCGCTTCTTCCACTTTTGCCGTACTTGCCAAGTAGGGTAAAAGTTTATAGTCAGCGACCAGTGGAAAACTTTCGAAGGGATTACTACGTTTTTTAACAAACTTGTCGGGGCCGCTGAAGATGAATATAAATTTATAAGATTAGCACATCCAAGTCGGCAGAAGTAAAAGATTTTAGTTCCTGCACCTTAACGTGCCCCATAGTTTCGTCCTTTTGCAGCTTATTTCTTATAGTTCAATGGCACATAGACAATATACAGCCTCTACGTCGAATCCATTGCACTTTTTTCATAACTAATATCATACTTTAGTTTTAACTGATTGTTACATTTCAGAATACAAGATGGAGAAATGGCGATTCGGTAGAGGCGAAAGTGCAGTTGAAGCCAGGCCGAGGAATCCTACTGGTTTTTCCAAATTCGTCTGGAATTATTTTAATTAAATTGATATTCCCTGTCTGTAAAGTGGCAGACACTTTTATTCGGGAATAAGTCAATTGGATCCAGTAACGTTATTTATTCGTCCCTCCACCCCCCACCTATATGAAGACTATTGGCCTATTTCATCTTCGGTAAGACCTCTTGTCACGAAAGGGTCAGTGAAAGCTACATGTAAATCCCAAGATCGAAAAGTTACTCCAATGCTAAGGAAAAATCGTTTGGTTCAGCAAAGATATAAAAAGTACAACATCGAACTGAAAGAGAAGGGGCTGGGCCTTCCGCGCAACGGTTCGAACCCAGCATGGGGGACAGGAAGGGTACATTTCAACTAATCTTTCTCCCTACAACAAAAAGGTTCAATCCTTTAGTGAACCAATATGGATTAAGGCTTGTGTTGTTAGTGACTTGGTAATACCTCTTCTTTGGCGACTGCTTCTCCACATTACACCTCAGTATCCTCCTGTATGCTGCTAATGTAAACTATGTAGATAAAAAGTACAGACAACATGAGACATTGTTAAGCTGTTTTATATACAATATAAATCGCAAAGGAAGAGGCGCCAAAACCTACTTTGCCATCTGTGAACATAACTTTGGTAAAGAAACAGTTTATACAGTCATGTTTCTTTTTGCATTACGATACTGCATTAAGCTTCTTGTCCAATAAAGTGGTTCTAGATGCAAGAACATCTCAAGAAGCAGCCCTGTCCGTCTGTCATTCACCACCTATGCTGGAAACGAGTTACTTCACTCCCGTATCCTCACAATTTTAACGAATCCTTATATTTGGGTTTCGTTGCTCCCTCTTTTTGTCCGATGACTTTACCAATTTTGGTGAAGCCTCTCATTAAAGCTGAAAGTTTCCAAATTTGTTTTCATTCGTGCTACATTCAGATATTTTATCTCGTTATAGGATAGTTTTCTGGGTATGAAGAGGTTAACGGAGACTGCTAACCTCGTATCCAAAAAATAGTTCTCCAAAGCTGAATAATCGACTGAAGGTAGCACGAAAACACAAAAAATAACAGGTCATCAATTTTATATGGTTATCGAGTATATTGCAAGGTAGCTGTAATTCAAACTAGAATACCCCAGATCTTTTTAACAGTGGTTATATATTATGAATGAAGGGCCTACTTAGATTTCTGTGATGGACTTGTTAAATATTAATATTATTATCAACATGCGAGAGGAAACTCGGTGCACTTCCTGCAAAAAATCTTCATTATCCTCCTGACTTTTGCTCATGCCAGACAAAATTAAAGACCGAAGAATTTCACTGTTTATTTTTACGTCTGTTAATCTATCTACATAAGTTTTTTTTTTTTTTTCTCGTGATAATACCAAACAGCTTTAGAGCATTGAGGATGACAAAGCTTTCCAGAGGCATTTTTTATTAATCGTATGATCTATCTATATCTATTTTTGTATATATTTATGTTCTAAGACGAATAGTGAGCATTATAAAAATTTCTTTGTAGTGTGTTATCACTGGTAGACTAGGATTTTCTCTCTCTCTCTCTCTGTATTCACAAAAAAATATATATATACCGACGATGATGTTCATTAAGATACCAATACGTATCAGATACGCGGGCGACATCACTCGATCACTTCACAAAATAAATTGTTACCCCAACGACGACACAACAAACGTTTCGTCGGTGCCGGTGTGTGTGTGTGCTTCTTAAAATATACTCTGCGCCACTTGCTTCCTCGGCTAGGACATTTTCTCTTCCTCAGTATCATCTGTCATCGTCATCATTGTAGCCATCGTCACCACCACCATCGTTGTCACTGTTGTAAACTCGTGCCACTCCCCTTCCCGGGTACCCTTCTATTTCTCAATACCGTTCGTCTTCGTTAATATCAGAAACAGATTAACGTCATCATCATCGCTGTCACCATTATCATTGTCGTCTTCGTTATCGTTATCATCATCATCTTCAGCATTCTGAGTAATATTTTTATGTTTTAAATGAAAATCCAGATATACTCACACAAGAAAAGTTACTGAAAAATATTTTCAGGTGTGTCATGCTCTGCTTCAAACCAGTGAATCATATATATCTTGCATTTAATTGTCTCCCAACTCTGACTCCTATTACTCGCACTCAGGTGAATGATATAATTTGAGGTTAGTTGGAACTGAATACTGATTCTGACTCTGACCACTACAGTGTTAGTGGTACCAGTAGTAGCATTCAGACTCCTATGACTCACCATCGGTTGAACAAATCATCTGGCTTAAGATGGCATTGAGAAACAGTATCCTCCACTACTTTTTCTTTTTTTTCTGTGGAGGCGTCATCTTCTCCCAGTACATATCTTCATTTATCCTCTTAACCCTTTGAATTTGATGATGTTCTTGAAGTGTTTTCTTGTTATTCCCACCTCCCCCACCCCCACCCCAGTGGGAGCAGCCTTGTCAAGGTGAGGAGGCTTGTGTGTCCCAGTGATCTGGTGAACTGGCCAACGGGGGGGTACTCCCCCCTCCTTTCCCTTATGGGGTAGAGGAAGGACTGCCCATCCTGAAGGGGTCAGTAGTGACGGTCCAGACTAAATGGTTTTCTCCCTACCAGTCCTAAAGGTGGCAGGTAGTGGTTTTCTCCAGCCCAAGTCTCTGAAGCTGGATTAAACTCCTATGTGTTTGCCATGTGCTGGAAAACAGGAGTCCTGGGGTTGGGTGATGCTGCATGCTGCGTCCTGTAGCTAGCAGCACACCCCATTGGTCCCTTCTTCCGGTTTGACAGGTGGCCTGGTTTGGCCCGACCAGGTCAATCGGCTGGTCACATGTTGGCCAGGGTCAAGTGGGCAATGGAGGGCCTGGGGGCTCCAACTGTCCTGGAATCACCTTGTCTTGATTCCATGGTAGTTTCCTGCGTATACTATGCCACTACCCCTGGGGCTGACAGGTGCTCTGTGCTCTGTCACTGGGCCTCCATAGTGGGTGGGGGGTGGGGAAGTGAAGATTTCTTGTTGCTATATGGATATAACAACTTCCAACCCAATACCTAATCCTTCCGCTGATGACCCTGCAAGCTCTTGCTCTGGCTTCTCCTTGGTAGCCACGCTGAAGCCTTATCTCCCTGCCAAACACTGCCAGGCTGCTAGTGTTGGCGTGTCTGGCACCCTACTTAGTTCTCAAGTAATGTTAATGAGATGATGCCTGGTGTTTCTGAGCTTGTCTCTTTTGCAAAGTATGTTGTTTGTAGTTCACCTGGCCAGGATCTGTATCAGCAGAATATTTTTCAAATACATTGTGTTCTTGTTCCAGCTTCTGGTTCTACTCCGACTGTTGTTCCTCACACTGATAGCAGTTTACTGGGTGAGGTTGCTGATGCTACCAAGAGTGAGCACCGTCAAGCCGTTAAACACACTGGTAGTGTCTCTGTCTCCTGCTGTCCTCATGATTTTCTCAATCAGTCTCGTGGGGTTGTTTATGCCAAGGAACTTCTTGGAAATAGTGTAGAAGTCCTTCAGCAGGAACTGACTGATTAGGATGTGGTGAAAGTGGAGTGAATCCGTAAAAAAGTTAATGGTATCTTGTCTGCAACACCTACCCTCATTCTGGCATTTAATATAGGCCACTTGCCTGATATTTTGACTAATACTGTACATGGCATTGCTACAAAGAGAAGCAGTATGTACCTCAACTCAGCCATTGTTACCATGCCAGCATTTGGTCATGTCATCCGCGGGTGCAGGTGCCTTATTATTGGCCTGCCAAAAATTCTGTGACAACTGCAGGGGTGTCCTGCAGTTATCGAGTGTTCTTTCCCCCCTTTTTTTGATCACTGTGGTGAGTCCCATTGTGCCTCCTCAAAGGCCTGTGACAGGTACAAATTTGAGATGGAGGTCCTATGCCAGGGAAAACATTCCATTTCAAAAGGCTAAGAAAGGGTTATGTACATGTTCCCCCAGCAAGGGGTTACATATGCATCACTCTTGTCAAGGCTGCGTCCTCTAGTTATTACTGCTGCAGTGTTATCAGTCCCCCCCAGACCCCAATGTTGCTAAGGCTTCCTTGGCTGCTGAATGTGCTGCTCCCTCATCCTCTGCAGGCTCTGCTTCTACTATGTCATCTGTAACTGTTGTATCTGGAACAGCTTGTGGTGATTCTCATGAGCCATTGAGACCCTCATTTACTAGGCCTTCTCTAGAGCTTGGGTCAACTTCTGCCTGCCATCCAGTGCCAGGAGATGCCGCATCAGTGGCAGTGTCCAAGTCTACCCATCACTGCGGATTGCACATTCCTCTCTCGACCTGGACTGTCTGCTGCTACGACTGGGTCCTCCATTGTGCCCAAGCATGATTGGGGTCATCCAAGTCACTTTTGGCATAGGATCCACAAAGTAATCTCCTGCCAGGACAACCAGTCCGGGGCAGCCTAACACTGAAGCCTCCAAGGCTTTCTCTACAATGGATGTGGTGGAGGATGCTAGTGAGGGGGCTGCAACATCATCTGCCACTTCCTGTAGCAGTGCACCAGCACCCAGTCTTGTGCCTTCAGTTTCAAGAGCCAGAATGTCCCAGTACTAGAACTTGACTCTCTCGAAATTGCCCCACTTAAAATACAGACAAGATGCGTAAAATCCATCCTAGACAATTTACCTACCAACAAAGCTCCAGGTCCAGATGAAATTCCGCCAGTTGTTTTGAAAAAGTGTTCCCCTGAACTTGCCTCTGTTCTAACTAAATTATTCAGACTATGCATACATACTTCTTCATTCCCAAATTCATGGAAAGAAGCCAATATCCACCCAATTCCAAAGAAAGGAAGTTCATCTGACCCCTCTGATTACGGACCAATTGCTGTCACATCTCTCTTGGTAAGGTATTTGAAATTATAATTAACCCACCGCGTCCCAGAGACGTGAATTCACGTCCTCACATGATGTGGACTCATATCCCGGAGACGTGAATTAACACGGCAACATTGCAAGGTCCCTAATTTGCACAAATTTCAATTTCAGTTTCAAGAGTGACTCCAGAAAACACTGATATCAGAAACTCTTATTAACCCGTCACGTGCCAGCTATTTTTAGCCCTGTGGGTCGCCCCAGTGCTGGCCATTTTTTGACCTTTTATGGGGGGGGCTAAAATGATAGATTTTGATGTGGAAACAACGAATTTCACCATTAAAATGCATACCGAGGCATGGAAATGGGTTTTATTGAGTCCTGCATACTCATATACAGGTATAGCCACTCTCTCATGCTCGCCACATAGGTGAGAGAAAGCCGTTTTCTGTGTAAGGTATACTCAGGTATTTATGCTGGGAAGGTATAGCAATGTTCAGTACACTTTTTAAATTACTTATTACTTCAAGATCTGTCACAATTTGTGTGTCTTTCTCACTGTGAATGCATTATCTTACACTTACTTGAAGATAGGTACAACCTGACTTCATTACATACAGTCCTGCTTACAAGGTATTTACAACTTGACTTCACTATATAGTCCTTACACTTACAAGAAAATATTTACAACTTACACTTACATGAAAATAATTACAAAATGTCTTCACTATGTACAGCACTGGGTGAGGCACACAGGCTGAGTGAGGCAGAGCGAGCATGAGGGGGAGAGCAAGTGAGTGTATGGCCTTGAAAGCCTGGGAGATGGTAGAGGAACAGTTACCATACATGCCTGCCAATTTTTACCAGCGAATCTTGAAAAATGCGGTCACAGTGAATTATTTTATTTAAACCATTTAAAAATGGCACTGGCACTGGCTGCAGAATTATGTCACACCGTTTTAAAACGGCACTGACATGTGGTGGGTTAATCAACATGTACTGCCTCAATTGAACGATCCTCTTCCAGGTGGGTCAGGTGTCCCACTAAGGGGTTAAAGTGATCAACAATGCCTGATCCCATAAATGTTGCTCTACATCGAACTGGGAGGAACTTCAACTGCTCCTGTCCGTGTTTCCACCCTTCTCTGTTTACCTCCAGGAAACTCTGGTTGGGGACAGGCCCCTTCCTGCTCCTAGATCACTGGTTCTCAAACTTGGGGCCATGGCCTCCAAGTGAGATATGTGGGATTTTACTGGGGACCATGGTGGGCTAGTCTAAGTAGTAAATCAGAGTGTGTCTGCCTTAGACTCGGGTGAAGGGGGCCCTGGACAGGTAATGGGGGTGCACCAGGCCCCCACCCTATTGTGAATATATGAGATTCTTATACTTCCTATCAAGATAGGAGGCTGAGACCCCAGGTACTGTACCTTCCAAGCTCCCTGAGCTGTCAAAGGGGGGTGGCTGTATAAGTTCTCTTTTGGCTGTGTGCAACCCGGCAATATACTTGGGGTGTGGCAGCACCCTAGATTACCTATTGTGTGTAGCACCCCAGATTACCTTTATGTATGTCCAGATTACCTTTTGTGTGTGTTTTCGTGTAACTAAGGCTGAATTTCCTCTTCAGGTGCACAATTTTTTCAGATACATACATAAGTACTGTACAGATTTTGTAAATGATGTTTATCAATACATAAGATCTTTCGCAGAACATTTGCCAGAAACTCTACCATAGACAATACCAGCCAGAATGTCCCAGTACTAGAACTTGACTCTCTCGAAATTGCCCCACTTAAAATACAGACAAGATGCGTAAAATCCATCCTAGACAATTTACCTACCAACAAAGCTCCAGGCCCAGATGAAATTCCGTCAATTGTTTTGAAAAAGTGTTCCCCTGAACTTGCCTCTGTTCTAACTAAATTATTCAGACTATGCATACATACTTCTTCATTCCCAAATTCATGGAAAGAAGCCAATATCCACCCAATTCCAAAGAAAGGAAGTTCATCTGACCCCTCTGATTACGGACCAATAGCTGTCACATCTCTCTTGGTAAGGTATTTGAAACTATAATTAACCCACCGCATCCCAGAGACGTGAATTCACGTCCTCACATGATGTGCACTCATATCCCGGAGACGTGAATTAACACGGCAACATTGCAAGGTCCCTAATTTGCACAATTTTCAATTTTCACGAGTGATTTTGCGAGTGATTTTTGGCACGTATACACGGGACACCTTCCTCTATTCCTCTACAAGATGCCAAGCAGGGACAATGCCTTACACTGCATAACCTCTCCCCCCCCCCCTGCACGCCATTGTCTCGGCAATTCACCTGTTAGCAGTGACCTGGCCAATAAAGTCATTCAGGGCCAGAGTGATTCCCCAATCAATGACAATGTGGAGGACAAAGTTTACATAGCATTAGAGGAAGAAACAGTCAGAAATGATGATCAGGTAATGTGGGAAGAAAAAGGTCATGAATGTTGATGAGTTAGTGAGTGAAACAATGCTTATAATGAATATGTTACTGTTTGAAAACCAATATATTCTTGTACTACATATAAACTCGTACCAAGTAAATAAATAAATACTGTTTATGAGTGGATAAAATAGTTACCCTCCCATAGAACTCGTTTTCTTTGGTGCCAGCCTGTTAGAAAACCCAGTCAGGTAAGGAGGTACTCGTACCTAGATCGAGTATTTTAAACCTCAGGTGAGCGATTTCTCTACGAATTTTCGATGTTTCTCACCAAAAGAGGATGTTTGAGCCAAAAAATAAAAGATCCAAAAATGTCAGGACTGGGGCGTACCACTGCCCAAAAACGTCGGGATGGGGTGGGTTAATAAGCACATTGTTAAACAACTTGAATCCAACAGCTTTATTAGTGGTAGACAATATGGTTTTCGCCACGAAAGATCCACCATTGACATACTCAGTCTCCTAACTCATACCATCCATCAATCAATTGATCTACATGGAGAAACTCATGCAGTAGCTCTTGATATTTCTAAAGCTTTCGACCGAGTATGGCACCGTTCCCTGCAGTCCGAACTCCCTTGCTATGGACTAGCGTGTTTTGTTCCTTTGGTTTCTTCATATCTTAGTGACAGGAAAATAAGAGTAAAAGTAGATGATATATATTCCAATTTGCACTCAGTTAACGCCAGCTTGCCGCAGGGATCAGTTCTGGTGCCAACCGTATTCCTGGTTCGTATTAATGATCTCTTATCTGTCACCCACAATCCCATTCACTCATATGCAGATGACTCAACAATACATAGTTCATTCACACTCAGACACCCATTTACAAAGTCTAATATCTCTTTCTCTCAACTTAGTACAGCCATCTCCATAAATCAAGATATATCTACGATCAGTGAATGGGGACAAAACAACCTTGTCTTTTTTAATGCTAGTAAAATTAAATATATCTATCTATATCTATCTATAGCCCGACGCCCTAATCCTGCGAAGGGTGGCCGCAGACAAAACGCCTCCAAGTCGCTCTGTCACCCACCATTTGACTACCCTCCCCCCAACTCACCCCCCCTCCCTCATATACCTCTAAACTCCATCCCTCCACCTCATCTTCGGTCTACTCCTCCCTCTCCCTCCCTCCACCTCACGTACATACACCCTCTTAGTCAGTCTTTCATTCTCCATTCTCTCCACATGTCCAAACCACCTCAGTGTATTTCTCCTAATCTTCTTAACCACATCCACATCCACCCCACAACGTTCCTTCACTTCTTCATTCGTCAACGTGTCGCTCCATGTCACTCCACATGCTCCTCTCAAGTAACTCATTTCCACTGCTCTCTCTCTTGACTTGTTCCGCTCTTGCAAGTTCCACATCTCGCTTCCATACGTCAGGTTAGGGATCACAATAATATCATGCAGTGACTTCTTAACTTCCATACTCACCTCCCTATTTCTCATCACTGCTTTCAGTGAACCAACAACCTTCCTTCCCTGCTGTACCCTTTCACGCACTTCATCCCCCAAAGTTCCATCCTTACTCATCACACTACCCAAGTACTTGAATGCACACACACTCTCCATATCCTTACCATCCAACCTCACTGTACATTCTGTGACTTCATTCCTCTCAAACACCATAACTTTTCTTTTGTTTACATTTACTTTCAGCTTCCTCCTCCTACACACTGTCCCAAATTCATTCACCAAACCTTGCAACTCCCATACATCTTCACTCAACAATATTGTATCATCAGCAAACAGCAACACCGGAATCTTCCAAATCTCACCTTCATTCGTTAGCGCCACCCCCACATCCACTGCCCTACCCTGCACCTCCTTTACAATGCCATGCATGTATATATTAAACAGCCATGGAGACATCACACAACCCTGTTTCAGTCCCACATTGAGATCAGAGAACTCACTCACCTCACCATCCACTCGCACCGTAGCCCTAGCTCCTACGTACATACTCTTCATACTCTTCACAGCATTCAACAATTTCCCATCCACTCCATATATTCTTAATACCTTCCACATACCTTGCCTATCTATTCTGTCATAAGCTTTCTCCAAGTCCATGAAGGCAGCATACACTTTCTTTCCCTTCTCTAGATACTTCTCCACTAAACATCTTAGAACAAATATCTGATCTACACACCCTTTTCCCTTCCTAAATCCCCCTTGTTCTTCTCCAACTAGCTCCTCTGTCATATGCCTAACCCTATCAATTAGTATTCTACCATATATTTTACGAGTCACACTAAGAAGGCAAATACCCCTATGGTTACCACATACTTCTCCCTCCCCTTTTCCTTTATATAAAGGAACAGTTATACCTGATTTCCAATCCTCTGGAACCCTTCCCTCTTCCCAAGCCAATCTACACAACTTCCATATCCAGTCCACAACAATCTCACCCCCATACCTCAGCATTTCACCACACACTTCATCAATTCCTAGGGCCTTTCCCAACTTAATCTTGTTCATTGCTTCCACTACTTCCGTCCTACTGATCTCTTCCTCCCTCCTCTCATCTCTTCTTCTCCCAGCCATTCCCCAACCACTTATACTCACACTGCTGTCACTCTCTACATTCAACAAATCCTCAAAGTGCTCCTTCCATCTCCTCAATTTCTCTCTCTTCTCCACCAACAATCTATTATTCCTATCTTTCACTCCCCTACTATTTCCCCTTTCACACTGCCTTACTTTCTTTACCTCCTTCCAAAACAATTTCTTACTCTCCCTCCATTTCACATTCAGATTCCTCCCAAACTCTTCATCCACTTTCTTCTTACTCTCCTACACCAGTCTCTTCACCTCCCTCCTCCTACTCACGTATACCTCTCTCTTCTCTCTCTCATCTTCTCCCCTACCTCTACTCACTAACCATTCACTACATGGCTTCTTCTTTTGTTCCAGAGCTCGTTTCAGCTCATCATTCCATCATGCTGTCCCTTGCACACCCTTGCATCTCCTCCTCACTCCACAAACCACCTCACATGCTGCGCCTGTCTCTTCCATAAATATCTTACATACGTCTTCCACCCCTTCCATCTGCTCTAGCTCATACCTTCCCAATCTTTCTTCCACTATGCTCTTATACTCTGCCATTTTCTCACTATCTTGCAAATTCTCCACTCTTCTCACAGGAGCTGTTTCCTCCTGTCTTCCCCTTCGTCTCCTCAACCATTTTCTTTGCAGCTTTACCTTGGCCATCACTAAGTGATGGTCAGAGACTCCATTCCTCCACCCTCTCCACACTCTTACATCCAACACTTGTCTTCTCATTCGCTCATCCACACACACGTAGTCTATCGTTGCCTTTCGTTAAAACAAGTTCACCATCCATCCTCCTCATTCCTCTCCATGTTTACCGGTGGATCATCTTATGTCGAAAGTAGGTGTTGGCTATTACCAACCCCTTACCAGCACAGATGTCCACCAAAGCACTACCATTCCCATCTGTCAGCTGGCACAACCCACTGACCAACCACTCCATCCACTCGTACATTCCCAACTTTGCCATTCATGTCTCCAATCAAAAGCACTCTCTTGCTCCTCTCAAATTTGTCCATACATGTTTCTACTCTCGCCCAAAACTCATCTTTCACTAATAGACAGATATTGCCAGATTCGTACATTAACTTCAGTGCTACTAATAATCCCATCTCCAAAAGTATTGAAATTCTTGGCATCTCACTTAATAATGCCCTCAGCTGGACCTTTCATATCAGATCACTTGCTAAAACTGCCTCAAAGAAAATTAGATTATTGTATAGAGTCCGTAACTTCTTCGTTGATGACGTTGATGAACAGTTAGCTATAATTTATAAGAGACATGTGTGCTCTCAGCTTGAATATTGCTCATCTTTGTGGAATGGATGTGGAGAGGTTGCATTAAAACATCTAGACAAAATTCAGAACAAAGCTGTTAGAATCATTAACAACTCTGCCATTACAAATAAACTACCTCCCCTGCAAGTAAGAAGGAATGTTGCCTCCCTTGCATTATTTTACCGGTATTATTTTGGCAAATACTCAGACGAAGTTGCGTCCATGGTGCCACCTCTCCATGCCTTCCCTCGTGCAACACGGGCATCTGGTAGCGCTCATGACTGGAATGTCACCCAGCCATATTGCAGAACTTCTGCCTATCAGAATTCTTTCATTCCCCGAATTGCATCTCTCTGGAACTCGCTTCCCCAGAGTTGTTTCCCTCCAAATTTCAACCCACAGCTGTTCAAGTCTAACTGTTACACATATTTTATGAACAAAGGACACCAGTAATCTGGTGTATGGATTTTTTTTTTTTATTCATTTGTTTTTCCTTCCTGCGTTCTGTTATTTAAAAAAAATTAAAGCAAAAAAAAAAAATGTAAATAAACAAAGTAAATTATCGTGACAATGGACATAAATGCATAGATAAATTAATACGTATAAGAATAAGTACAACGAGAAAGCCTGGGATGAAGGAGTGGCTGATTAGGGTGCTTATGGTTACGTATGTGTGTGCTCACACCCAGGTGCGGGTGAATGGAGCTTTGATTGATGAGTTTTCCGTGAATATTGGTGTGCACCAGGGGTCAGTCTTGAACCCCTTATTGTTTATCATGGTATTTGAAGCCCTCTCATGTGGCTTCAGAAATGGACTCTCGTGGGAGATGTATCCTGATGATTTGGTGTTGATTGCAGAGAATGAAAGGAAGACGGAAGGAGGACTTTGGAAGTGGAGAGACGGTATGGGTCTCAAGGGCTTAAAGAGTAATTACAGATAAAACAGAAGTGATAGAATCTAGAGCTGGTGGCGGTACTGTCAAAGAAGAGGGAGAGTGGCCACGTGCAATTTGCACATTTGATGGCAGTGAGACCTGGACAGAAAAGGATGAGAATATTTTCAGGCTCAAAAGTACAAATGACAATGATAAGATGGAAGTGCAGTGCGTCCCTGAGCGCGAGGCCTGGGGGGGCTAGGTTTACGATGGAAGAAGTGAGAGGAAGGATGGGACTGGAGTGTATTGGTGTTGTGATGAGGAGAGGTAGACAACATGTGGAGATGGTGGGAGATGATAAATGGACACAGAAATGAGAAGTGTTGACCTTATGGGTAGGGTTGCAAGAGGTACGCCTAAAAAGACCTAGGAAGAAGTCATTGGGCGTGACCTTAGGGATGAGGGACTTCATATGGAAGATGCCAGAGATCGAGCAGAATGGAAAGCCGCCATTAGGCGACCAAGGGCGACGGATGCAAGCATGTTGAAGCCTTTAAACTTGAAAAGAAATGAACGAAACAAAACGATTTGTACACAGAGGCTCTAGTAAACCATATGGAATTTCGGCTACTATGTCTTGCCACCAAAGAAAAAAATAACTTATCTCGTCTGAAGAAGTGTTTTCTCCACCAGGCTTACCAGTCCACTCAAGTCACCATCAGGCATCCTACGGCCACTGGAGGAGCAAAGAAATCCATGGAGAAGAATTTTTTTTTATATTCTTGGGGGGATGGGCATGATTTTTTGTAGAGGTAGTATTTTCTCCCCCCAAAATGCATTTGTTTTCCATCATTTAATTCAGTAGCACATTATACTAAATCTTTCATTGTTTGGGCTTCAAAAGTTAGCACATACCTTCAATGTGTCATGTACGAGTATAACAGGAATTTTCAAAGTATTACCTGATTGATTTTTGGTGATTTTTTCCCTCTGGGATGCTGCTACACCCTGCATTACCTACTGCATAAGACTTAAAATTGATTACTTATCCTGGGTTTGTCTCCTTGCTCCTTCACACTCCAGTGAATGCTTGCCACATTTTGACACCACTGAATCACTGAGTTGACAAGAAAAAATATGGCTAAGTGGCTACACTTTGTATGCAATATGCAACAGTGACCTTGATGTCAAGGAAACCATATAATTAAAAAGTCCTATTCTCCTCTATAGAAGCGACAAGTGCTCGTGGGCTCTCGCATTGATGTGCTGTTCTTGTGTAACGTTGTCACTTGGATTTTTTGCAGCTAACCAACTGATCGTGTTATTTGCAGCTTCGGGAATGGAACCCAGTTTATTTTAGTTGTAGCTATGGGCAAAAAATTCTACGGAGATCCTATGCCGGTCTTTGGGAGCAGCTTTTTTTTGGTCAAAATGTGATCACTCATTAAATATAGTAAAAGTTTTTCAATCGTGATGGGACCAAGTTTTTTCACATCAGCGATTTTTTTTGCGGTTTTTGTGCCAATTTTGGTGCGATTTGAATGTGTAGTTTCTGCTGCCCAAAATACACACACACACACACACACACACACACACACACACACACACACACACACACACACACACACCTACTGCTATAGTATGTTAGATTCTTCCAACAGACTTAGAGCTGTGTACAGGGGGCATGTGTGTCTCCCTCACTCCCTGTTGTAACCTTCCTCTCGGCCATGACCCTAGCTGGTGCCCGCAGATGGAAGTTTGTAAAAAATATCTACTGCTTTCTGAACAGTATTCTAGTGTTGCTTGTGAGATATTTAACTGATATTAGTAAATTGAAATTGACTTGTATTAACTGTCTTTTTTCTGGCTATCTATCTACTGACCTACATGTTTAGATAGATATATTTTATACAGTAGTTTATGTATTCCTTCTCTCTGCCTTTCAGGCTCACTGGTGGTCTCCCTATCACACCTCTACCTTTAATATTGCTCGTACATATTCTCTTTGTAATCTCGTTTGTGTTCATATTCTAAGTCATTAATTTTTTTTTATTATCAATGGCCACTTGCACCAAAAAATACAGAATTGATTTAAAATACTGTATATAACGAATTTCAACTAATCCCCTTTCACCAAACGATCTGAATTAAAGTTAATGCTGAAAAAAAAAAAAAAATCAACCGGCTTTCAGCAAACCCGATTTCAATGGAGTCCAGGGACAATTATGTGTGTCATGGGTCTATAAAATCCCACGTTGCCCAGAGGCAAAGCGGGGATCCTCTCTTTGGCTCAGTGGTAACGTGCACGTGTGTGGAGTGCGAGGGCCTGAGATCGAAGAGAGGATCCCTGCTTTGCCTCTGGGCAACACGGGCTTTTATAGATCCCATTACATCACCCTTGCTGGAGACATCTAGCCTCAGGGTTAATCTCAAGAATGTTATGGGGGTTCTCTGTTACTGGTACAGGCTACACACAGGTTTGATAAGGGGGAAGGTCTATTATGGTTAAAAGTTTGATGTAATTACTTCTTATCAGTGGTGGAGTAATGCACTTCTGATGGCTTGAACTTCTTAGAAAGGTAACCCCTTGGTGATTAATTTTGACGAGTTTCAAACACACGGTAACGTAGCATCGGAAGCCACCACTGGGGATGCTGTGAACCACATCAAACAGCTCATCCCCAGGATGTAAGGACTAGGATGCTGCCAGCTAACCAACAATATCATTGCCTTCCAAGCCTCGCCTCACATCCCATACCACTACCAACCAATGGAATAATCGAAATGAAACTTGACAAATCACTGGGCTGTCCGAGATTTGATGTCAGGCCCTCACACTCCACACGAACGCACGTTACCACCGAGCCAAAGAGAGGATCCCCGCCTTGCTCCTGGGCAGCACGAGCTTTTATAGACCCCATTACATGAGGACAAAGTACTTGAACTTCGGAGAGAACTTAAATTTTTCCTGGAACTGAAACGGAAGGATGATCTATTAAGTATCATCAACCAGGCGTTGTGAGAATCACTTCTTGCATACCTGGCTGACATTTTTGAGCAGCTGAACAAGCTGAATCTTGAGCTACAAGGCAAGAAGGAAATGTATATCACTTCATACACTGTATGCGTTCATTTCTTACTGAACTCCAGAACAGGCAAAGGAAAGTGAGTGCAGAAAATATTGCCATGTTTGAGAATCTTCCAACCGTTCTTTACGAGATTGAAGAACACCACCCACAGTACTTGACCCATTACTCAAAAGTTAAATAATTCAGCTCTCGAAGTCCTTGGCATGTGAGCGCAAAGGATAACTCCAAGAAATCAATGAGGAAGAAGGGAAATTGGTGAGAAATCCTTTCTCTAACAGTCTTGATATTGCTGCTATTCCCGGTGTTGGTCAGGACGAATTCCTTTACCTCAGGAATGGTTTGGCTGCCAGAGACTTTTATGAAGAAAAATCCCTGACTGTGCTCTGTTACTCCATGTATCAGTCATATGCAATAGTTAGTGAAATCGCACTTAGAATCTTCTTGCTATTTTCCACAACATATTTATGTGAATCAGGATTCTCCACCCATCGACACACAAAAAAAGCAGAAGCCGAAACCTGTTGGACGTGAACCCTGATATGAAATGTGCATTTCACTGGTCAACAGTTCTCACCTGTTTCTAACAAATTTAATACCCCCAATTTCTAAACTGACCCTAAAATTTTAAAATTTGGCTATCACGTAACCTTGATGTACTACATCATAAGTGAGGGAAAATTCCATGAAACATGCAAATTCGTCAAACAAGTGTCAATAAGCCTATACATTGTTACAAAAATAATATTCTCAGTTTTTAATTTATATACTAAGCACAAACCGATATATATACAAAACATTATTACATGACCTTTGCGCTTTAGAAGTGCCTCTGCATTTTGCGTTTGTAGGAGCAATCACTCTCACGCTGTAAAGTCCAACAGTAGTCGCTCATCATGTCTGGATTTAATTGGCCTTGATATCGGGTCTCAATTATGACAATTTCTTGTTGAAACCTTTCGCCACGTTCATCACTGACATTGCCAAGAATAAATAAAAAGAGGTCCAAATGAGAATGGAAGACATTTTTTTTGAGCGACATTCGAGCACCTAGTGCATGGTAACTCATCAACATCTTGTCCACAAGCTCCTGATAATTCGATGCTCGAAAATTTCCTTGGAAATTTTTGGTAAAGACCATGAAGCCTTCTCAAGCAGCCCTTTCCAGCTCAGATAAGCTCTTTACAAAATCCCGATCGTTTGAGGGACTATTGAAAAAAAAAAAAAAAAACTTTACTTTGGCCTCAGATTCAATGCCTTGGAACTTCGTTAACAAGCAGTGGAAGCTAGCACCATTTTGACCCATGGCCTTCACAAAGTTCTTCATCAAACCAAGTTGCAAATGAAGTGGAGGCAAAAATACCTTCTCAGGGTCAACAAGAGGTTTGTTAAATCAGCTGAACCATCTAGTCATATCTTTCGGTCACACTGGACATTCCTTTTGTGTGTAACGCTTAGCATCTGCTCTGCTGTCTGTGAACAGAGAAAACACAAATGCTTTATGTAACCTTGCTAAAGCCCTAGAGCAAGCAGATCACTTTCAGGTCCCCACATATGCTCCATTGATGTGTTTTGTAGTCAGTAGCAGTCAACAGAGTACTCATAGTTTCATAACTTTCATTCATTCCATGGGCATGCACAATTGGAACAGAAGGAAGCTCATTTCCGTTATGGAAAAGGTTGGCCTTCAGTGCATTCTTCTCAGAATCTATGAACAACCGCCATTTTTATTCTGTATAAAGACGAGACTTACAAAGGTGTTGAATTAACGACACATTATAACAGTAACAAAGCATTTCATTCATCCTGAAGTACATTTAGAGCTTTGCATGTCTATGATGGAAGGTGGTGGCACAAATTCCACCTTGTAGCATGTTCCATTTCTTGAGTCGAGATCCAGGGAAATCATTTTTTTTCTTGAAGGGGTGGTTAAGGCCTCTTACAAGGTCATGCAGCTCTACCTGACTGGTGAGGTGTGGCTCCTTGCTCTCTAAATCTTCTTGAAAGTCGACATCCGCGGAACACTCCTCCTTATTATATTGTGATTCACTTGTGGTATTTAATGAAGGAGATGGAACTGAAGGCTCATGGCCATGGGGTGCTTGCCTTAGAGAAAGTATGTAAGGATACCTGATCTTGGACCGAGTTTTCATTCAATACTCTTTGGCGTTAGTAAGGTAAAAGTAGCAGTCAGGACAGTGATCATTTGGTTCGCACTGAACCATTGGTACAGCAATAGGCATACCTGATGGCCTTTTGATGTGGTTTACACCGAGCTTGCATGCCATATAGGGTGCCTACTTCTTGTCTTGACATTTGAAGTAATGTTTGTAAGCACTTTAAACATCCCTTGTAACTGATCTCTTCAGGCTTTCAGGTGTAAAGAACCCGCAGATGTATCAGAAAGAGTCTGATGCATTCATACAGTTGCGGAGCTTCATTGGTTGCCAACACAGATCAAGGCACTGTAACGGTAAAGAAAATCTGAAATGGAATAATAGCAAATATAAGATTACCACTGCATACACTGGTTTAAAAAAAAAGAAAAAAAGAAGAAGAAAAATCATCTGCTTCATGGTGGCAAAATTTTACCCGACTTTGGGCTGTGGCTGATTCACTCTGAGTTGCTAAATATCTTGTGGTTCAGGTTCTTCACTGAAGCTGATATAACCGCCACAATTACTAGCTGAATGCAATTTTACAAGATATATCTATTTCTATGACAAGTTGAGTCGCATTTCCAACACATGAGCAGATTTTCATATGGGATAATGGTTCTCGAAAACTAGACGTCCTGGAGCAAACTGGATATCATATTCGAAATTTACAGGTTCATGTTGCTTAGAATCACCTAAAAATATACTAGAACCATACTACTTTTTGAATTTTGTCAACAAGTGTTATCAGTGACTCAACCTCAAATCAGTCGACTGACTGAAAAAACAGTGTCACACTAATATGTAACAAAATATGCACTCAGACTGATAGTTGTAAGCATTACAGTAAATAGAGAGCACCAAAACATTCTTTTTAAATCATTGTGAGGTGCTTGAGAGAAAACTGAAGGAGTTTAGAAGGGTGTTAAGATCTCCACAAGTGGGAAATGAAGTGAAAAAAGTGTGAGAAACACTGTCCAAGAGGATATACAGCTTTCTACTCAGAATATCTTGTGCACTGTTGTTCTCAAGGTGGCTGTGATATTCTGTACCGTATAGATATCCCATTCACTTCTTTTTCTGTCCTGTCCTTACTACAAGCTGTACTTGTTCAGTTACACCTGAAAATTAGTTACATATTCTGTTACCTTTATTTACCTTCTTCTGTACCTGTCTCACGAGCAGATCTTGATTACTGTATTTGTCAGATTGTTTGGCCATTTGTTTTTCTAGGCTACCTGTATAGGCATTATCCTTTGTGGGGTGATACTCTATGTAAAGCCCAAGGTGATCTCCTACATCTTTAATAAAAGATTTAGACCTGGTTCTTCTGACTGCTGGCGACCTAACTCATAATTATATACAAAATGTTACTCCTGTTATGATCTTACATTGACCTCCTTTGACTGTTTGCTGGACTTTTTTTGTGAGACTTTACCTGACCTGTATGTCAGTGATCATTATCCCATCATAGTTAATGTATGCGTCTTTGTTCCAGTGGAGCATGTCCATCACTGGTTTGTGGGTAAGACTGACTGAGCAGAATTTGCGAAACGCTATAGTCATGACTTTAATGTTCCTGTCTTTCAGAGTGTTGGTGATGCAGAACAGTATATCCCATCTACTGTATCAGGATGGTCTTTCCTTTATTCCTTGAAAAGCTAGAAAGTTCTGCAGGAGACCTGTGCATTAGTGGAATGAGGAGTGTACTTTGGCTAGGAGCACCTACAAAGCTGCTAAGATACAGGAGGAATATGTAGATGTCATTTTAAGAACCCAGTTTACCCCTAAACAGCGGGGTTATTTTGGCGCTCCTTGTGTGTCCCGCGAGGATATTCGTGCTCCAACAGACTTTGTAAAAATATTTGCCAAAAATCGGTTATTAGTCCTAGAATATTAATATTATATATGCATATGACACATACCTTCAGCTTTCTCCTGGGATGTTTGTTGAGCCTTCGTCAACAACCATAGGATTTGTGGAGACTTCTGAAGTTGGGTAACGAAGTCTCCACTTTACACTTCCCGACACTCCGTAATATGATTACCACAGCCTGATAATATCACTAGAAACACTATTCTATGATTTTCAAGTAGTTTGGAATCCATACTCCCAAAAAAAAACACTGTGCAAGCAATGTAAATTACGAGCACATACGAGCTTTCCCCCGTTCTCGTTCCCTAATGGTATTCTGAGGCGGAGTTGCCATTTATTATTTAAAAACACACTCACACTTTATATTCCTAGTACTTTTTTACACTTATTTATATATACAATATTTATCTATAAGTTTCAGTACTAGTAGTTTATTTTCACTCCAGGCATTCACTTTCACGTCCTTTATACTAGCATTGAGAGTGAATCTGTCACTTTCATAACTCCCACTATTCATACATGCTAGAGTGAAACTTTCACTTTCATTATTCCTAGTATATATACTCGTATTCTTATATTACTACTCATTTACATTTCTATTTACATTCTCTATTTTATATACATTATCTACATTTCTATTTTATTTACACTATGTTATGCACTGTCACGTGCAGTAATATATAAAACTATTTTTCACTGTTCACTTATATTTACATTCATTGCTTTCACTTGCTGTTTACACATTATTTCCACATTATTTACATTTCCACTAGCACTGTTTTAGAGTCTCCAGAAAGATCGTAGTCACTGTCCACCATTTTCATTGACAAATTAGCCAGTTCACGTTCCACAGCAGTCACTTAGCCCTTTACCCCTTTCCACACTAGGTTTAGTAGGGGTAGAGGTCACAAGGCCCTTTGCGTGGGGCTAAAAAGCGGTGGAATTGGACAGCCGCGAATCCGACGTGGTGTCACCTTGAAAGGCGACAGAAAACTGAATACTGCTGCCTAGGGGCATTGAAGGGCTGCCAATGTCAGCGTGGTGACAGCTGCTCATATATACGCTAAGAAATGATTGGTAGGAAATCTAGACAATACATAATATATTAGGTAGTTCCAGGTGAATGTAAATATCACTTAGGCTTCTCCCTTCCTTTCTTATATATATTTTTATTATGAGAACAGGTCATACGGCATATTTCAAGGGGAAATAAACAGGGAAAATTAGTGAACGAGTGCATGTGAGATGTTGCCAGGTGATAATTAGCCCATTCCAGATGTATGGCAGTATCAATTACCTTTTCTCTTTCTTTTATATATTATTTTGGATAAGAATAGGGCAAACGGCACATTTCAATGGATAAAGTGAGTGGAAAAATCCACCCAGCACTTGTGTAGCACAGGCAGCTGGTCAGGCAGGAGGAAAGGGTAATGGAGGGGGGTTAAGGAGGGGGAGAGTCAAGGACAGGAGAAAGATGGCTAAATTGTCAACAGTGGATGGGAGCACAGGTGACATTAGCAGAACTGAGTATAGCTGGACACTGGTAGTACTGATAAATGATAAAGCCACCCCATAAAAGCCCGGGGAATTCAAAATAACACCGAATCACAAAAGTGACGCCCTGCGGTATGATCCCTTGCTCAGGAGCGTCACAAAAGTGACACCCCATGGTTAAGGAGTTAAGAAAGCTTGTTCCCATTATTATCACATCGCACCTCGTGAAGAACCTGTGACTGGTCTGTCACTTCATCCACTTCTTTACCGAGGTCCAGAAGAAGGTGAGGAAACTAACAGGCAAGTATTCACCTCTCTTCATCCGGTATTTAAAATTCAGGGGTCTTCTGTATCCGATGCCTCTCGGGAAGCTTTAGTCCTAGCAGAGCACTTTTATTATGTTACTTAATCAGATCCTGCCAACCTATTTAGCTGTTTCTGGCATCAACAGGGGAGGTTAGGTGTTTCCTTTCTGTCTAATGGAGGGGAATCCTATTACACAATCTTTATTTTCTGTGAACTGTGTGCTGCTCTCCAGCAGTCTAGTGACTCTACCCCTGATCCTGATGACATTCCTTATACTATGATTTGCCATTTGTCATACGAGTCTGGTGCTTTTATTGAATCTTTACGATAAGGTATGGGACAAAGGAGTAGTCAGGATTTACTGGAAGATGGGTATAGTCCACCCATTTCGTAAGCTACGTAAGGATCATTCTAATGTTTAAAAATTGTCGTCCCATTTGTTTGGCATCATGTGTGTACAGCAGACTGCTTGAGAAGGGGGTTAGTGTGAGGCTCGTTTGGTATCTAGAGAAATAAGGTTTCTTTTTTCCTTCGTAAAATGGGTTTTGCAGGATAAGCTGCTCATCTGACAACTTCATCCAGCAATCAGCATTCTGTGAAAGTTTTGCTTTTTTCCTTCGTAAAATGGGTTTTGCAGGATGAGCTGCTCATATGACAACTTCATCCAGCAATCAGCATTCTGTGAAAGTTTTGCTTCTAGACATCTTTTGGCTGTTTTCGACTTGAGAAGGCATATGATATGGCATGGCATCAAGACATCCTGAGTCAGCTGCATAGTTCTGGTTTGTTGGGTCTTCTGCCACTGTTACTAAAGGATCTCTTGTGAGGAGTAGACTGTAGCACCAGTCGAGCAGGGTAGCACTCCCAAGGTGGATGGAAAGCTGATGACAGGGAGAACTGGAGCTCCCATTTCATCAGCCCTCGGGACTAGTTCCTGACCATTCCCCTTTGCTGAACTTTTTCAGAGTCTCATTAACACAGAGAGTAGGCCAGCATGCTCTCCAATACAAGTTTCTCTAACTGTCAACACCAAACTACACATTACACTTTCTTTTCAAAATTAAAAGTAAAATGGCATCAAGAAATCAGGCCTCGGAGTCCCCGGGGGGAGGGGGGGGACCATAAATTCCCCTACCATCAGCCCCTCTCCCGGTGACGACTCAGAGAGATGGCTGGAACCACTGTTTTACTCACTTCTCCATTTCTGCAACATTCACGGCCTTTCCTCTAACTTTCTCTCTGTCAGACACTACCTCTCGTCCACTAAACCTCACCTTCTCTTCTTGTCAGAGACTCAGTTGTCTGAGGTAACCGACAGCAAACCCTTTTCTGTTTCCTCCTATATTCTCTATACTCATTTCAAAGCCAAAGGTGGATGTTGTGTTTATATACGCAACAATTTATCTTGCTCTCGTGTTCCTGAACTTGATTCTTCTGAATTCTCTACTTTCTAGCTTCGGCTTTCTTGTCATTCTCTGACTGAATATATCCGTGCTGTTTACTTATCTCCTAATTCTGCTGACTATGAAAAATTCTTTGACTATCTTACTTCTACTATGGAACACATTCAATCCATTTCTCCTTCCTCTGAAATCTCCATTCTAGAAGATTTCAGTGTTCACCACCACCTTTGGCTCTCCTCTCCTTTCACTGATCCACCTAGTGAAGAAGCCTATATCTTTTCTATCCTTAATGACCTAATGCAGCTTGTACAACACCCTACCTGTATCCCTGACTGCCTTGGAGAGAGCTCCAACATACTTGACCTCCTCCTTACAACTAATCCTTCTGCTTAGACTGTTAATCTTTCCTTTCCATTGGGCTCCTCTGAATACAACCTTATTACCTAAACCTGTCCTATCGCTCCGGTATGGCCTGTGGACTCTCCAAAGAAACGTCATCTGTGGCACTTTAGAGCTGCAGATCGGGAGGCCTTCAGGCAGTACTTCTTTGATTTTCCCTGGAATGATTATTCCTTCCTTGGCCGGGAGCCATCTGAGTGTGCCTTGCGCATTACGGAGGCTAATCTCTCGGGCATGGAGGCATACATTCCTTTCTCATATCCTTTGACTAATGCAAGAAAGCCTTGGTTTAATCACGGTTGTTCTAATGCTGTCCACAACAAGGAGAGGGCCTATACAAGGTACCAGAGCCAACCCACCCCTGAATCACATCTTGTTTATGTTTCTGATCGGAATCATGCTAAGTCTGTTCTTCACACAGCTAAAAATAATTTCATCCATACCAAGTTCTCTCAACTCTCCAACTCGAATTCTTCCCGCTCTTTCTGGCACGTTGCCATAAACCTTGCTAACAACTTTACTTCATCATCCTTCCCTCCTCTTTTCTATTCTGATGGCTCTGTAGCTATTTTTTCTACTGATAGAGCAGGTCTCTTCACTCAGACTTTCTCCTCCAATTCCACCTTAGATGATTCCGGTGCTGTTCCTCCATCACTTCACCCCTGAGACTTCCTCATGGTTGACATTAAAATTTCTTCAGCTGATGTATTATCTTCCATCAATGGCCTCAGTACTAACAAAGCATAAGGGCCTGATGGAGTCCCTCCTGTTGTCCTCAAGAACTGTGCTTCAGTGCTTACACCCTGTCTAGGTAAACTCTTTCGCCTTTGTCTATCAACTTGTACCTCTCTTTCTTGCTGGATGTTTGCTCTCATTCATCGAGTCCCAAACAAGGGTGACCGTTCCCAACCCTCTAACTATCTTCTAGTTGCTTTAACATCCTGTGTTTCAAAAGTTTTCGTGTCAGTTCTTAACAGAAAAATTTTAAAGTATCTTTCCTATAACAATCCTCTTTCTGATCGTCAGTATGGGTTCCGTCAGGGATCTTCTCACTGGTGATCTTCTCACCAACCTTTCAGACTCCTGGTCATCCTCTTTCGGGACTTTAGCGAAAGCTTTGCCATTGCACCTGACATTTCAAAGGCTTTCGATCGAGTTTGGGATGAATCGGTTCCAAACTGCCCACTTACGGTTTGTATCCTTCTATCTGTGCTTTTGTCAATAGTTTCCTTTCTGGTCATTCTATACCTGCTGTTGTAGACGGCTGTCATTCTTCTCCCAGATCTATCAACAGTGGTGTTTCTCAGGGCTCTGTCCTGTCACCAACTATCTTCCTTTTATTCATGAATGACTTCTAAGCTGTACATCTAACCCTATCCACTCGTACACTGATGATTCTATCCTTCACCTTTCCATTCGGTTCCCGCAACGTCCATCTCAGCAGCTGGTTCAACAAACAATTGATGAGGGTATGGCACACCTAATGTCTGACTTGGCTCGTACCTCTGACTGGGGTAAAAATAATCTTGTTTTTAATGCATCAAAAACTCAATTTTTACACCTATCACCCAGACAAAATCTTCCACAGGAATAAGGTTTAATAATATGCAGCTCAATCTTGTATCATCCTTCAACATGCTTGGGGTTTCATTCAGCCAGGTCATATCTTGGAAAAACCATATTGTATCTCTTGTAAAATCTGCTTCCAATAGATTAGGCGTGCTAAGCCGAATCCATACCTTCTTTACCCCTGCACTGTTGCTTTATTTTATACACGGGTTTTATTTGCCCGTTTAGTGTACAACTTTCATGTGCGGGGAGGCTCCTCACATACAGCTCTTCTCAATAGGGTGGAGTCAAAGGCTTTTCGTCTCATCAACTCTGCTCCTCTTACTGGCTCCCTTCAACCTCTGTCTCTTCACTGCACTGTTGCATCTTTATCTCTTTTCTGTCACTACTTCAATGGTCACTGCTCCTCTGAACTGTCTGCTTGCAACCCTCCACCTGTACGGCGGGTGCGTAGCATCCATCTAGCAACAAATTCTCATCCCTTTTCGGTCCAACTCTCTAATGCAAGGGTTAACCGTTACTCCCAGTCCTTCATTTATGCAACAGGTCAACTGTGGAACTGTCTCCCTCTGTCTGTGCTTCCTACTTCCTATGATCTCCAGTCTTTCAAACGCAGTGTGTCCAGGCATCTCCAGATGAATCGATCTTGAATTTGGCACTCTTTTGTATTGTTTTTGTTTTTTCTTGGAGGAAAGGTTTCTGGGCTCCTGGCCTTTGGTTCCTTCTTTCATTCATAAAAAAAAACTAAATTTTGGGGTCCGTGTGAGCTCGCCCATCTTTCCCCTCAGGTTAAAGAGGAGGGTGTTCCACAGGAGAATGTGCTAAGTGTCCGATTGTTTGCTGAGTCCATCGAAGGCATAGTAAATTCCTTCCCAGTGGGGATTCTCTGTCCTTCCTCTGTTTTATCCGCCGCTGAAGGTTGTGGTCGCTCTCACCCACCAGTTTTTACATGATTTGAGTGAATTTGAGTGATTATTCTGTATGCGAATAGTTCATCCGTGTTTACAAATGTCTTGGAAGTAGAATATTATTCAAGTGTAATGTGTGAAAGTCCAGAGTATGCTAGCATTTTGCTGTATTTATTAAGTGTGAAAAGCTTTGTCCTGTCGTATGTTTATTTACGTTTGGCGCCAAACAGGGTGACTGCAATGGGTGGTATTGTTCTTTTGGAAGTGATAGGTATTATCCTGTGGAAATGTTGAACTACAATTGGGTGAGTGTTAACTGTATGTAGTTTCGCCAGTAAGAACTGTTTATTCCCAATATAACCATTCGGAACTGAGTGGAACTTTGTTTTGACTTCTTTATTCGAGCTGACATTGTTGGCTGAGAGGAATTTTGTAATATTTTGACTTCTTTTTGTTCGAATTGAGCTTTATTTTGGAGTGGTACACCATTTCATTGTAACTGTTATGTGTTATACAGTAGTGTGGGAACGATTTCTGTGACTTGAGCAGATTGTGGCACTCCCCTGTGACTGTGATTGGTGCCTTTGTGTTGGTGGATGCAAACAACTGCAGTCTGGTACTGTATACTTGTATTTAGTGTTAAGTATTCCCCTGTGCACAGTGTTGTGAGTACTGTTGGTGGATGCAAACAACTGCAGTCTGGTACCGTATACTTGTATTTAGTGTTAAGTATTCCCCTGTGCACAGTGTTGTGAGTACTGTTCTCTTACTTTTGTTCTTTGTTTTCACCAGTGAAAACAGATATAACCCTTGTTTACAGTTATTTAACCTGCCGTGTCCCATTGACATATATATACATCCGAACGTTTTGTCACTGTGAGTCCCGTTGACGTATATAAATGCACTGCAATTGCAAGATCCGTCATTTGCACATTTTTCAAAGTTCGCGCATCATTTTTGGTACGTATACACGGGACACCTTCCTCTACAAGATGCTTGGCAGGGACAATGACTTACCCTGCATGACCTCACCCCCACCCACACGCTATTGTCTCGGCAATTCACCTGTTACCAGTGACCTTGCCAGTAAAGACGTCATGCCACGGAACGAAATTCAAGGCCAGAGTGATTCCCCAATCGATGACAATGTGGAGGACATAGTTTACGTAGCATTAGAGGAAGAAACAGTCAGAAATGATGATCAGGTAATGTTGCCAAAGAAGGTCAGCTTTGTTGATGTGTTTGGTGAGTGAAACAATGCTTGTATTGCCTATATTACTGAGTGAAAACCAATATACCCTTGTCTGTCTATCTATTGCCAGACGCCTCAATCTCGTTTGGGGTGGCCACAAACAAATCGCCTCCATGTCGCCCTGTCCCCCGCCATTTCACTGCCCTGCTCCCAACTCACACACCCCTCTCTCATATACCTCTCCACCCCATCCCTCCATCTCATTTTCGGCCTCCTCCTCCCTCTTCCCCTCTCCATCTCACTCACATACACTCTCTTCGTCAGTCTCTCACCCTCCATCCTCCCCACATGGCCAAACCACCTCAGTGTGCTCCTTATAATGCTCCCTATCACATCCACATTCACACCACAACGCTTCTTTATATCGTCATTTGTCAGCCTGTCTCTCCATGTGACTCCACAGGCTCCTCTTAATAACTCATTTCCACTGCTCTCACTCTTGACTTCTGTCCTTCCAACAACGTCCAAGCTTCACTTCCATACGTTAGAGTTGGTATCACAATACTGTCATGTAGTAACTTTTTCACTTCCATGCTCACTTCCCTGTTTCTTATCACTGCTTTCAAAGAACCAGCAACCTTTCTTCCCTGCTGTACCCTTTCAAGTACTTCACCCTCCAAACCTAAATCCTTACTCATCACACTACCCAAATACTTAAACGTACTCACATTTTCCAATTCCTCGCCATCCAACCTCGCTGTACATTCACTGACTTCACCTCTCTCAAAGACCATCACTTTATTCTTCCCTACATTCAACTGTAGATTCCGTTTCTTACACACTCTCCCAAACTCATCCACCAAGCCTTGCAGCTCCCCTTCGTCTTCACTCAACAACACAGTATCATCTGCAAACAACAGTACAGGGAGTTTCCAAACACTATCCCATCTCACCAGGGCCACTCCAACATCCACTACCCTACCTTGTACCTCTTTTATTACCCCATCCATGTACAGATTGAACAACCATGGAGACATGACACATCCCTGTTTCAACCCAACCTTAAAAAGAGAAAAATTCACTTAGTTCACCATCCACACGCACTGCAGCCTTAGCACCATCATACATACTCTTCTTAATACTTTCCACAATCCTTGTCTATCGACCCTGTCATATGCTTTCTCCAAATCCATGAAAGCTGCATACAACTTCTTTCCCTTCTCTAGAAACTTTTCCCCTAAAGATCTAAGAATGAATATCTGATCTACACAACCTCTTCCCTTCCAAAAGCCTCCCTGTTCTTCTCCAACTAATTCCTCTGTTCTTTCTCTATTAATAAGTATATTACCATACACTTTTCCTATTATACTAAGAAGACAAATGCCCCTATGATTACCACACACTTCTTTTTCCCCTTTTCCTTTGTACAAGGGAATAATTATACCTGACTTCCAATCCTCCGGGACTCTACCTTTCTCCCAGGCCAATCTGCACATCTTCCACATGCATTCTACTACTATCCCCCATGCTTCAGCATGTCACCACACACTCCATCAATTCCTGGAGTTTTCCCCAATTTAACTTTCTTCATTAATTCCACAACTTCTATCCTACTGATTTCTTCCTGTCTACTCACCTCCCTCCTTCTCCCAACCATTCTCCAGCCACTTATACTCGCATTACTTCCATCCAGTATGTTCAACAATTCCTTAACCCCTTAATCGCGGGGCGTCACTTTCGTGACGCTCGGCCACAATGGATCATACTGCGGGGAGTCACTTTTGTGATTCTGTGTTATTTTGAATCATCCCGGGCTCTCAAGTGGTGGCTTGTATCATCTATAAGTACTGCCAATGTCCAACACTAGTCAGCACTCCAAATCTCATCTGTACTCCCATCTATTGTTGACATTTTAACGATTTTACCCCCTTCGTGACTCCCCTCCCTACCTGCCCTCCATTACCCTGTCCTCTCACCTCCCACGCCGCACTGCGCTAAGCAAATTTCCCCTGGATTTTTCCACAGATTTCATCCATTGAAGTAAGCCCTATGCCCTATACTTATATAAAATAATATATAATAAAAAAAAATGAGGTAAGTGATAGTGTTATACACCAGGAATTGGCTAATTATCACCTGACAACACCTCACGTTCATTCATTCACTACATTACCACGGTAATTTCCCCTTTGAATTATGCCTTGTAATCGATGTCTGTAATATAAATATATATCAGAAAGGAAGGGAGAAGCCTAAGTGACATTTACATTCACCTGGAACTACCTATTTCTTTATGTATTGCCGAGATTTTCTACCTATAAAAAATTAGCATGTAAGTTAGCAGCAGTCAGCCTCAGTGTCATTGTCAACCCTTGCCTTCTCAGATAAGCCGCGGCATTTAGTTCCTTGTCCTCCGCTGTGGTCAAACCATGTCGCACTCGTGCCCCGCCATTTCCGCCGCTTCTGCGCCCATTGCAAAGGGTCCCGTGACCTCTACCCCCAAAAAAAGTAGTGAGGGAAGCAGGAAAGGACTTAGTGACTCTGCAGTGGCACGTGAACTAGCAGAATTGTCCATGGTGATGATGGATAGTGATTTTGACGATTCGGGTGAATCGTGTGATGAGCCAGGTGAGGTAATCGTGCCAGAAAGTGCTAGTACGAGTTCTTCAGTGTCGGAAGTAGTCTCTAGCTCCAAGGGAAAGGAGCCATTAGTGCAGCAAGGCAAGGAATTTGGGAAGGGAGTGAAAAGGCGGCGTGTTAGCCCCAGAACATTGCCCCCGCGTGACCCAGCCCGCAATGAGTCCCAAGTTGATTCACCTCCCCGTTCCCCAAGCCCCACTTCACTCATTTCTTCCTCATCGTCGGCTGAGTTATCTCCGGAGTCTTTGTCATCGGAGTTACCACCAGCATCAACAGTGAAGGCGGGCCGTAGAGGAAGAGGTAAATCCCGGACTTGTAAAAGTAGAGTTGGTAGTAGGGTAAGGGCTGCTAGTGCTGTACGGCAACCCAGGGTCAGTGCGAGTGACCTTGAACCTGATAAATCTGCCTCACAGCCACCCACCACCACCACCCACCCTACACCGCCATGACAGGGAATCCTGGACGCCTTGGCGTGGACGGAAGGGTCCGATTATGTGCCTGAACATTTAGTGTTTGGTGAGAGCTCCTCAGGAGTTCAGCCTGCCTTCACCATTGACGATAATGCTGAGTGTGTGGACTACCTTTTGGCCTTCCTAGATGACGAAGTCATGCAGCACATATGTGATGAGACCAACAGGTATGAATCACAACGTGCTGCAAGTGGTACAGGTGTGGTAGGTCTCCATATTATAATTGCAAATCATAATAGATAGATAGATAAATAGATAGATAGAGAGACAGATAGAAGCAGGAAGTCAAATGATGAGAAGGTGTTGTGTTTGCGAGAATCGAGCAATGCTAAACATGCTTACACTGAGGAAAGCTGACGACAGCGGCCAGTAAGGAGATGATGCAGTTAGCTGTCAGCAGTCCTCTCGTGAACAAAGACCATGAGGAACCCCTGCTACACCAGATTTTAGGAAAGAGAGTTTAGAAGGAGACAAGCGACCCTAGAGAGAGGTCGAGACGGAGATTAGCCTTAGAACAGGAAGAGAGAGAGATAGCGAGACAGGGAGGTAGCTACCCGGGACTTATACTGTTATACCTGTTAAATATTTCCAAGACAAATAAAAATAGTCCCATACTATTCTTTACCTCTCCCGTCACTACATGACATCTGGTGGGGAAACTACTACAAGATATAAAAGCCGCTCGACCACAAGTCTAAAATATACTTCTCTACAAGTAACTACAAAGTTTTTATGACATTTGGTGGCAGCGGTGTAGTAGTTTCCCCACCAGATGTCATGTAGTGACGGGAGAGGTAAAGAATAGTATGGGACTATTTTTATTTGTCTTGGAAATATTTAACAGGTATAACAGTATAAGTCCCGGGTAGCTACCTCCCTGTCTCGCTATCTCTCTCTCTTCCTGTTCTAAGGCTAATCTCCGTCTCGACCTCTCTCTAGGGTCGCTTGTCTCCTTCTAAACTCTCTTTCCTAAAATCTGGTGTAGCAGGGGTTCCTCATGGTCTTTGTTCACGAGAGGACTGCTGACAGCTAACTGCATCATCTCCTTACTGGCCGCTGTCGTCAGCTTTCCTCAGTGTAAGCATGTTTAGCATTGCTCGATTCTCGCAGACACAACACCTTCTCATCATTTGACTTCCTGCTTCTATCTGTCTCTCTATCTATCTATTTATCTATCTATCTATTATGATTTGCAATTATAATATGGAGACCTACCACATTGCTCGACAAAAATGGCGTACCATCGACATTTAATAGTTATAATATATTAATACATACTACATACACATTATAATGAACTTATAAGCTAATTAAGTGAAATACATAATATTGTAAAGTAACATAATTGTATGAATATTGTATACATATATTATTCATAGTAAATAGTGATTATTCAGTAATACTACATTTTAAATAAGTTGTATACATATTGGAATAAATGCAATGTTTGTTGTATAACACTTTGTAAGACGTGCATGTACAACAGACGTACGCATATAATTGTGCAATGGTAATACTGCTAGGTTATACATTACATATTTGAGTTATCGCTTTAGTAATGTCTAATATTTCACCTAACTTGTATGATGATACTGGTAATATAGAATTGTGCTATAATTGTATGACATAATATTGTACTAACATTGTGGTACTACATAATTGTAACATTTTATGAATTGTTACTAAATATTGTGTTAATGCATAATTGTGTTGGCCTTATAATTGTAGTTACATAAAAGTTACATCTTGTTAATGCAACTGTTTTGTCGTTACATAATTGTTACATATCGTTTGTCGTTACATAATTGTTACATATCGTTTGTAGGTACATAATTGTAGTTAAAGTTACATAAAAGTTACATCTTGTTAATGCAACTGTTACATAATTGGCAAAGTGTAACATAATGCAATCGTTTGTCGTTACATAATTGTTACATATCGTTTGTAGGTACATAATTGTAGTTAGTGTAACATAATGCAATCGTTTGTCGTTACATAATTGTTACCTATCGTTTGTAGTTACATAATTGTAGTTAAAGTTACATAAAAGTTACATCTTGTTAATGCAACTGTTACATAATTGGCAAAGTGTAACATAATGCAATCGTTTGTCGTTTTTATGACACAGGTGCAGCCAAGATGCAACAGTGGTCCATGCTGGGAGTGCAGGAGCTGTATGTGTTCTTTGCCCTCATGCTTCTCATGCCACACTACAAGAAGCATGAGTTGGAAGAATACTGGTCCATGGACCCCTTACTACCCTCACCCACCTTCAATAAGTACATGGCCAGAGATCGCTTCCGGAACATCATGGGAAACCTGCACTTTGCTGACAACGATGTACCTTCCCAAACCGACCCACTCTGGAAGATCCGGGAGATTCTGAGCAGAATGAAGGATAAGTTTATGTCATTCTTCCACCCCTTTCAGAAGGTTGTCATTGACGAATCCTTGGTTTTGTTCAGAGGACGTCTTTGGTTTGTTCAGTGCATTCCAAGCAAACGCCATCGCTTTGGAATTAAGTTCTTTGTACTGTGCGACTGTAAGATGGGGTACATCCTTGACTTCGTCATTTATTCAGCCAGCACTGTCGATCTGGATAAAACACCCCCCCTTGGCTTCTCAGGCTGTGTAGTGAAAGTGCTCCTTGAAAAGTATTTTGGTGGGAATCATGTGCTGTATACAGACAACTACTATACAGCACCGAAACTTGCCAAATACCTTTCTGAGCACGGCATTGGCTCCTGTGGCACTGTCAAAAGTAATCGTGTCCACCTCCCTAAATTTACAGAGGTAGGAACCTCGCAGCAGGGAGACGTACACCTACGCAAGACTGAGAAGATGCTGGCAATACGGTGGCATCACAATAGGGTCGTGCACATGCTCACCACCGTACATAAGGGGGAGATGACAGACAGTGGGAAGGTCGACCGTAGGACAGGCGAATCTGTGATGAAACCTGATGCTGTGTTGGACTGCAATATCAACATGCGGCTGGTGGACAATTCCGACATGATGATTGGTGAGATTGACTGCCTCAGGAAGAATACTAGGTGGTACAGGAAAGTTTTTCTGCATCTCATAGATATGACGATGCTGAACGCCTTCATCCTGTACAAGATGAAGGTCAAGCCACCCAAGTCCTTCTCCCTGAGGTTGTTCGCTAGGACTTGTGTCCAGCAGCTGCTGGAAAGATATGGTAGGGTGACAGCAGCAACTCCAAGGCGCCATCCAGTAACACTTCCTGACTGACTTGAGCAGAGGGCGTATATGGATCGGCACAGACTGGAGCTAATGCCTGCCACAGGGAAAAGGAAGGCTGCGATTCGCAGGTGTCAGGTGTGTGCACATACCATCCACCACACATCTGAGCACAAACGCACCTCTTGGCAGTGCGCTGAGTGCCAGGTTCCCCTCTGTGTTACCTGCTTCTTTGATTACCACAGCCAAAAGCAGTTCTAACAGTGCAAGTGTGAAAGGAGAATAATGTGTAAATAATGTGTAAATAACAAGTGAATGCAATGGATGTTCAGTACATATGATTGAACAGTGTATTATAGTTTTATCTTACTGAAAGTGACAGTGAATAACATAGTGTAAGTAAAATAGAAGGGTAAATATTGAAAATAGAATATAAAATGTAAATAGTAATGTAAGTAATTATTAATATAAGAATATGAGTACAAATACTTTATGTTATAGCAGTGAAAGTGAATCCATGGCTCTCTACGTATTTTACTGAATGAAAAATTGAATGACTTCAGTGACAATATACTAATACTACTGAAGGAAACTTATGGAGAAAGACTCCAGATATATATATAAGTGTGATATAGTAATAGAAATATAAAGTGTGAGGGGTTTTATGAATAATAAGTGACAGAGTACCAGGAGCGAACTAGCGCAAGTGCGATGGTCAGACGCGCTCGTAATTTCCATTGCTTTCACAGTGTTTTTTTTTTTTGGAGTATGGATCCCAAACTACTTGAAAATCAGAGAGTAGTGTTTATAGTGTTAATATCTGGCTGTGGTAATCATATTACGGGTTGTCGGGAAGTGTAAAGTGGAGACTTCGTTACCCAACTTCAGAGGTCTCAACAAGTCCTACGGTAACCGACGAAGGCTCAAAAACCATTCCAGGAGTAAGCTGAAGGTATGTGCCATAAGCATATGTAATTTTAATATTCTAGGACTAATAACTGATTTTTGGCAAATATTTTTTGAGAGTCTGTCGGAGCCCGAATAACCCCGCGGGACACGCAGTGTAGGGGTTAACCCCTAATGCGCGGCCATTGACAGCCGACCCCCCCCGGGTGGCGGCGTTCGATCGTGGTCTGAGTACCTGTAGGAAAATATTAGCCAAAAATTAGAGATTAACCCTAGAACATTATACTTGGAATGGCAGATAGTACTTACATTCAGCTTTCTCCAGAGACAGGTGTTGAGCTTTCGTGGACTACCCAAGGACTTGTGGAGACTTGCAAATTTGGGTAACAAAGTCTTCACTTTCACACCTCCAGCAACCCGCTTTCCCCTCTACCACAGCCTCATTCTGTCACAGTAAACTTTATACTACAATGTACAGGTAGTTTGAAATCCGTATTTGTACAATAAGCACTGAAAATAAGGCTAAAATCAATGAAGCGTTCGGCCGACATGCAGCGCGGCGGCGGTCTTCTCGTCACTTAACAAACGTTTCCATTTTCACGGCTAAAAACACGTATACTACATTATTTTCAATCATATTACTTCCCAAAAGATCACCGCAGTGCGCTTTTTATTCTGCCTTACGTCCATCACTTTATTCTCATTCCTGTCGGCTGCTCGCACTGACTCAGAAGAGCTAGAACTCGCCATAATGTCACTTTGAAAGCCTGCAGTAAACTGACGCTAAACAGGGGCAAACCGTGCGAAAAAAAGCTAGTGTTATAACTGGGGAAACAAGCATTTCCTATTAACATAAACTGCTTGTGAGACGAGAGCACAGATTTACAGTTCTGAGTAGTCAGAGCGCTGCCATGTATCACTGCCAGGCTGACCGGGCCGTGGTGGGGGGGGAGGGAGGAAAAACGCGATACTTGGCAACAACGGAGGTCAGTAGTACAAAGGTAAAGTATGCTAAAGGGTGGTGGTACTGATAGACAATACCAGCTGGAACATCCTTGCCCGCATTTATTCAAAATTAACTTGAATCGCAAACGCGATGCTCTGCCGTTATATCCTTTTCGGTGAGCATCGCAAATGTGAAGGCCCGAGTTTTAGGGGTTAAAGTGTTCTCTCCATCTGCTCACTTTTTCTCCCTTCTCCACTAGTAATCTGCCATTTTTATCTTTCCCTTCCCTGCTAACCTCACTTCCACCCTGTCTTACTCTCATACCCTTGTACTGCATATAAATTCATACCAAATAAATAAATATCGTTTATGAGTGGTGTGGAATACTTATCCTCCCACAGAACTCGTTTTGTTTGGAGCCAACCTGATAGAGAACCGAGTAAGGTAATGGGTACTGCTACCTGTATTCAGTATTTTAAACCTCAGGTGAGCGATTTCTCTATGAATTTTCGATGTTTCTCACCAAAAGCGGATGTTTGAGCCAAAAAACTGAGCCACACAAATTTTTTTTCCAAAATTGGTCAGGACTGGGGGGAGTCAATGATGGAAAATCGGTCAGGACGGGGTGGGTTAATGAGTAGAGTTTTGATTGCATTTTCCCACCACTAGCCAACCCTTATTTGGGCTACTTGCTCAACTTTTCTTCTCAGGGTAAGTTACAACACTTAGTAGGTAGATCCCCCCTTACTTCACATGAAAAGACAGTTAGCATCTCAACATTTAAATCACCATTGCTGCAAAGAAACTCTGTTTACTTGTCTTAAAAGGTTTGCCATACCTGTAATTATTATTGTTTGCAGTTAATCCTTTTTCTTTTTTCAGTTACAGATAAATTTATTTTTTCTCCCTGTTTGCAGGCATTGCTTCATCTAGTGTTTTATTATTTCTATGTCCATGTATTCCAGGAATTAACAAATTTTTAGCACCTTCATTCCAAATGATAACACATTTTTCACTTGACAGCACGCAGTTAACTTTGTATTCTTTGAAAATGCAGTAATCAAAATACCCCAGAACGTTACATGCACAGCCTGCTCCGGTAGCTTCACTCTTTCTTTTTTCATTGACCGTTCTTTTGTTTGCAGGATGTGCAAACTCCGTCTTGATTTTGAGGAAAAGCTGTCTGAAGCTATTAACAAAATTAAGCTATTAACAAAATTAATATCCTGACTTGCAGGATTCATACATTCGAGAAGTTTGTTGCAAGCAACATTGGAAACAGTGTGGAGAGCAACACCCCTCAGTCTAGGACTATTGTTGCCCAAGGCAACACTGACACTGTCCCTCCTCCTGTCACTAAACTAACTAACACAGAACAGGATAGTTTCCAGAAACTGCGAAATGGTGTGAGGGTGACAAGGACACAAAACATTTTACTGGTCACCACCTACAATTGATTCCAGATATTGGCCAACTCTGATGAAGAAACTCATGATGCTCGACTGGTGGGGGACTCAATCATCTGTGGACAACTCAGCTCGTGGAGTTCTGTGGCAGAATGCCAATTATAAGAAAGTAATATTGCATTCCAGGTGCCAGACTTGATGATGTAACTGAGGCTGTGGACACTGTTATGGAAGGTACAACTGATGGCAGTCTGGTTATCATCCACACAGGAACCAAGATGTAATGTGAACCCGGTCTGAAGAGCTCCTGAACAAGTTCAAGTTGATGCTGCAGCATTACAAGGGAAAAAAATTATTTTCATTTCAGGTGGTCTTTCTAGGATTGCAGCAAGCAGTGTCTTTTACAGCAAGGCTTCAAGCTTTGCTTACAGGAGAGTACTGAGTTTGTAGACACCTGGAACCACTTCTATAAGCTGTGGGCTCTGCTTGCACATGATAGTCAATACTTAAATGCAGTTGGCTCAGCCCGTTTTGGTCTTTTATCGGATGATGTAGTGTGTTTTTCTATCAAAAAGGCACTCATCATATGAGGCCTATAGGCAAGTTGATATAGATGTCAGAAATCGTAAACAGACAAAGGGATGCAAGGGAATTAAGGCTCTGCTTATAAATGCACATAGCGTGCTAAATTTTTTTGATTTAGAGGCTAATGTTCTTGCCGAGAATTACAAGATAACAGCGTAAAAGAATCATGGCTCAACACGGATCAACAAGATTTTTTAGCAAAGTACAACATACCAGGTTACAGTATTTTTAGTAGTGAGAAAAATAATAGAGTGAGGGGTGGCATACTGTTATATATTAAAGTAGGACTTCATCCAGTCATAACTCCTAAGTCCTCTGTTGGTAATGTTGATAGTATTTAACTTCACTTTGGCAAAACAGTACGTGGATTGATTTATCATCCACCAGCACAGTCCAATAACACAGATTGTGAAATTTACAACCAAATTGCTGAAATATGTAGCACGCATGATACTGTAATCTTTGGTGATTTTAACTCACCAGCTGCCAAATGGGGGGAAACTCTGCTGTCACTCACAGGGTTGGACCTGTATACTAATTTGCAAGAAAGTTCATTGAAACAGTTTGTAGACTGCCCAACACAAGGATTTAACATATTTGACCTGATTTTGGCCACATCAGAAAACTTGGTAAATAATGTTATCATTAGGAAAGAGTTTGGTACTAGTGACCATCGCATAGTCACATTCAACATCAGTTTCAGTAACGACAATGTCATGGCTAGTTATGAGACTACAAGAAAGTGGACTTTCAAAAATTAAAGGAAATAATTGGTTCTAGTGACTGCAACCCCATTGTTCAAACAGTGGATATTAACGAAGCATGGAAAATATTCACAAATATTCTTAATAAAGCAGTAACTTTATGTATTCCAATGCAAAACCGACGACCTCCTAAAAATAGTAAACCCAAATGGTGGAATGAGGATATTAAGCATTGCCTGTTGGCTAAAAAACTTCCACCCAAATATTATGTTGTAACAAAGAATCAAAGTGACAAAAAATAAATATGATGCTCTTCGTCAAAAAACAAAAATATTAATAAAGCAGAGTAAGAAAAACTTTGAAACTCACATTGCATGTATCAGCAAATCCAGCCCAAAAGAATTTTTCAGCTATATGAGAAACAAGGTAATATCACCAACAATTGACCCTCTAGTCACAGATATTGCAGACGATAGCAAAGATGAAATGGAGATGGCTAAAATTTGCGGCACTTTCTTTGCAACCGTATTTACAATTGAAAATACAGATTCCATTCCCACAGCTTTTCCTGTTAACTTAGAAGAGGGCAAAATAATTAGCAACATTACTGTTATTGAGAATGATGTACGACTTGCCATCGGTAAACTTAAAGTGAGTAAAACACCAGGGCCAGATAAAATAGCTCCTCACGTTCTAAAAGAAGAAGTGGATATAATATCAAAGCCATTAGCTGAGCTATACAATAAATCACTAAGGAACAGCAAGGTGCCACGTGAATGGAAACTAGCAAATGAAACCCCGATATTCAAAAAAGGCAACAAATCGTTGCCAGAAAATTATCGACCAATAAGTTTAACTTCATTGGTGTGCTAGTTGTTAGAAACCATTCTCAGAGATAAATCTGTTAAGCACTTATGAATAGATAATCTCATCAAAGATTCACAACATGGTTTTCGAAATAATAGCTCTTGCATCATGAATCTCTTGGATTTCTTCTATGATAAGGTCAATATATATGATGAAACCAGATCTGTTGATATTGTATACCTCGATAATCAAAAAGCATTTGAAAAAATTCCCCATAAAAGATTACTTCAGATACTGAATGTACATGGGTCCAGAGGGAACGTGCTCAGGTGGAACGATAATTGGCTTACAGAACGTAAACTATCTATCTATCTATATACCTAGGCTGCTTCCCCCAAGGAAAGGGAGGTAGCCGAGACAGGACGACACACTCCCCATTTACTCATTCATTCAAACACATACATTCGCATCTTAGCCCCAAAGGGGAGAACGGACAGATCCTCACCGCACCACACCGCACAAGGGTCAACTGCGCAATGCAATCAGTGACATCCGCAGCAGGGCCTGACAGCAGAACTGGTTTACCCCTGCCACATCATAACAGACCCATCCCCTTACCCGCACCTGACCTGATTAGCTGATCAGACCAAATGCGGGAGAATATCCTCTCAGGGCTGCGTCATCACTTATTCATTCACAATTTCTCTCCATTTATATCTGTCACGCACAGCCACTCTTCCTTGCTCAACAGACATCCCTCTTGCATCCAGTGTTCTCTTCACACTGTCCATCCATCCTATTCGTGGTCTTCCTCTCAGCCTTACACCTCTCACATCAGATCTAGGTATCTTTTTCACCAATCGCTCATTATCCATTCTCTCCATATGCCCAAACCATCGCAACACCCTCTGCTCAACTCTACCAGCCATCTCCCGAACAACTCCAGTTCTCCTTCGCACTTCATCATTTCGCACTCAATCCATACGTGTCACTCCACACATACTCCTCAGACACCTCATCTCCATTACATTCAAACTTTTCCTCTCTACTACACCCATATTCTATGTTTCAGCCCCATATAACGCAGTCGGTACCACAACACCCTCATACAGCCTTCTCTTTACATCCATTCTGAGCGAACGACATCTAAACACTTTTTTCATTCCTCCCAGCACCTTTTCTACTTCATTTATTCTAAACTTCACTTCTGCATCTATTCTTCCATCCACAGCAACATGTGACCCTAGATATTTAAAACACTATACCTCCTCAACCAACTCGCCATTCAAAACTATATTCATCCCCCTACCATCTACCAACCTCGTACACTTCATCACTTTACTCTTATTCTCATTTACTTTCAATTTCCTCCTTTCACACACCCTTCCAAACTCCTCTAACAACTGTCTCAATCTCTTCTCTGAATCAGCCACCAGTGCAGTATCATCTGCAAACAGCAGCTGCTTCAGATTCCACTCTTCACCATCAACATTCACCAGACTCAGACCTCCACCCAAAACTCTTGCATTCACCTCCCTTACAACACCATCCATGTAAGTATTAAACAATCAAGGCGACATCACACGTCCCTGTCGCAGCCCCACTCTCACGGGAAACGTAAACGTAAACAGAGGGTCATAATAATTGGTAAAGAATCGGACTGGAAAGATGTCACTAGTGGTGTGCCACAGGGCTCGATACTGGGTCCTATTCTGTTTTTAATATACACAAATAATATAGATGAGGGTTTATTTTGTAAAATAACCAAATTTGCTGATGATATTAAAATTGGTAACAGAGCAGACACATCTTTATAGAGGCAGGCAATACAGAGAGACCTCGATTGACTGTTTAATTGGGCCCAACCTGGCAGATGGACTAATAATAGGAAATGGAAAGTGCTAAATACTGGAAATTGAAACGGAAAAGCCAGTTACACCATGAATAACATTCAACTAGATAATGTCAGTCATGAAAAAGACTTAGGAATTATTATAACAAATGATCTTCAGTCAAGCAAACAGTGTACAGAGGCTGTTAAGAAAGCCAACAAATTAATCAGATTCATTGGCAGAGCGTTCGAATATATCTCCAATAATATCATCCTCACTTTATATTATTCTGTAGTTCGCACACATTTAGAATATTGTGTCCAATTCTGGTCACCTTATTAGAAAAAAATATATACAGAAACTTGAAAGAGTACAATGACGGATGACCAAAATGATACCTAGCTTGAGATTGAAACCATATGAGGAGCGTTTAGAAGCCATGAATCTCTTCACCTTAACTAAATGCAGATTACGAGAAGATTAAATTCAAGTATTTAAAATATTCAAGGGGCATGATAACATGGCTGCCGATAAATACTTCACAGTTGTTAACTTATATTATACTAGAGGCAATGGGCACAAAATAATTGGCAAACGATTCCAGTCACATGAAGCTAAGCATTTCTACTTTAATAGGGTTGTAAATATATGGACTAAATTGCCCTCCAATGTAGTATATTGTGATACAGTACTAACCTTATGATCGCTTGGATAATTACCTGTCGTCTAACCCCCAGCTTAATATGTTTTCTCCTGAATAAAACACTTGCGTATATTTAATCTGTTTTTTTTTTTTTCCTCAGAGCCCAGATCAGTTTATTAAAGGCAAATACTGTATAGTATAAGCACAGACTAGGATATGCACAGACAGCCTTGAGTTAATGGTCATTACTCTTACTTTCGACCTGTGATGGGTTGTAGATCACTGAGGATCCCTGTTAGTTAAGTGACCACCATTGGGATTTTTTTAATGTACCAGGGGTCACTGGTTCAGGAGGAAACTTGTGTACTTCTCTCACATGGAAAAGTTCCTTGTCTCAGTGGAGTGAACTGAGCTGAGGCCTGACTGACTGTTGCCTACCTTAAAAGCACCAGGCAAGGCTACTGCACTACCCCTGAACATTCACACTGTGCTCTGTGCAATTTCCACATTGTGTCTACAGACTCCCCATTAACTCAACATGCCCATACGTGTCGTGCCTTAGTTATTTATTATTTGATTAGTCATTTTACTTTACCACTTTATTTTTCAGGATATTCTAACTGGTAGCTTATAGATAAAGTATTATAGGATGTAAATTTTCCCTTTCAGTCTTTCCTATATAACATCCGTGTCAGTTTTTCCATGCTGCATGGTGGTTTTTCTCATTTGTTCCTGCCAGTTTTAGGGTTTGGAGGTGGGGGGAGCCTACTTGCTTTTCTATCCTTATCCTTCAGCATGTAGAATTAAGATCTCGTAGTCACAGACTATTTTTTAACAAGCAGCCTCGAAAGGACCATAAGCTCTGCTGCTATTTGCTTTCCTCTGGACTCCTCTGTACTTTGTACATAGATGACTTGGCCACTTGGTTTGCTGGTTCACGGAAAACTGCTGTTAAGAGACGAATGCAATTGGCGTTAGGCAAGGTTGTCAAATAGGCGGACAGAAGAAGCTTTTGTTTCTTGTCATCGTTTTCAATAGCTATGCAAAATGTTGAAATTAGGGAGTCTACCCAGACCCTGATTTATTTCTGACTTGGCGCTGTCTATGGTGCATGGAAGAGACTTGGTTCTGTGGTTAGGCTTTTACAGTAACCTCCAGTTGATTTGGTTTTTGCATTTCAGGCTTTTACGAATATCCTGTTTGCAGGCAATGAACTTGTTGAAGATGTTGTCTCACACCTTGTGGGATGCTGACCACAAGATGTTCCTGCACCTGTATCACACCTTGGAGGGATCTAAGCTTGCCAATGGCTGCGAGATGTATACCACGACTACTGTACTGCAGCTTAGTGGCCTCAGTCCTGTACATCATGCTGGTCTGCAACTTGCTACTGGTGCTTTCAAATCGTCCTCAATTCCTAGCTTGCTCGTGGAGGCTGGTGTTTTCCCCGTAGATGTACAGATTGTTCGTTGCTGAAACTGTGTGTGATGTCAGTTACACTCACTTGCGGCCATTTTGTGTGTCTCAATAATTTTTTCATTATTATTATGCTCATCCTCACATGCTGCACTCCTATGGGTTTGTGGTCAGGCAGATCATGATGGAGTTCTATCTTTTAGCTGTGCCCATCTGTGCTGTCCGAGTCCTAAGGATTTAGTCCTTGGCTGCTTCCAACATTGCAGTTCTGCAGGGACTTTGCTGGCACTAAGTCTTCGGCCTCTTCCCATGTCATACATCAGTTATTTTTAGAACATTTATCTCGTCAAGGGGAGACTGTCTCTATTTATACAAACTGATCCAGGTCGGCCACTGGGGTTGGGTTTGGAGTATTGTTCCCAGAATTTGTGAGGGGGGGGGGGTAGCCTTCCTCTAGATGGATCTGTTTTTACTGCAGAATTTTCACAATCGTTTGCTGTCATTTTAGCTTTTCAACTTATTTTAGCACACTCAGACAGGCATTTTGTGGTTTTTAACGACTCCCAAAGAGTCCTTCCGGCTCCTGAGAGACTCACTTCGCCTCATCATCTAGTCCTTGCCATTCTTGAGTGGTTTTTCTTGGTTGAGACATGCGGTAAATTGGTCCAGTTGCGTTGGGTACCTGCACATATTGATGTGGCGGGTAATGAGAAGGTGGGCGCTTCAGCTAAATACACATCTTCTCGGCCACCCCCTACCAATTACCCACTTGCAACTACTGATTCATCTCCTTCTCAAAAGTCGGCGGTTCGTGCTTGTTAGCAGAGACAGTAGAATGCTGTCACTAGTAATGAATTAAAGGACTTTATTCAGAGGGTAATTGTATCGAGGACTCTCCCCTCCATCCTTCTCTGGTTAGAGGTGGCTGTTGCCCTGTTGCACATTGGGCAATCATGGCATAGCATCGGTTCCTGATGTATGGTGGGGCTCAGCCTTGTTGTGACGACTGCCTGGTTCCTGTTACCGTCACTTGCTGGGGGAGTGACCAAGTCTGGATGAAAGTCGCAGGTTTCTCCATAGGAACATGGGGGCAAATGGTTCTTACTGTCCATCTTAAAAGCTGGGGGAGTCCTCCAGCTGTCCAGTCGATGTCTTTATTTTCTTGAGGAGGCAGGCCTTCTCCACAGTTTATCATTCATTGATGTTCAAGAGTTCTATATTTTTATGTCAGCCACGATGTTTTTTTTTATATTATTCTATTTTCGTTTTCTTATGTTATTATATAATAAATTTTACGGCACCATATGAGCACGTCATTGTAGTGCCTTTTTTTTTTTTTTTTTTTTTTTTTTTGTATTTCAATTCACTTGTTATCCCCAAGCTGTATTTGTTAAACTCGAGGGGAAAGATACAGCCTTTATTTATCTGTTCAGTTGAAGATCTCTCTTAAAAGATGTATAAAATCGTCTGGAGATTTAAGGAATAAAACAAAATATGTCACCATAGTGATGGAGTTAAAATTATCATAGCTGCCAGGTAGTACCAAATATTAAATAACGTCCTGGGGCTGAGCAGGAGTACGACGTGAGCTACTAGAACAGTAAATTACATTAAATCAATACATTTTCCCCTTCAGTCTGGAGACGTACTTTTGAATTCTTTCTTGCTCCCTCCAGATTCAACAGGAGGACAAACCTCTAGCAGTGAACGGGGTAATGAAGGCTATATTCGCATCCTACTATTAAAAAATAAAAACTCCTGTGGCAGCAAAATGTAAATTAAAAAATTGAGAAGCTTAAGTGAAAATCGGGATTGATATAATGGTAAATAACAGCAGTAGTCGTTATCCCCTTCACTTCGGTGATTTTTATTACCTCCGCCAAGGAGGTTATGTTTTCACCCCTGTCCGTTTGTATGTTTGTTGGTTGGTTTGTAAGCAAGATTACACAAAAAAAATTCTGGACGGATTTCCACAAAACTTGACAGAAGAATGGGCTTTGGCCCAGAATAGACTCCATTAAATTTTGGTGAGGATCTGGACAAAGGTGCGGATCTAGGAATTTTTCACTTTCTTTAACATTGCGAGATAGGGCGTTTTCCAACATTTTCGTAATATTTTCAGTGAATATTGCACGGATTTTGATGAAAAAAAAAATCAGGCCTATTTAAGATGCTGGTATCTACGAATGTGTAGAGTTTGGCGTGGATCTATATAAAATTCCGGATCTAGAGGATTTAAACATGCTTTTATAGGGGGGGTAGTCTTTTTCCAGCTACTTGTTGGGCGTTGGTGGAGGTATGCACTCTGCTGAGTGCCATTCTAGTTTCTTCTGCAATCAGACAGTTCTACATAGCATGAAAGAGGAGCTCATATTGGAGAGGTTATATTTCATTTACTCCTTCGCTGCAAAGCTCTCCTCTAACCTGAGTAAGTTCTGAAAGCAGCAAGAATTAGCTAGAAAAGTAAGTCACTGTATTCCTGGAATTAAAAAAAAAAAAAAAGGAAGAAGAAGAAAAAGCCATGAGATTAAATATGATAAGCACAGCATCCAAAGAGGCATTTTTCATTAACTGTATTCATGGTACCTTCCAACGATTTCGTTTAGCCTGACTAAAATTTTTTTAATTGTAGTGGTTAGATACATGCATCTTTGGTGCCTGATACCAAATCTGAATAAAACAAGCCTTTATCAAAGACATATTCCCACCAAATGATAAAGATTATATTGATATGCACTAAAAAGTATGGCAGTTTCATATATAGGGGCATAAACTTGGACTTGTACACTAATGATTGGGATAATAATAATAAACTCTTAGGAATCGGTCCACCAAGTTTCATCTTCAGATTCCTTGTGCAGGTCGGATTGAAATCTCCAGTAGACACAATAAAATTATCAAGACAGAGCTTACGTTATATGGTCATACCTCATAAAGCACTGACAATATGACAATTTTACATATACGGGAATCAACTACGACACATACTTTATCTATGATATAAAGCAAATCCAACTGGTAGTTTCAGAGATATAAGCCCGGACGAAAAGATGAACAGGCGGACAGATAGATTTTTCCTTATTTGGTCACAGCTCGTAAAGCACACACAATATGGCAATTCACATATGGCTACGGGCATCAACTACGACAAATACTCTACCTTTCTGTGTGATATGAAGCCAATCCACCTGATAGTTTCTGAGATACAGGCTCAGACGGAAAGACTGACTGATGGATAACACAAGACAGATTTTTCTTTATATGGCCATAGCTCGTAAAGTACAGTCAATACGGCAGTTTTACATATATGCGCATCAGCTACAACACATACTCTTATCTTTCTTTGTGATATGAAGCCAATCCACCTGTAGTCTTCACGATACAGGCTCGGATGGAAAGACGGACAGAGGGAGAGCACAAGACAGATTTTTTCCTTATATTGTCATAGCTTGTACAGTACAGACTACAGTATATGTCGATTATACATATACGGGCATCAACTATGACACATATTCTTTCTGTGCGATATGAAGCCAATCCACCCGGTAGTTTCCGAGACAGGCACGGACGGAAAGACAGACGGATGGGCAGGACCGATTTCTATATCCCCACTATATAGAATAAAGATGGGGATACTTATCTGGCAGTGGCAAAATAATATGACAAAAAGGCCGTGAAAGTGAAAAGTTAAGGATTGGGATGATGAGAACTGGCGGTAGTAGGTCAAAAAATAATAATGAATGGGTAAATAGCCCATTTGCTCGGGAAGAATTCCTGGCTCAGAGCCAGTTCAGCTTTGCAGGGGGTCAGTCAGCATGCATTACTGGTCGAGACAAGCTAGATGTATGATGAATTTCCTGTTTTAATGTAGGCTTGTGTTTACAGCAAGAAACAGAGTCATTTTGGTTTTCTACTTCCTGTGACTTAAAAATAAATCATGATGTATATCTTCTCATAAAAAAGATCTACTTTTGCAGGAAGAACAAAAGATACGAGATGATTCAGTATTCTTCTTGCCATTCCTGCAAAAATGAATCATAATTACGACAGACAACTGTCCATAAATTGTTTGTGAATCTTGGCTGTGTTATCCTATGGGAGCTTGTGATGTAAACGTACTGGTAGTCAGGTGCACACAATCTGATTTCTAGGATCACTGTTGGCAGGACCAATGGGTAAGCAGACGGTGAGGTGGAAGGGCGAGGGAGGGGAGAGTCAGGTGACTAGCGAGGGAAGGGAGGGAGGGGTGAGATAATGAAGGGCTGGGGTGTGAGGAAAGTACTTGGCATTAGAAGTGAAACTGGGAAGGAATCAAGTGAGGTGGGAAGGGATGTGGTGAGGAAGGGGAAGGATAGGATGTAAATGAACTTGTCGGGTGGATTTGATAATCTGTTTAACGGGATCACTAAAAACAGACGAAAAGTTAAAGGAGAGGGTGAGGTGAAGCGGTGAAGGAGGTGAAGTGGTGAGGGGGCCGTGAGTTAGGAGCACACGCACCACAAAGCCAGCCAGAAGACAGGGCGTGTGTGCTGGGCAATCACTAGGCCCCTGTCTTCCCCCTTACTATTTTTTAAGTCAGCCCACACCCCTCTGACCTGGCTAATGTATGGCCCGGCCTGCACTATAGGTGCAGGAAATCTTTGAACGAACGAACGGTGGGCGAGGTGAAGGAATGGAATGAAAGGAAGCGGCTGGAGAGGGATGCAGTGAGAGGGGAGAGGTAGGGGAGGGAGGAAGTGAAGGAGTGGAGAAAGGAGAATGGTGAGGGATGAGATGTACAGCCACTTGTCGACAGAATCAAATAATTTGCTGAGAGGATCATTACCAGTAATATTAAGTTAAAAGGAGAGGGTGAGAAGGGAAGCGGGGTGAAATGGTGATGGAGGAGGAGGAGGAGAAGAGAGAGAGAGAGAGAGAGAGAGAGAGAGAGAGAGGTGGTTGGTGAGAGAGGGAAGGAAGAGATGAATACAGAGGAGTACAAAGGAGTACAAAGGAACGCATACAGCAACAGACCTAATGGTCCTCTCGAGGCTGCTTTTTACAGAGAAGACTATTACTATGATATCTAATTCAACAAGTTGAAGGTAAGGATAGTACAGCAAGAAGGCTCTGCCCCACCCACCAAACCTTCCAGTCGAAGTTGGCAGGAAAGAAGTGAGAAGGACCACCATGCAGCATGGAAGAGCTGACATGGAATTTTCATAGCAAAGACTGAAAAGTGGTAAATGATATTCTGTCCTACTGGATCTATACACTACAAGTGGTGAGGGAAGGGAGGGAGAGTTCATTTGTGAAGGAGGAGATGGGAGGGACAGGTGATTGGTGAGGGAGAGGAGGGAGAGTTGACTGGTGAGGGAGAGGAGGGAGAGGAGATTGGTGAGGGAGGGAAGGGAGAGGAGATTGGTGAGGGAAGGGAAGGAGAGGTGATTGGTGAGGGAGGGGAGGGAGAGTTGACTGGTGAGGGAGGGAAGGGAGAGGAGATTGGTGAGGGAAGGGAGGGAGAGGTGATTGGTGAGGGAGGGGAGGGAGAGGTGACTGGAGAGAGAGGGGTGGGAGAGGTGACTGGTGAGGGAGGGAAGGGAGAGGTTTCTGGTGAGGGAGGGAAGGGAGAGGAGATTGGTGAGAGACCGGAGGGAGAGGTGATTAGTGAGGAAGGGGAGGGAAAGGTGAATGGTGAGGAAGGGAAGGGAGAAATGATTGGAGAGGGAGGGAAAGGGGAGATAACTGGTAAGGGAGAGGAGGGAAAGGCGAATGGTGAGGGAGGGAAGGGAGAGGTGATTGGTGAAGGAGAGAAAGGGAAGATAACTGGTGAGGGAGGCGAGGGGGAAGTGCTGGTGAGGGATAGGAGGCTGGTGATTCAGAGTAGAAAGTAAGGCGGATGTAATAGTGAGGCAGGTGTTAGTTGATATGAAATACAAGAGACGGCTCTTAAATGGGAAGGGTAATGGTGACAGTGTTAACATATTCACTCTCATGATTCATATCCGGGTGAAGAAAATCCTCCGACGTTAGCTGGAAGAAATTACTACAGATGGCCTGACCAAGAGGAAGATATTAACCAATCGGTAAAGATGAAGTGCAGTGAAAAAAAATATTGGTAATAATGACCTGATGAAAATGGTTAGCAGATGACCCAGCTCGGCCCGAAAGTGTTTACGTCTCTAACAAAAAAGTTTTTCAGATATGAATACAACTCTTCCACGATGTGATAAAAATGAGATGAAGTCAAGAAATTAGTTAAATTATGTGTTGTAAGAATAGAGATGAAATAACGATGAACAGAACAAGTTGCTGATATGCAAGAAATGAAGCAGATAATGAAATGAATTGGCAAGGGCAAAACGATACTATAGTAGGACTCGCGTAAATTTACGCCTGTGGTGTGGCCCGCACCTGTGTACAGTGTTGCCACGTTTTCTATACCGTTCTCCCTCTCTCTCTCTCTCTCTCTCTCTCTCTCTCTCTCTCTCTCTCTCTCTCCTGGCGGGAGATGTGAGCCACCCTGAGTACTTTTGATTCTTTTATAAGTTATTTATAATTGTGCTTTCATTTGTTAATTTGGTTTTGTTATATTTAGTGATATTTATCATTTTTTATATACGGCAACAGATGACCCGTTATTGCAGTACCATGATTGATTTTCATTCATTCATTCTCTTTATCTGGGTGTGGAAGTGTTGCCGCTCGCGAGTGAATAATGTTTTTTTTTTTTTTTTTTTACTTCGGTATTGACATATGCCTACTATTTTGTCCTATATATTAGCTTATGATTATAAATGTGATTATTCCTCGCCCTTAAAATTACGGTAAAAGCCAGTAAATGTGAGCATTTTTCCCTAGCAACACCTGCACAAGCTATGCTTGGGTCTATGGAGGTACATACTTTACCTTGGGCCAGACTGGGTGTGTCAGTGTTGCCACTCACAAGAATTATATGAATTATTTCTTTTACTTTGGATATTGGCATATTTCTTCTTTTTTCAGGCTCATTATCTTATATCCATAACTGTGATATTATTACCCACCCTAAAACTATGCTAAAAATCATTAAAAGTGACTACAATTTCTTTTAGCACCACTGTACAATATGTATGCCATGTTTCTGTGTTACTGTATAAATATTTTATGCATAATAAGATTACTGTTGATTCATCCATCTAAATACACAAGCGTAAGTTTTATTCATCTGAATTTATCGTATTTGTGATGCCTTGTACATAAATAGCTTCCGTTTCACATCGCAAGTTGGGGAAACGTCACCATTGTACACAGGTGCGGGCCACACCACAGCCGCAAATTTACGCGAGTCCTACTTTTTTTGTTTTATAGTCAACCCGTATCAGCCCCTTCCAGGGGCAGTGACAAGGCCATCTTGATTTGAACAGGCCCGGGTCCCCCACCAATATCTGACTGTGACGTCACAACTCACAATCGGTGGCCATTGTATTATTCCGCCAGCCCACCCGCCACGTTGTAAACACTGAGGCACGCCTGCATTTCACCCACTTATTTCAAAATTTTCCTCTCTCCCATCTGGATTTCGTTCACGGTAAGCCATACATATATTATTAAATATGTTTAGTCATATACAGTAGAATGCATGAAAAGCATAATTGCTATTACTGAAAGCATTTTAAATGAGAAATTAGAGGTATCAGACTGTCAACGGTGGATATCTTCTAGTAAAGTAGTTCTCGTAATGCGTTAGGCAACGAAATTACAACACAGTTTAAGTTTCTCAGTGTTCTTTATTAACTGTGCATAATATATTTTGGTGGATCACAGTCGTATTGAGATGTGAATTTGGTTACTGATGCCTTTATTCCATGCAAAATAACGTAGGCTACTCACTGGTAGCTTGATTTATTCTTTTAATTCTATGTATTCAGTGAAATATCTAGGTAACAACGATATCAACCGACAAGTATAGGCCTAGCCTAGGATAAGAAGAAACATTTATAAGCCCAGCCCAGGCCAAGCAAAAACATTTATGGGCCTTGTCTAGGCAGGAAGAAACGTATAGGCCTAGCCCATGCCAAGAAAAATGTCCATAGGCCAAGCCCAGGCCAGGAAAAATGTGCATAGGCTTAGCCTAGGCCAAGAAGAAATGTGTATGGGTCTGCCCAAAGCCAAATGTAATGCCTTTGCCTAAATCTTATGCCTAAATGATGACAAGAATTGTTAGCTAAATATGAATTTTAGACAGACCGGGGTCTATTTTATTGATACTCATGTTTCCTATAGTTTGATGAGAGGGACTTGAAAAGAGATTTGCTCCGGTTAGAGCACAAATAGAAATGAAAATATGATACAAGAAAACTTAAAGGACAAAAATCAGTTCGGTAAAATTGCTGTTGGGCAAGTCTTTAATACCCATTATTTTGTATAAATTTTATTTAGCACCCATTACATTTAGGTAAAGTCGTTGCACTGTTTTATGGTAGAAGCTGTTAGATGGATGATAAAATAATCTGACCTTACCTCACAAGGAGAGGAGAAAAAAAAAATACCGATGATTGGAATATAGTTATATAGCAATATCCTTATATAATTAGCTATATTTACCAATACCTAGCCCAAGAAAAAAAAAGGCACATTATATATGCGATGCAATTCACTGGTAGATAGAAGCTTAACATATATAATATTGGTTGATTATGTATATACGTATAGTGTCTATATTTAATTCCTTTGGTGTACTGTTTCTGCTTTCTTCAGCAATTCAGTATACCTGTGTGTAGGTTATTTATACCTTATTTTTCAAATTCCCCGGGAATTCATACATATTTATTGTTAATAGATGCATTAAAAACAGTAAAGTGGACATAATATTGGGTTTATTCAAGTTGGCTTATTCAAAATCCAGGTGGACAAAAGGTGGGCCAACGACGTTGTTGCCAACCCGGATTTGTGTGTATTATTTTACGTGCAAGTAAAATAGTTATTTTCAGTTTGTACAGTGATAATCTTTACACAGACAGGTATTCTAATACCTTATAAAATTTGCATCTGAACACATCTATTCATTACAATGTTTTAGGGATTAAATTCGAGAACAGTGTAATTTTTAATGTTTATCATAATAATAAATGATAATAACTAATATTAGTATTAACATCAATAATCATCAATAAATAATAATGACCATACATAAGTAACCAAATATTAAATGTGTATGCATGAGAGAGAGGCAAAGGCAGGGGGAATTTGTGGCCACCGCCTGTGACGTCATCAGTCTTTCCTCCGGACATGTATATCAAGACGACCTTAGCAGTGATCGAGGCTAGGCTACCTTAGTCTGGTACAATTAAGGGTAGATGACCAGCTTACTTCCCTTGATGGCACTACTTGATAGAAGAACCTTCAGCAACCTTTTAGGGATGGAACCTTGTCCACGAATGGGACGTTCTAAACATTAGTCCTCCAGTAACAATTATTTACTGGAATGGAAAAGAAAACAAGCACAAAAGTCCTTGGTGAGTGAGTTTCAGGGCACTTCGAATAATGTCCTTAGTATTAAGTGGGACAGTGCTTTTTTTGTGAAGTGTTGTGTTGTGTTGTGGCTGGGTGTGGTGTTGTGTGATGCTGCTTCGTTAAAGTCGTTAAAGTGTAAGTGAGCGAAGCACCTCCTATCCGAAAATCGTTAGTCAGAGAGGCAAGGCGAAAGTCGCTCAAGGAGATGCCTCCTCATTTAAAAATAACAAACAAGGAAAGGAATGACAATCAAAGAAGCAATTGAAACGAGAACATACATAGAATAAACAAAGTAAGACAAAGGACTCCTTTCATATCCACAGTCACCTCTGAAGTGTTATAAATGGAGAAATAAGTGTTTACAAGAGGGGGGGGGATCTTACCCTGGCTAAAACCTGTACTGGATGAAGGTCATCATTGTGTATAACTTCATATTCCTTGATAAAAGCATGTACATACACACACACACACACACACACACACACACCGTGGGCAGCCACCTTGTCATGGTGGGGGGGCTTGCATGCCCCTGTGATCCCACAAGCCTGCCCGTGGATGTAACAACATCTGGCAGGGTCTCCCATGTGGGTAGGATTGTGGGTGAGGGGTCTGACTAAGTGCTGCCCAAAACGTAGGTTACCCGTATGGGTCATCAGTGCCGCCCTCCAGAGGGATCTTCTCAGTGCTGTCCTGAGTTGGTTGGTTGGGTGTCTGAGCTGGGGGTGTTGGGGAAGGAGGTTTTTGCACTGGTGGGAGCAAACTTTCGTAACATGGGGTGTTCTTTTTGGGACATCCTCTGGGAACGAGGTACCCTGCTCCCATCACACCATGCTCGGTCCCCACACTCCATGGTAGGCGGTTTCCCTTGGCTCCTGGTGTCAATTTATGTTTGCCAGTGTATGTATGGATACATTAGCCAATTCTTTAAAAAGTGTGTGGTCGGTGACCAGCCGCATGAGTCGGCATCAACTGGTCTCTCTCTGGTCAACGACCCTATACCCTCCGGGTCATCTGCCAAAACTGCGAGTACAGATGTTCCCTGTATTGAGTTTTTACCTGGTGTCTTTGTGAAGCATTCTTACACAAAATATATAGTCCTTAAAACGGATGATGGTACTTCCTTCCAGAACCTGAACTGTTTCCAGATTCACAGTGGTCTAGTTACAGCATGTGGATTTACCCCCAAGGTCTCTTTGCAGGGTGATGGTTCTCTATTGCTAGAAGCCAGGAATGAAGAGGAAAGTTCACGCATCCAGTCCCTAACTATGGTCGCTGGTTATCCTGTATCTGCCTCTCGTCACTCGGTCCTAAATCAGTCCTGAGGGGTTGTATATTCTCATGACTTGGTCTCATATTCTGATTCTTCCCTCTTAGAGGGGCTGGCTCCTCAGGGAGTTGTAGGAGTACAATGAATAATGAAGAAACTTGATGGGATTTTAACCCCCACGCCCACTCTTATCTTGACATTTGATCGTCTTACTTTGCCAGAGGTCATCACCGCTGCATGGTGGAAGCTTAAGGTTAAACCTTATGTTCCCCGACCTAGAAGATGCTATTATTGTCAAAGGTTTGGTCATGTTCGCCGTTCTTGCAGGCGGGAAGCGTCTGGCCTTCCCGAGGTTTGTGGAAATTGTGGTGGAATTTCCCATGGTATGGATGATTGTTCTCAACCCTCTAAATGTTTGAACTGTGGAGGAGCACATGCAACTTCCTCAAGGGATTACGAAGTATACAAGTATGAATATGAGATTATTTCTGTCCGAACGAAGGAGAAAATTTCCTTTTCTGAGGCAAAGACCAGGGTAAGAGAGATGTTCATTCGGCCTGGGGTTACCTTTGCTGCTGTGTTGTCTCGCCATAAAGCTACTCGGCAGGTGCCTCTGCCATCACACAATGCCCCATCAAATTCTCGGGGTTCTACTTCCCGGCCTTCTCTGCCGGGGGTTTCCACTAAGGGAGTGCAGCCTGGAAGTAGCTGTGCTTCTTTCGGGGAGGTGCCTCCTGTCTCTGGGAGTGTCCCCTCTGTGGTGGTGCTTCCAGCATCTGGGAGTGCCTCCCCCATCCCAGTTCCTCCAGTTCCTCCTGTGACAAACACCCGTGTCGATGCTACACCTTGCTTTGACACATCCAAAACTCCCGATGTCCTTCCTGTGCAAGGTAAACATCGCCGTGGCTCCTCATAGTGCTCAGAAAGCGAAGCGCTGCTACCAAAGATCTCTGCAGTGGAGCCCACTACTCCTCCTCCTCAGGATGCTCAGGGGTCAGAGCAAGTGCAGGCTGGAGATGGTGTCTCGCTGATGACCCAGCCACCACCAGATAGTGGTGGTCCTCAAGTAGTTGATGCATCTGCTCAGCTGCATGAGGCCTTGCTCTCTCAGGATTCCAGTACTGTGGGACGCCTACTGATTGTGCTCCTTCTCGTGGTGGCACTGCCTGCTCTATTCTGGCTAGGGCAGTTTGCGGTCCACCTGCCAAATCATCTCTTGCCCCGCCAAAGAAGAAAACCATCATCCGGCCCTCTTCTTCGTCCTCCAGGTTATCTTCAGCTGAGCGGCACACTGTACACCATAACGGTGCCAGGCAGTCCCTTTCTAAGGGCAGTTCTAAGCAGCAATCTAAATCTGGTTGCTTGCCGGGGGCAAGGTTGTCTCGCCCCTCAACCTGATTCTTCCTTCGCTGTGGGTACTATGGCATTCTCAGCCAGTATATTACAATGGAATTGTCGAGGGCTGCGTGGTAATTGGGAGGAGCTGCGGACCCTCCTGGCTTATTGCCCTTTGTGCGTGTGTCTCCAGGAAACTCTTGTAGGGCTTGCCACTCCTCATGCACCACGTGGATATGATGCTTTTTACTCAGCTCCAACCCAGGATCCTGTTGGAGGTGGTGCTGTTTTGGTGAGGGCCAATGTCCCCCATCAACAGGTTCACCTCCAGTCTGATCTCCAGTGTGTTGCTGTGCGGTTGTATACCCTCTGCTGGTATACTGTCTGTTGCATATATTTACCACCCAGCGCAGAAGTTAGTAAAGCAGACCTTGAAGACATCCTCAGACAATTACCTAAGCCCTTTCTCCTCCTGGGGGACTTTAACTGTCGCCACCCTTTGTGGGGTGACTCTAATTAACCAACGTGGGCGTTTGTTGGCATCCTTATTGGAGGATGAGGATCTCTCCCTGCTGAATACTGGCGAGTTTATGCATTTTCATCCTCAGACGAATACATTTACTGCAATTGACCTCTCTGTCTGTTCTCCTGACTGCCTCCTAGATTTCACCTGGGAGGTTCTGAGGGATCTGCATGGGAGTGATCACTTTCCTATCCTCCTTACTGCAGCAATATCTAGTCCTTGTTCCCGTCTCCCGAGGTGGAGGTTAGATAAGGCAGACTGGTCCCATTTTTCTTCCTTGACTTCTATTGGTGTTTCCATAGAAGACTTTCCACATATAGATGAAGCTGTTTCGTTCTTTACGTCTATTATCCATTCTGCTGCCCTCCACGCTGTTCCAAGAACCTCTGGCACATATATCTATCGCCCTGTCCCATGGTGGAATGTGGATTGTAGTATTGCTGTACGTGCCAAAATGACAGCATTTTCACATTACCGTCGATACAAAACAGAGCATTATCTTGTCGAATTCAGGAGGGCACGTGCCAGGGCATGCCGGGTCCTCAAACAAGCCCGACGAGACTCTTTGATGGCTTTTGTGTCTTCCGTAAACTCTAAGACAGCAGTGTCTCAGATGTGGAAGAGGGTTCAAAAGATTTCAGGAAAATTTCCACATGGCAGGTCCCCTGTGCTGCTGTCAAATGGTGAGCCTGTTTGTGACCCTGCGGCTCTGACCGATACTTTTGCTTCTGCCTTTGCAGCGGTCAACCGTAGAGATGCTAGCACTCCAGTTTTTGCCAGACACAGGGACGTAGAAGAGGCTAGGGTATTGAACTTCCATTCCAGGAGGGGGGAGTCTTACAACCTCCCTTTCTCTTCCCATGAACTCCAATCTGCTCTTTCCCTTTGTCATGACACCTCACCAGGGTCAGATGATATTCCATATGCAATGCTTCGGCACCTGGGTGATGATGCAATGTCTTTTCTCCTCAAGCTTTTTAATAGAATCTGGAGAGACTCTTCTCTTCCTACCTCTTGGTGCAAAGCTGTTGTCCTGCCATTCCAGAAGCCAGGGAAGACAGGATCCAGTCCTCTAGAATATCGACCAATTGCCCTTACATCATGCTTGTGTAAACTGTTTGAAAAGATGGTCAATTCACGCTTAATGTATTTCCTCGAAAGGAATGACCGTCTCTCTCGATGTCAGTCTGGTTTTCGCAAATATCGTTCAACGACAGATGCACTTGTCCGCCTAGAAGCTGCAGCATGTGATGCTTTTGCCAGGAAGCAGCATCTGGTGTGCATCTTCTTTGACTTAGAAAAGGCATATGATACTACATGGCAGTTTGGTATCATCAAGCAGCTTCACTCTTTAGGTTTACGTGGTAGGCTGCCCCTATTTATATTAGACTTTCTGTGTGACCGTTCATTCAGGGTTCGAATTGGTGATACTCTGTCTCCTTCGTACCCTCAGGAAGAAGGTGTGCCTCAAGGAAGTGTCCTTAGCACGACCCTTTTTGCTATAGCATTAGATGGTATTCTGTCCTCTAGTCCAGGGGGGGTGTCTGCCTCACTGTATGTCGATGATTTAGCTATATGGTATGCTGCCTCCCTGATGCCCGTGACTGAACATCGTATGCAGCTCATCTTAGACCATGTATCTCATTGCGCCACAATGCATGGTTTCCGTTTCTCCCCAACAAAAACAGTGGGCTTACATTTCTCCCGCTTGAGAGGTGTCCACCCTGACTCTGATCTCAAGTTACATGGCCACAGGGTCCGATGTGTGGATGAAGCAAGGTTTCTCGGTCTTGTTTTCGACAGACGACTGACGTGGGTTCCCCACATCCGTGCATTACGTTTATCCTGCCACCGTGCCCTGTCTCTCCTACGGACTCTGTCTCACTTGTCTTGGGGCTCTGATAGAGCCACCCTGCTCTACCTTTACCGTGCCTTGGTACAGAGCAAATTGGAGTATGGGTGTGAGGTATACTCTTCTGCTACTGAGGCACAGCTGAAGCCTCTCAGTTCAATCCATCATGCTGGGATCTGGCTGTCAACTGGAGCTTTCCAGTCTTCCCCAATTCCTAGTCTATTAGTAGACTCAAATGAACCACCACTAGATCTCCGTCGCCAGTCCTTACTGGTGCAGTGTTGGCACTGCCTTCACCATCTACCTTCCTCAGCAAGTTGTATGGCTGTCTCTGAGATCGTTCTTTTCCCCTTTTATAACACCCACCCTCGCTATCTACAACCGTTTCGGTACAGAGTGAGGGCTGCCATGGTGGAGTTAGGTGTTCAGCCTTTTCCTGTTTGCCCTGTGGGTGTTCCCCGAGTGGCTCCCTGGCACCTCCCAGAAGTACGGCCATGTGATTACTTCTCTGAGAGGAAGGCTTCTCTTTCCACACAGGTAGCTCTGTCTTATTTATTAGAACACGCCTCTGCCCACAGTGGCTCGATCCTTGTATATACTGATGGTTCCAAGTCCCGCATTGGGACAGGCTTTGGTGTAGTTTTCCATGATTTTAGCCGTGGTGGGAGTCTTCCTCCTTCCACCTCTGTTTTTACTGCTGAACTTACAGCTATTTTAGTTGCAGTTGAGTTGATTTTTAGTTCCCCCCCTGCTTCTTTCACCATTTTTACTGACTCAGCCAGTGCCTTGCAAGCTTTGTCTTGTGGCTTCTCATCACACCCTCTACAGTAGTCCTGTCTATCTTGGAGTGGCTCTTCTTATTACACAGACGCGGATTTTCTGTACAGATTTGTTGGGTCCATGTGGGGGTCGTAGGCAATGAGCATGCTGACTCTGTGGCGAGAGCCTCAGCCTCTCGCCCTTCCTCTCCCCATTACCGTGTCCCATCTGAGGATTTATGTACAAGCACTATAGAAGCTGTCCGCCTCTGTTGACAGAGAAGGTGGGATGCAGTAGGGACGAACAAACTCTGCAGCATTGGTCAGAACCTGAGCAATGGAGGGTATGTGGGACTATCCCAATAGTGGGAAACAGGTTTGGACCATCTCCAGATTGACCACACTAGGCTGACTCATGGTTTTTTAATGGAGAAGGTGCCCCCTCCCTATTGTGATGACTGTCTGGTTCCTTTGACTGTGCAGCATCTTCTTTTGGAATGCCCAAGTCTTGAGGACCTTCGTCGGCAGTACCTTTCCGGGTGCCGAGCCGACAGTGGACTTTATCTTCTCTCTTCAGTACTTGGGGAAGAGGCTTGTGCAATGGGAGGAGGCACCTTCTCCTTTGTATTAAGTTCTGGCCTTCCCCACAAACTCTAGGACTTTACCATATTTTAGTTTGTGTTTTTATTTTGTTCTCGTTTAACCTCAATCTTTCCACCACGTTTTAGTTTTCGTTGTTTCTTTGATTTTGTCGTTTTGTTTTATGATTCATTTTATTTATTTATTCATTTATTTTTTGACTTCTTTTTAATGTTTGTGTTCAGCGGCATGTGACCTCTGCTGTTGCGCCGCCATGTCACATTTTCATTTATTCATTCATTCACACACACACACACACACACACACACACACACACACACACACACACACACACGCATACACACACACACGCACACACTCACACACACACACACACACACACACACACACACATACACACACACATACATACACACACACACACACACACACACACACACACACACATACACACACACGCATACATACACACATATGCACACACACTCACACATGCACACACACACACACACACACACACACACACACACACACACACACACACACACACACACACACACACACACACACACAGGCCGTGCACACCGGTGATGTTCCTCTGGGGGGCTACAGGGTTGTATAAACTGCCTAAATCTTGGCCTGAGTAGAGTCTACCATGGTGTAAAATTTTGTTTTCCTAAGTAGTTAAAACAGCCATGGCTGTCAATAACAGCGTTGATCGGGACCCTGGAGCTACCTCCCCCTTCGTGTTGGGCAGCCCTTGGTGGTCCCACTTTGTGTGATACTTGGTCTGGGTGGTGTTCTACGACTGTGAAAAATTTCATGTTGCTAGACAGAAAGCTGTGCATTTTTTTCCACCTTCCTCCCTGCGGGCCGTTCTCCCCACGTTGGCCGCTAAGATCCACTCTGCCTATAACCTAGTCTGGATGAACGTCAACCTATGTAACATTTTTTTTTTTCTAAAAAGAAAATTAGGCCGTGCATACTGTCATTGTCTGCCATCCTCGGTAGTCTCCCCACCCCCGGTGGTGGTTGGCCTTCAGGTCACTCTGGTTAAAACGTTTGGGTTGGGGATCTACCAATGTGTAATACCTTGTTGGCCTGACACATCCGCATTAGGTTTGAATCCTAATCTTCAAAACGATATAGTATCTCCGCGAGGGAATAAATGAGTGACCCGGTTTGGAGGAAACACTGTATCTGGCCACCATTGTGGAAGAAGCAAGAAAGGGGGATGTAGAAAACGGAAAAAGAAAATGAGAATAAAGCTCCTTAAATCTCTGGACTGATAGTCTAGATCAGGGCCCAAACTTTCTAGCCAGTTCAGTAAACAATAATACTACAAACAGAATTGGGAAAGGTGGTAAATTAAAATGAAGAACAATGAGGACAAATAAAAATAGGGAAGGAAATATATATTAATTAGATAAGGCAACAAAAAGAAACACTGAAATAACTAGAACGAAAGAAGGAATGGATAACAAACAAGAGGATTTGAAAGATGAAAAAAGCAAAATAAAGAGAATGAAAACTGAGAATATCTAGAAATACTGTGTAACGATGAGCAAAGGGAAATTCCGAAGATTAGTAAAACTGTGTCAGAAGCCTCGGCCTCTCTGCTTTCTTGTGGCAGTGGTGGTGGTGCAAGGACTATCACAACCAATAGCAGCATCTTGATAAACATCAGCTACTAGCACCATCATTCATCACATTAAAGTCGGCAGTCAGCAGAACCAACAATATCACGATCAATAGGACTGGGTATAACTGGCACTAGCAGTAATGAACACAGTGATCATGTCGCTACTATACCTATCACCTTCAACTTCACTATCCCCATTATCACCGTCAGCTAGTTACCCTCACTGTCAGCTATTACCGCCAACAGTTAAAATCACCTGTTCCACCACTGCCGACAGCAAGATTAACTCACACCATGACTATCACCAGTTCTCTTAACCCCTTAACCGCGGGGCGTCACTTTCGTGACGTTCGGCCACAATGGATCATACCGCGGGGCGTCACTTTTGTGATTCTGTGTTATTTTGAATTATCCCAGGCTCTCAAGTGGTGGCTTGTATCACCTATCAGTACTGGCAATGTCCAACACTAGTCAGGACTCCAAATCTCATCTGTACTCCCATCCATTGTTGACATTTTAGCGATTTTACCCCCTTCGTGACTCCCCTCCCTACCTGCCCTCCATTACCCTCTCCTCTCACCTCCCACGCCACGCTGCGCCATGGAAATTTCCCCCTGATTTTTCCACAGATTTCATCCATTGAAATAAGCCCTATGCCCTATATTTATACCAAATAATATATACCAAAAAAAAAAAAACAGGTAAGTGATAGTGTTATACTCCAGAAATTGGCTAATTATCACCTGACAAAACCTCACGTGCATTCATTCGCTACATTACCACGGTAATTTCCCCTTTGATTTATGCCTTGTAATCGATGTCTGTAATAAAAATATATCAGAAAGGAAGGGAGAATCCTAACTGACATTTACATTCATCTGGAACTACCTATTTCTTTATTTATTGCCAAGATTTTCTATCTATAAAAAATTAGCCTGTAAGTTAGCAGCAGTCAGCCTAAAGTGTCATTGTCAACCCTTCCTTTCTCAGATAAGCCGCGGCATTTAGTTCCTTGTCCTCCGCTGTAGAGAAAACATGTCGCACTCGCACCTCGCCATTCCTGCCGCTTCTGCGCCCATTGCAAAGGGCCCCATGACCTCTACTCCAAAGAAAAGTGTTGAGGCAAGCAGGAAAGGCCTCAGTGACTCTGCAGTGGCACGAGAACTTGCAGAATTGTCCATGATAATGATGGACAGTGACTATGACGATTCGGGTGAATCGTGTGATGAGCCGGGTGAGGTTATTGGGCCGGAAACAGCGACAACGAGTGCTTCAACAAGTGAATCAGTGTCTAGCTCCAAGGGAAAGGAGCCTTTAGTGCAGGAAGGACAAGAATTTGGGAAGGGAGTGAAAAGGCGGCGTGTTAGCCCCAGAACAATGCCCGCACGTGACCCAGCCCACCATGAGTCACGAGTGCATTCACCTCCCCGTTCCCCAAGCCCCGCTTTACTCATCTCGTCATCATCGTCGGCTGAGTTATCTCCGGAGTCTTCGTCGTCGGAGTCACCACCAGCATCAACAGTGAAGGCAGGCCATAGAGGTAGAGGTAGATCTAAGAGAGTGAAAAGTAGTGTAGCTAGTAGGGTAAGGGCTGCTAGTGCTGTACGGCAACCTAGGGTCAGTGACAGTGACCTTGACAGAGATAAGCCTCCCTCACAGCCAACCTCCACCACCACCACCACCACCCGCCCTACACCGCCACGACAGGGAATCCTGGACGCCTTCGTGTGGACAGAAGGGTCAGATTTTGTCCCCGAAAATCTTGTTTTCGATGAGAGCTCCTCAGGAGTTCAGCCTGCCTTCACTATGGACGAAAATGCTGAGTGTGTCGACTACCTTTTGGCCTTCCTAGATGACGAAGTCATGCAGCACATATGTGATGAGACCAACAGGTACGAATCACAACGTTCTGCTAGTGGTACAGGTGCAGCCAAGATGCAACAGTGGTCCATGCTGGGAGTGCAGGAGCTGTATGTGTTCTTTGCCCTCATGCTTCTTATGCCACACTCCAAGAAGCATGAGTTGGAAGAATACTGGTCCATGGACCCCTTACTACCCTCACCCACCTTCAATAAGTACATGGCCAGAGATCGCTTCCGGAACATCACGGGAAACCTGCACTTTGCCAACAATGATGTACCTTCCCAAACCGACCCACTCTGGAAGATCCGGGAGATTCTGAGCAAAATGAAGGATAAGTTCATGTCATTCTTCCACCCAATTCAGAAGGTTGTCATTGATGAATCCTTGGTTTTGTTCAGAGGACGTCTTCGGTTTGTTCAGTACATTCCAAGCAAACGCCATCGCTTTGGAATTAAGTTCTTTGTACTGTGCGACTGTAAGACGGGGTACATCCTTGACTTCGTCATATATTCAGCCAGCACTGTCGATCTCGATAAAACTCACCCCCTTGGCTTCTCAGGCTGTGTAGTGAAAGTGCTCCTAGAAAAGTATTTTGGTGGGAATCATGTGCTGTATACAGACAACTACTATACAGCACCGAAACTTGCCAAATACCTTTCTGAGCACGGCATTGGCTCCTGCAGCACTGTGAAAAGTAATCGTGCCAACTTCCCCAAATTCCCAGAGGCGGGAACCTCGCAGCGAGGAGACGTGCACCTACGCAAGTGTGAGAAGATGCTGGCAATACGGTGGCATGACAAGAGAGTCGTGCACATGTTCACCACCGTACATAAGGGGGAGATGACAGACAGTGGGAAGGTCGACCGTAGGACAGGCGAACCTGTAATGAAACCTGATGCTGTGTTGGACTATAATATCAACATGCAGCTGGTGGACAAGTCCGACATGATGATTGGTGAGATCGACTGCCTCAGGAAGAATACTAGGTGGTACAGGAAAGTTTTTCTGCATCTCATAGTTATGACGATGCTGAACGCCTTCATCCTGTACAAGATGAAGGTCAAGCCACCCAAGTCCTTCTCCCTGAGGTTGTTTGCTAGGACTTGTGTCCAGCAGCTGCTGGAAAGATATGGTAGGGTGCAAGCAGCAACTCCTAGGCGCCATCCAGCAACACTTCCCGACCGACTTGAGCAGAGGGCGTATATGGATCGGCACAGACTTGAGCTAATGCCTGCCACAGGGAAAAGGAAGGCTGCGATTCGCAGGTGTCAGGTATGTGCGCATACCACACGCCGCACACCTGAGCATAAATGCACCTCTTGGCAGTGCGCTGAGTGCCAGGTTCCCCTCTGTGTTACCTGCTTCTTCGATTATCACAGCCAGAAGCAGTTCTAACAGTGCAAGTGTGGAAGCAGAATTATTTGGAAATAATGTGTAAATAATGTGTAAATAGCAGGTGAAAGCAATGGATGTTCAGTTCATATGATTGAACAGTGTATTATAGTTCTATCTTACTGAAAGTGACAGTTGTTACATAGCCTATGATTTCATCATCCTTTGTGTAATTTTAACGCACAGTATGCTGCATGTTTGATCACGAGCGTTTTCTGCCTCAGTCCCCCCCTTCTACCGTTATAGTAGAGTAAGTCGTTCTTTCTGTTGTTCAGAGCGGGATTGTCAGCTCTTTGTCCCCTATGGCTTCATTTCCGCGTCCATCTTACAAGTTGTATCAAGCTCTACCGGCCCCTATATAATGAGCTCAGTCTCTACATTATTGCCACTTAGATCTACTCCTCATTTTGTTCACATCTCTGTCCTCCCCTGTACAGTTATTATTGAGTGCTCAGGAAGTCTCCAACCATCTAGCAGCTGTGTAATTTGAGTATAAGTGTTGTTGCATTTTGTTCTTGTACTGTATAGCATAAGTTTAATTTGTAGGCCTAGTGAAGTTTTTGTAATTCATGTAAGGTTCTTATTGTCAACCATCATTAATAATAGTTTGTATCTGTAATAATTTATCTTGCATTAACTGAGCATTACCCAGTGTATTTTCATTTTATCAGGGCTGACTTAGATAAATTTACTCTTGCTAATTTCGTGTTAATAGAGGCTATTGCAGTTAACCATATATTTAACCTGTTTTTTTGCCATTACATTATCCTTATGAGTCCTGAATGTTTTGTTGTTAGTTTGAGCATTAAACTTTAACTTGTAATTTTACCTAACTCTTTTGTTTTGAACCTGGAACTTTACGGGACAGTAGTGATTTTTAGTATTCTCACTTAAAGTGTACATTATCTTTCTCTGTTCTGTAACACAGTGAATAACATAGTGTAAGTAAAATAGTAGGGTAAATATTGAAAATAGAATAGAAAATGTAAATAGTAATGTAAGTAATTAGTAATATAAGAATATGAGTACAAATGATTTATGTTATAACAGTGAGGGTGAATCCGTGGCTCTCTTCGTATTTTACTGACTAAAAAATTGAATGACTTCAGTGACAATAAACTAATACGACTGAAGGAAACTTATGGAGAAAGACTCCAGATATATACAAGTGTGATAAAGTAATAGAAATATAAAGTGTGAGGGGTTTTATGAATAATAAATGACAGAGTGCCTAGAGCGAACTAGCGCAAGTGCGACGATCAGACGCGCTCGTAATTTCCATTGCTTTCACAGTGTTTTTTTTTTTAGTATGGATCCCAAACTACTTGAAAATTGTAGAATAGTGTTTATAGTGTTTGTATCTGGCTGTGGTGATCATATTACGGGTTGTCGGGAAGTGTAAAGTGGAGACTTAGTTACCCTACTTCGGAGGTCTCCACAAGTCCTACGGTAACTGACGAAGTCTCAACAAACATTCCAGGAGAAAGCTGAAGGTATGTGCCATAAGCATATTTAATCTTATTATTCTAGGACTAATAACTGAATTTTGGCAAATATTTTTTGAGAGTCTGTTTGAGCTCAAATAACCCCGCGGGACACGCAAGTCATTGGTAAACAAGCCCGCGGTGTAGGGGTTAATGGCTCCATCAGTTAAAGACACCATTATCAAAAGCATTACTACTATAACTTCCACGTCCGATATCACAGATGGTCTCTTTCAAGGGGGCCAGCAGTGGTGTTGTTGCAAGGACTATCACCACAACTGATAGTACTCTGTGTAACTGATAGTACCAGGAGACTCCAGCATCACTATCACCATGGGCATCATCGTCACCACCACAAAAACCACTAAATTATTATCTACACCAGCCATGTAACACCACCGGCATTAATACTGTGAGTTACTGCTACTACTAGCACCATCATCATCTTGAACACCATATTGTTAGAAGCATTGCTGTCACCACCATTAAATGACGCTGTTATTCAGTATCACCTTCACTAGATCCATACGACCAGAAAAAACACTATGAACACCGCCAGTAACACTATGAACCACCAGTACTTGCATCATAACTCACCGTCACCACCACATGAGCTTTACACCATGACCAACATTACCATCAGTAACGCCAGAAATCATTAGAACTAACGCCAGAAATCATCACCATTACTATCATGGTTTCACACCAACAGTATAAACATTACAGTCATCTATGGCACCACGGATATCACCATCACGACTACCACTATCAACACCACTAGCACAACCAGTCACTATCACCATCATTCGTACCAACATTCACTATCAACTTACACAATCGATCATCACCACCATAACTATCTAAATTAGTCATTCGTACCACCACCTCCAACACCATCATGACTACCAACACCATCATCACTATCATCACCACTATCCCCATCATCATCATTATAATGAGTATCTTCAATATCGTCGTCGTCGTCGTCTATTTCTTTTTCTCCTCATCATCATCAGCAGCAGCAACAACACCAGCACATGTTCCTATCACCAGCAGTCAACAGCACAACCTTCATCACTATCATCATTATCACCAACACTATCACTACCACCATCAACATTTACACCATCATTATCACCAGGATGAAACAACAATGTCATTCAGTATCAGTCACTCTCATCTTTTGACCAGCAGTCAACAGTAATGCCACCATCTCCATAACATCAGGATGGGCCTATCTACTTTAACTGTGAGATGGTGTTACGGATGCGTTAGGGTTACGTAAAAGTACTTAAAAGTGATTTAACTCTTGTCTGTATTAATGATAAAAGTAGTTGTAGTAATAATAATAATAACGAAAATGATATTAATAATTAGAATTCTAAACTTGCAGAAGCAATATTCAGAGAACTCCACATTCCACAACAAAATACTTTTGTTATTATTGTTGACCGGATATTAAGGGACTTTTGGTGTGATTCAAATTTTTTTTACAAATTTTGACCTACGACCTTGTGATCACGGTCAATGTCATTCATACTAAGCAAATCATGTTCAATTATGACCCTCTACATTTCCACCAAGTTTGGTCAAAATCGGCCAAATACTTTAAGAGTTAGCACTTTCAGGGATGAGGCAGCCATTCTGATTTTCCTCAATATCTCAGAAAGTATATATTGGATCTCAGTATCAGCACCCAGGTGCACTAGTATATGTGGACGACTACATACTGGAACATTTGCAAGGCAATCGATTCCGTAGTTTTTGCTGTGCAGGAGAGCGAAAATTGAAAAAAAAAAAAAAACTTGGAGAGCTCAAGTGCCAGGAAAAAAATTGTGCCAAAAGAAGCCTGCAACCAAGATACATCACTACTGAAAATTTCAAGTAACCATCTCGATCGGTCTTTGAATGCCAGCCTTCTAGATCTTCAACCACCTTTCCCCCCTCCCATAATGTATATATATATATATATATATATATATATATATATATATATATATATATATATTGTTACATAGCCTATGATTTCATCATCCTTTGTGTAATTTTAACGCACAGTATGCTGCATGTTTGATCACAAGCGTGTTCTGCCTCAGTCCCCCCCTTCTACCGTTATAGTAGAGTAAGTCGTCCTTTCTGTTGTTCAGAGCGGGATTGTCAACTCTTTGTCCCTATGGCTTCATTTGCGCGTCCTTCTTACAAGTTGTATCAAGCTCTGCTGGCCCCTGTATAATGAGCTCAGTCTCTGCATTATTGCCACTTAGATCTGCTCCTCATTTTGTTCACATCTCTGTCCTCCCCTGTACAGTTATTTGTGAGTGCTCAGGAAGTCTCCAACCATCTAGCAGCTGTGTAATTTGAGTATAAGTGTTATTGCATTTTTTCCTTGTACTGTATAGCATAAGGTGTTGATTTGTAGGCCTAGTGAGTTTTTTTTTTTGTAATTTATGTAGGATTCATTTTGTCAGCCAGTTTTAATATTATTTTGTATCTGTAATAATTTATCTTGCATTAACTGAGCATTACCCAGTGTATTTTCATTTTATCAGGGCTGACTTAGATAAATTTACTCTTGCTAATTTCGTGTTAATAGAGGCTATTGCAGTTAACCATATATTTAACCTGTTTTTTGCCATTACATTATCCTTATGAGTCCTGAATGTTTTGTTGTTAGTTTGAGCATTAAACTTTAACTTGTAATTTTACCTAACTCTTTTGTTTTGAACCTGGAACTTTACGGGACAGTAGTGATTTTTAGTATTCTCACTTAAAGTGTACATTATCTTTCTCTGTTCCGTAACATAAATTTGGCGACCTCTTATCAGGATATTCAGGATATTATCATAAGGATATTGCTTGATATTTTGTGACTGTTACTTATTCATGATGTCTACTATTACTACACTTGATGAAGCCAAAGATTTTTTGTCAAATGTGCAAACAGTGTGTGATGTAGAGAACAGAACAAAGAATGAACTTAAGCTTGTTGCTCAACAATTGGGAATTGCTGTTCGCTCTCATCATTCTAAAGATCAAATTGTTGACATGATTAATGAAAGCTTGTTTAATGTAACTCCTCGAAATGAGCAAACGCAGATTGAATTTGCTAAGTTACAGCTAGCCCTGGAGGAGGCTCAGGCTAAGGAGGCGGAGTCTCGTGTTAAGGAGGCTGAATTTCAAGCACGTGCTAAGGAGGCTGAATCTCAGGTTCGGATTCAGGAGGCACAGATACAGGCACAAATTGAACTTGCCAGGATTCAGGCAGACCATGAGTATCGCATGAAACAAGGTGGAACTGGATCATCTAGCTCTGATGATTTTGATGTGGCTAAAAATGTTATACTTGTCCCTCCTTTTGATGAATCTGATTTAACAAAGTATTTTCAGTTGTTTGAGAGGGTAGTTACAGGTTTTAATTGGCCCAAGGAGTATTGGCCAGTACTCCTTCAAACTGTTCTCACCGGTAAAGCTCAAGTAACTTATGCATCATTGCCTCAGGATCAATCTGATAATTATGATGTAGTTAAGAGCTTGATTCTTAAGGCCTATGAGCTTGTTCCTGAAGCCTATAGAGCAAAATTTAGGACAACTTACAAGCAAGATAAGCAATCCCATGTTGAATATGCAAAAATCAAAGAAGATCTGTTAGAGCAGTGGTTAAATTCTAAGAATGTGGATTCTGATTTTGACAAATTTAAGCAGATGATTTTGCTGGAGGACTTCAAAAGGTGTATTTATAAAGATGTAAGCCTATAACTTGATGAGAGAAGAATAGATAATTTGTCTGATGCTGCAGTTTTAGCTGATGAATATGTTCTCACTCAAAAGAGATATTCTAGAGAAAAAGGGAAAGCTGAGTGTAAGTACGTTGCCTCTACTCAGAGTACAGGTAACAGGAAAGAGAATAAAGATGATGTTTCTCAGGAAGTAAATACCAGTTTCACCTCTAGATTTCAGAAAAGTAAATGTACTTATTGTAGTAAGCTTGGTCATACTACGGAGAGATGTTTCAGGAGACAGCGTGATGTGAACAAAAAGGAGTCTTTAAATATTCAGTCAATTGGTCTAGTGTCCACCCTTGAGAGTTCCCATAATTCTTTAACTGAGTTAACTGAACCTGCTTTGAGGGGTAACTTAAATTCTCATGATGGAGCTCCTCTTTTGAGCAGTAACGTGGGTGACACTCTCAAGAGTTCATGTGCTAATTTCCTGTCTGATGGTTTTGTCAATCCTCTGGACAGTAATGACAGAAAATCAGTTAAAATATATCGTGATACAGGTGCTTGCCAATCCCTTATGCTGACCAGTGTTCTAGGCTCTAATGTTAATTCCTCTGATGAAACTGTAATCTTACAAGGTGTAGGGAATAATTACTTCTCTGTCCCTCTGTGCAGAGTGAATTTAGAGTCCGGTTTTGTTAATGGTTCCGTTATGGTTGGGTTGGTTGAGACACTCCCAATGTCAGGTGTAACTTTCTTACTTGGAAATGATATTGGTGGAAGTCAGGTGTGTCCAGCTCCTCAGTTGTCTGGTGGGCCAGTGGCTGCGACCCAGGATTGTGATGTCCCTGATGTGTTCCCTGCATGTGCTGTCACTAGGGCTAAGTCTAAAGTTACTGGTGATTTAGAGGATAATGATGATGATGATGTTATCCTAGCAGACACTTTTCTTGCTAATTTGGACCACTCACCAGATGAGGCAGTACCCCATAGTGTTCATAATTTGTCTCGTCAAGAGTTGGTTGAGTTGCAGGTTGCTGACCCTGAGTTGAAAGGTCTAGCTAACTCTGCTTGCAGTGAGGAAGAGTCAGCCGGTGCTTCTACTTGTTATTATATAAAGTCAGGAGTACTTATGAGGAAGTGGAGACCCCCAACAGTATCAGCCGACTGTGAATGGGAGGTTGTACATCAAGTTGTCATCCCGTGTGTTTGTAGGCAGGATATCATTAGAGTGGCTTATGATTCCAGTTTGGCAGGACACCTTGGAGTGAGGAAGACTGTGGCACGCATTTTGAAACACTTCTACTGGCCAGGTATCTTCAGGGATGTTTCCTGGTATTGTAAGTCTTGTCACACCTGTCAAGTTGTGGGGAAGTGTAATCAGACCGAAAAGTTTGCACCTCTAGTTCCCATTCCTCCTTTTGAGGCGCCATTCACCCGTGTGTTGGTGGATATTGTGGGTCCTCTTCCTAAGACTTCTTCAGGATTTTCTTATGTGTTGACCCTGATTGATATGGCTACTCGTTATCCTGAAGTCATTCCACTTAGAAATATCTCAGCAAAGAACGTGGTTAAGGAAATGCTAGGGTTCTTCACAAAGTTTGGTCTGCCCAAGGAGGTACAGTCAGACCGGGGAAGTAATTTCATGTCAAATGTTTTCAAGCAGTCTCTGAAAGAGTTGGGCATCACCCAGATCACGTCTTCAGCTTACCATCCCCAGACCCAAGAAGCGTTGGAGAGATATCATCAAACACTCAAATCGATGCTCAAGAAATACTGTTTGGAACATCAGAAAGACTGGGATAAAGGTCTTCCATTCATTGTATTTGCCGCAAGAGAATCTGCAAATGAATCACTGGGCTTCTTACCTTTTGAACTACTGTTTGGCCATGAAGTAAGAGGACCCCTTAAGTTACTCAAGGAATGCTGGCTGTTGGAGGAAGATGACGTCAACCTGCTCGAGTATGTGATGAAGTTCAAAGAACGGCTGTCCACTGCTTTACAGCTGGCGAGAGAGAATTTAGGAGCTGCTCAGGAGAAGATGAAGACTTGGTATGATAAGAAGTCCAGGTTACGCCACTTTCAGCCAGGAGATCAGGTTTTGATTTTGCTACCAGTTCATGGGCAACCTCTTCAAGCCAAGTTTAGTGGTCCTTATTTCGTGGAGAAGAAACTCAGTGATGTCAACTATGTCGTCGCCACACCAGATTGTAGAAAGAGCAAGCAACTTTGTCACATCAACATGCTGAAGTTATATCACAGGCAGTATGAAAATAATCCAGTCTGCAATGTAGCTGTTCCACCCGAGTCTGCAAGTGAAGCTCTCCCATGCAGTATGAGCCTGAGTGATAGTTTGGGGAAGAATCCTGATATCATGAATGATCTCCAGACTAAGCTTTCTCACCTACCTCCCGAGGAAAGGCAGGAGTTTTCGGCATTACTGCAGGAGTACCCGCAAGTGTTCTGTGCCACTCCAGGAAGAACCACTGTGTTGATGCATGATGTCGATGTTGGAGACGCAAAGCCAATTAAAATGCCTCCTTACCGTGTGAACCCAGTGAAAGTTCCTCTCATCCAGAAGGAGCTTGGCTACCTGTTGGACCACAAGATGATTGAGCCCTGTCAGAGCGAGTGGAGTTCTCCTGTCACTCTGGTCCCTAGGCCAGGGGGGTCACAGCGGCTTTGCATTGACTACAGACGTGTTAATCAGATAACAAAACATACTCTTACCCTCTCCCTCGTGTGGAAGATTGCATAGACAAGATCGGAAAGGCTAGGTACATAAGTAAGTTTGATTTGTTAAAGGGATACTGGCAAGTACCTATGACTGAACGTGCTAGGGAGATCTCATGTTTTGTAACACTAGGAAAGACTTTTGCATGTTCGGTAATGCCATATGGTATGAAGAATGCACCAGCCACATTTCAGAAGCTCATGAATGTTGTAACAGAGGGTTTGGCAGGGTGTGTTGTTTATATTGATGATGTATTAATCTTCAGTGACAACTGGAAATATCACCTATGCCATGTCAGTAAATTTCTTGACCGCTTAGTTCATGCTAATCTTGTAGCTAATTTATCAAAGTGTGAGTTTGGTCAAGCTAAAGTTCAGTACCTTGGGTATGTAATTGGTGATGGACATGTTGCACCACCAGGAGCTAAGGTTCAGGTTATAAGTGATCTTCCCAGACCTAAAAGTAGGAAAGAGCTACAAAGATTTTTGGGAATGGTAGGTTATTACCGAAGATTTGTTCTTAACTTTTCAATTCTTGAATCACCACTTACAGACCTACTGAAAAAGGGAGTTGAATTTGTCTGGACCGATAACTGTGAATCCTCTTTCAACAAACTTAAAGCTATTCTATTAAGTCAGCCAGTGCTCGCTACTCCAAATTTTGCTAAGCCTTTTAAGATGGCTGTTGACGCCAGTGATACAGGATCTGGGGCTGTTTTGCTGCAAGAGGATGATCAGGGTATTGAACACCCTGTATCTTATTACAGTAAGAAGTTCACTCTACCTCAAAAGAACTACTCAACTATTGAGAAAGAGCTTTTGGCCTTGATTTTGGGTTTACAGCATTTTTCATTTTATTTGTGTTCTGGTTTTGACCCCAGAGTCATTTATACCGATCATAACCCACTGAAATTCCTTAGTAAGTTTAAAGATAAAAATCAGAGATTGACAAGATGGAGTCTACTTCTTCAGGAGTATTCATTAGACATACAACATGTCAAGGGGAAAGAAAATGTTATTGTGGATTGCTTATCTAGACTTTAGACAGATTGTTTTAGAGTAATAAGAAATTTCCTTTGTAAATTTCTTTTTCTTTGTGGGGAGGTGTTACATAGCCTATGATTTCATCATCCTTTGTGTAATTTTAACGCACAGTATGCTGCATGTTTGATCACGAGCGTGTTCTGCCTCAGTCCCCCCCTTCTACCGTTATAGTAGAGTAAGTCGTCCTTTCTGTTGTTCAGAGCGGGATTGTCAACTCTTTGTCCCTATGGTTTCATTTGCGCGTCCTTCTTACAAGTTGTATCAAGCTCTGCTGGCCCCTATGTAATGAGCTCAGTCTCTGCATTATTGCCACTTAGATCTGCTCCTCATTTTGTTCACATCTCTGTCCTCCCCTGTACAGTTATTTGTGAGTGCTCAGGAAGTCTCCAACCATCTAGCAGCTGTGTAATTTGAGTATAAGTGTTGTTGCATTTTTTCATTGTACTGTATAGCATAAAGTGTTGATTTGTAGGCCTAGTGAGTTTTTTTTGTAATTTATGTAGGATTCATTTTGTCAGCCAGTTTTAATATTGTTTTGTATCTGTAATAATTTATCTTGCATTAACTGAGCATTACCCAGTGTATTTTCATTTTATCAGGGCGGACTTAGTTAAATTTACTCTTGCTAATTTCGTGTTAATAGAGGCTATTGCAGTTAACCATATATTTAACCTGTTTTTTGCCATTACATTATCCTTATGAGTCCTGAATGTTTTGTTGTTAGTTTGAGCATTAAACTTTAACTTGTAATTTTACCTAACTCTTTTGTTTTGAACCTGGAACTTTACGGGACAGTAGTGATTTTTAGTATTCTCACTTAAAGTGTACATTATCTTTCTCTGTTCCGTAACAAAATATATATATATATATATATATATATATATATATATATATATATATATATATATATATATATATATATATATATATATTATCTGCATTATCAATAAGAATTCCACAGAATGTGTTCTTGTGCAAACCAAGTGGAGAGTAAAGTGGAACTGGGAAGGTGGTTGATGTTATGATTACTCTTATAAGAAGCAGAGGTCTGTATGTAGCAGCTGTGAGAGGTTTGCATGAAGAAGTGTTGTGTCTACTCTAAGATATGAATGTGCCTCTATGGTGTGGCATGAAAATGAAATGTCAAAATTGAGGGCGGTGGAGTTGCAAACGCTAAGGAATGTGTGTGGAGTGCGGTGAGTGCATAGAATGAGGAATAATGTAGTTCGTGAAAGTTGCGGTTAAGGAAGTCTGTGGACACCAGAAATGAAGAAGGTGTATTTAGATGATATGGGCACGAGGAGAGAATGAGGGCAAACTTAGTGGTGAACAGGGCATACTTGAGCGAATCTGAAGGTGTTAGGAGACGTGGTAGGTCTAGAAGTTGGATAGATTGGGTAAATGAGTGTAAAAAAAAAAAAAGAGATATAAGACTGACTGAGGCTAGGGAACTGATGAGGGATTGAGTTGGCTGGATGAATTTTGTGGGTAGGAGTGATTGCCAGGACTGGTCCCCCGTTTTTAGCTTGACAGTCATTGGATTGATTACGTCAGGTTGGTGAGTGTAAAGCTACGTGCGAATTGTTTTTGACTTATCAAGTCTAATCAGGATTCCGGGGGCTTGAATGGTGAGTGAATGGGAGTGCAACTCAATCACTCGAGCAAATTAAGGTTAGTATTTCATTCTATCAAGTTTTTCCTGGCTCTCTGGAACCTACTGTAGCTCACCCCACCTTGAGGTGGGAAGGAGGTCTGGATGAGTGTAGTAATAATAATGATAATAATAATAATAATAATAATAATAATAATATCACTATTACTATTTGCAACTATCATAGTACAGCGCAGCACGAGAAACGAAGTACACGCCTCATATGAAAGATTAGTACCGGTATGTAGATACTGATGGAAAAACAACTCAAATGTCTAAAATTTCTACCTTAATGATAACATAAATGGTAACAACAGCATGATAAAGCAGGAATGCAGCTTTCTGATATCATGAAAACCATCGTTTTGTACGTAAAAATTCACTTGCATGAAAAAAAAAAAAAAAAAAATCTTAGTTCAACTAATTAACTTCCACCTACCAAATCATATTAATATCAATATAGTTGACCTTATAACCTTGTTATTTATCAGATATATACACCCTAAATAACTGTGAATCAGTTTTAACCATTTCTCTGATGATTTTTTTTTTTTTTTTTAAATCAGAGAAGCAGCAGACAACTTATTTTCCAGTATAGGAGTATCTCTAAGAACGAAGTGATTAAGGCCATATTTGGCGATCGAATTTGAAAAATCTCTCCTGAGATGACTAAAATTACCTGGCGGTAAAAGCAATGATAATATTATCGGAAGAAGAGACTGATAGAAGATGAAAAAAAAGGAAAAATAAGGCAAGACGGTAAAGCCAATGACCACTTCGAGGTGTAGGAACTGGAGGATTGGCTATCAGAGTCCCGTACAGCCACTGCTGATGACTAGATCACTGCCTTTCGTAACAGTACATGGTCGAAAATCTTAGGGATCCAACTCATTCACGATGGTAGGGCTTTCAGTCCTTATGGGACGTTCCAGCCAACAGACCACTAAGGGACAATGATAATAAAATATAAGGAAAGCGAGAAGAAAAGAAACCTGGAAAAATACCGCTGTCTTGTCAATCATAAGATGAAAGTTTAGTCCAGGAAAATGATGACAAGAAAGCAGCCAAAAAGAAAAGGAACGGCAGCAAAGTAAAAAAAAAAAAAGAAAGAAAGAAAGAAAAGAGGGGAAGATGGAATGGAGAGGAAATATAGGCAAAAAAGAGAACGTGGGTGAGGATAAAAATGGAACTCATCTCTGTCTGTCTGTCTGTCTGTCTGTCTGTCTGTCTCTCTCTCTCTCTCTCTCTCTCTCTCTCTCTCTCTCTCTCTCTCTCTCTCTCTCTCTCTCTCAGATAATTTCAGTAAGCATCATTGCTAATTAACATTCCTTTACTGATGAAATTCTTGGCATTTCTGGCCACCTCTTTGTTTTTTCCTCTCAATTCTTTTCCAGTTCAACTCCTCATTTCCCTCTTCTCTCCTTCCTTTTCATTCTTCCATACCCCTTCCTTTTCTCATTTCTTCTCATTCCCTCTTTTCACTTCTGTCCTTGTCTGCAACCTCTTGCCTTAATATTCCATTTTCTCCTTTCTCTTTTACTTTTCCTCCTTGTCCTCCTCTTATCAGTTCCCTCCTTCTACCTCTGCTCTTCCGCCCTTTTCTTTTCTTCGTTTTCCCCTCTTTTTCATTTTCACTCACCATTTAATACCTATTTTTTTCCTCTTTCGGATTTCTACCCGCGCCCGTTTTCCAATTTTTTCCTCTTTACTTTTCCCCTTTCCTTTTGCTTGTTCATTACTCATTTTCCTGCCTTCTTTGTTTTATGTTACACTTTCCCCTTGCCTTTTCTCTCCTTTCATTTCACCTCCCATTCTCTGTTTCCCCTCCCTTACCTTCCTTTCCGCCTTTCCTTTTTCCTGCACTTTCCCCTTCCCTTCTCTCCTCTCTCCTTGTTTCACTTTCATCCATCCCCATCCCTTCTCTCTCCCTATTTCACTTTCATCCATCCCCTTCCCTTTTATCTTTTCTTCTCCCGGCAATGACCCTGGTACAGTAGTTACGCCGACATGGATATCGTTAACATAGTTTCATTCGCTCCTTCTCATCCTACATGAACTCTTATCACTATATCTCAGTCTGTATGTCCGTCAGTATATCAGTCTACGTAGGTGTGTGTGTGTGTGTGTGTGTGTGTGTGTGTGTGTGTGTGTGTGTGTGAATGAGAGCGAATAGCTGGATACATATACGTATTCGTGCGTGTTGTTGTTCACAGTAGGTGTGAGGATGAAAGGCAAGGCTTAACAACGAACACTTGGTAAAGAGCCGCGAAAGACAATGGCAATGTTGTGGGGAGTTACAGCATCTACCCTGGCACAATGGTATTAAAGCACACTGACTGGGATTCCAGGGATCGATACGGCAAACCAACCTGCGGGTTCCATTGTCTCCGTTGTGAGGTGCGGGTTCATTGGCCTGTATTCCCATGGACTCAGTTTCAGTGTGTGCATGTATTCAATTTTTTTTTATTATATTCTTGCTGGGAACCATTTAAGGGATTAAGGCGTCTGGAAATGGATAGATAGATAGATGAACAAATAGACAGACATACACAGACACGCATACAGAGTATAGATAGATAAGAACAGATAGATAGACGGACAAAGACAGACAGACAGATAAACAGACACAGATAGATAGCTATAGATACGAGTAGATAGACAGATAGATATACACGGATATAGATAGACAGATAGATAGATAGATAGTTAGGCAGATAGACAGACATACAGACAGGCATACAGATAGGTATAATAAAGCACCCTAAGGGTGATGCGTTAGTGAAGGCTGTATCTTGTACTTTCACTTTGAAGTCTCTCTAAAACAGAATAAAATCGTCAGGAGAGCAAGAATAATAATGAAAAAAAAAAAATGTTATCGGATTGAAGGGATTCGGATGTTCTTTGATGCCCACTTCTCAATGATACATCTGCACTTTTCACCTTTTTCCTTTGGGAGGAAACCTCGACCTTTTTTTATTTTATTGCAGCAAACATCATACTGCTTTGTTTATAAAAATCACCGGAAGTAAAAAGGTTACAATACATTACTAGAAGTGCTTTGGTTGACAACTGAACAATGTGTACTGTATCGTAGATTATCTTGGACGATTAATCATAGATGAATCCTTCACAACCAGAGATTTTTTTTTTTTTATGTGAGGAAGAAGGAACCAAAGGCTAGGAGTCCGCAACAGATCCCTCCAATACAAATAAAAACAATACAAAAGAAAAACATATTCAAGATCCGTTCATTTCGAGATGCCTGGACACACAGCGTTTGAAAGACTGGAAATCATAGGAAGTAGGAAATACAATCAGAGGGAGATAGTTCCCGAGTTGACCCGTTGCATAAATGAAGGACTGGGAGTAACGGTTAACTCTTGCATAAGAGAGTTGGACAGAAAAGGGATGAGAGTTTATTGCTAGACGGGTGCTACGCACCAGTCGTAGAGGTGGAGGGATGCAAGCAGACAGTTCAGAGGAACAGTGACCATGGAAGTAACGATAGAAAAGAGATAAAGAGGCAACAGTGCGGCGAAGAGACAGAGGTTGAAGGGAGCCAGTAAAAGGAGCAGAGTTAATGAGACGAAATGCTTTTGACTCCACCCTATTAAGAAGAGCTGTATGTGGGGAGCCTCCCCACACATGAGACTTGTACTCCATGCCGGGGCGAATAAATCCCGTGTATAAAGTCAACAACTGTGCAGGGATAAAAAAGGTACGGAGTCAGCTTAGCACACCTAATCTCTTGGAAGCAGATTTTACCAGAGATGTAAGATGATCTTTCCAGGAACGACCTCGACTGAATGAAACCCCAAGCATGTTCAAGGATGATGCTGGATTGAGCTGGATATTAAACTTCAGTGGGTACTCCTGTGGAAGATTTTGTCGGGGTGATAGGTGTAAAAACTGAGTCTTTTATGCATAAAAAACAACAAGATTATTCTTACCCCAGTCAGAGATTCGAACCAAGTCAGACATTAGATGTGCCATAGCCTCATCCCTTATTTGTTGCAGTAACTGCTGGGATGGACGTTGTGGGAACCGAATGGAAAGGTGAATGGTGGAATCATTAGTGTACGAGTGGACAGGATTACATGTACAGCTTAGATCATTGATGAATAAAAGGAAGAGAGTTGGTGATAGGACAGAGCCCTGAGGAACATCACTGTTGATAGATCTAGGAGAAGAACGATGGCCGTCTACAACAGCGGCTATAGAACGACCAGAAAGGAAGCTACAGTATAGATGAAGGCACAGATAGAAGGATAGAAACCGTAAGAGGGCAGTTTGGAAATTAAAGATTTATGCCAGACTCGATCGAAAGCCTTAGAGATGTCAAGTGCAATGGCTAAGCTTTCGCCAAAGTCCCAAAAGGAGGATAACCAAGAGTCTGAAAGGTAGGTGAGAAGATCGCCAGTGGAGCGTCCCTGACGGAAACCATACTGACGATCAGAAAGAAGGTTGTGATAGGAAAGATGCTTTAAAATTTTTCTGTTAAGAATAGACTCAAAAACTTTTGAGACACAGGATGTTAAAGCGATTGGGAGACAGAGAGTTGGGAACGATCACCCCTCTTTAGGACTGGCTCAATGAGAGCAAACTTCCAGCAAGAAGAAAAGGTACAAGTTGAAAGACAAAGGCGAATGAGTTTACCTGGGCAGGGTGTCAGCACAGAAGCACAGTTCTTGAGGACAACAGGAGGGACTCCATCAGGCCCATATGCCTTGCTAGTATTGAGGCCAGTGATGGCAGAAAATACAACAGCAGAAGAAATATTAATGCCAGTCATGAGGAAGTCAGAGGAGGGAAGTGATGGAGGAACAGTACCGGAATCATCTAAGGTGGAATTGGAGGAGAAAGTCTGAGCGAAGAGATCCGCTTTTTCAATAGAAGAAATAGCTACAGAGCCATCAGAGTTGAAAAGAGGAGGGAAGGACGATGAGGTAAAGTTGACAGAAAGGTTTTTGGCAAGGTACCAGAAGGAGTGGGAAGAATTCGAGTTGGAAAGTTGAGAACATTTAGTAGAGATGAAATTATTTTAAGCAGAGCGAAGAACAGACTTAGCACGATTCCAGGCGGAAACATAAAAATGATGTGATTCAGGGGTGGGTTGGCTCTGGTACATTTTACATGCCCTCTCCTTGTTGGGGTCAGCATTAGAGCAAGCGCGATTAAAAAAAGGCCATCTTACATTTGACAATGGATATGAGAAAGGAATGTATGCAACCATGCCAGAGAGAATAACCTCCGTAATGCGCAAGGGACACTCAGACGGTTCCTGGCCATGGAAAATAAAAGAAGTACTGCCTGAGGGCCTCCCAATCTGCAGCTCCAAAGTGTAACAATCGCCATTTCTTTGGAGGGTCTACAGGCTGTACCGGAGTGATCGGACAGATTAAGGTAATAAGGTTGTGATCAGAGTAGAGCTCAGAGGAGAAAAAAGATTAACAGTGTAAGCAGAAGGATTAGTTGTAAGGAAGAGGTCAAGTATGATGGAGCTCTCTCCAAGGCGGTCGGGGATACAGGTAGGGTGCTGTACAAGCTGCTCTAGGTCATTAAGGATAGAAAAGGTGTAGGCTTGTTCACCAGGTGGATCAGTGAAAGGAGAGGAGAGCCAAAGCTGGTGGTGGACATTGAAATCTCCTAGAATGGAGATTTCAGAGAAAGGAGAAATGGATAGAATGTGATCCATCGTAGAAGGAAGATAGTCGAAGAATTTTTGAGAGTCAGTGGAATTAGGGGATAAGTAAACAGTGCAGATATACTTAGTCAGAGAATAACAGGAAAGCCGAAGCCAGAGAGCAGAGAATTTAGAAGAATCAAGTTCAGGAATACGAGAGAAAGATAAGTCATTGCGTACATATACACAACAGCCACCTATGGCTTTGAAATGAGTATAGAGAAAGTAGGAGGATACAGAAGAGGGTTTGCTGTCAGTTGTCTCAGACAGCTGAGTCTCAGTTAAAAAGAGAAGGTGAGATTTAGAAGAGGAGTGGTGATGTTCAACAGAGAGAAATTTAGAGGAAAGGCCACGAATGTTGCAGAAATGAAGAAGTGAGTCAGACAGTGGTTCCAGGCAACTCATAAGAGTCGGCACCGGGAGAGGGGCGGATCGTGGGGGCATTTGTGGTCCCTTCCCCCCTTCGGCATCCGAGGCTAGGTCTAACTTCGCCATTTTTACTTTTTTAATTTTGAAAAGGAAGTGTAGTGTGTACTGTGCATGTAGTTTGGTGCTGACAGTTAGAGGAGCTTGTATTAGAGAGCATGCTGGCCTACCCTTTGTGTTACTGAAACACAGAAAAAGTTCAGCAAAGGGGGATGGTCGGGAAAGAGACCCGAGGGCTGATGAAACAGGAGCTCCAGCTCTTCCTGTCATCAGCTTTCCACCCACCTTGGGAATACTGCCCTGCTCGACTGGTGCTATTCGTTTCTATGTTGCTTATGCCATTCTTGATCATTTTATATTCCAATAGCTGGTGTCAGTGTGTGTGTGTGTGTGTGTGTGTGTTTGTGTGTGTGTGTGTGTGTGTATGTGTGTGTGTGTGTGTGTGTGTATGTGTGTGTGTGTGTGTGTGTGTGTGTGTGTGTGTGTGTGTGTGTGTGTGTGTGTGTGTGTGTGTGTGTGTGTGTGTGTGTGTGTGTAGGGAAGTTCAGATGGTTCAGAGAGGGGAGATGGGGGGGATCCACACGAGGTTCTTGGCTGGGTGGAGGGAAATTGGGAAGGTTGCATCCACTAAATTTCAAATGCCTGAGTGATTAGGAATGGAGGTGTGGCGCATGTTTCCTGTTTTCCTCCTTTCTTTTTCTGCACCATAAAAAATCGTTTATGATGTTATGCCCAGTTACGTTTTGTTCATAGATTTCGTAGTCGATGATGATAATGATGATAATGGCAATAATGACAGCAACAACATAATTTATGATTGCGATAATAATAACGATAATGCGAATGATCCTGATGAAAACGCTAATGACAATATCGACGATGACAATGATGATGACAACGACGACGACGCCAGTGTTCAATATTTTGATAATTTATTTATTCATATTGCAAGAATATTTTTGGAACTATCACTTGCTCCATTGTGATTATCTGAAGCTTGCAAGCAACATTCATTTTTCTCAAGATACACTTATGCCTCTGATGTGACATCATAACCCGTTCCATACAGTGACAGTATTACTCAGCTTATGAGACACGTTTCGATCAGGAGGCATAAATGTACTTTCTATTAAGCCCTTCATTACGATATCCTTAACCCGCCCCATCCCGACCACTTTTCCACCACTGACTCCCCCCAATCCCGACCATTTTAGGACAAATCTTTTTTTGGCTCAAACCTTCGCTTTTGGTGAGAAACGTCGAAAATTCATAGAGAAATCGCTCACCTGAGGTTTAAAATACTCATTACAGGTAGGAGTACCTCCTTACCTTACTGGGTTTTCTATCAGGCTGGCACCAAAGAAAACGAGTTCTGTGGGAGGATAACTATTTCACACCACTCATAAACAGTATTTATTTATTTACTTGGTACGAATTTATATGTAGTACAAGAGTATATTGGTTTTCAAGGAGTAATATAGGCATTATAAGCATTGTTTCACTCACTAATACCTGACCTTTTTTTGCCACATTACCTGATCATCATTTCTAACTGTTTCTTCCTCTAATGCTATGTAAAGTTTGTCCTCCACATTGTCATTGATTGGGGAATCACTCTGGCCCTGAATTTCATACTGTGGCATGACATGGCTATACTGGCCAGGTCACTGATAACAGGTGAATTGCTGAGACATTGGCATGCAGGGGGGGGGAGGAGGTCATGCTGGGTAAGGCACTGTCCCTGCCTGGCATCTTGTTGAGGAAGGTGTCACATGTATACATACCAAAAATGACTCACGAAAATTGAAAATTGTGCAAATTAGGGACCTTGCAATTTTTTCGCATTTATGTACGTCGATGGGATTGGCAGTGACAAAACGTGTAGACGTTAAAGAACGTCGACGGGACGCTGCGGGTTAAGTAAAATAAAATCGTGCTGACAGTGAAAGAATGACTGGAATACAGCATCAACGTAGGTAAAGAAATAATGGACACAACTGTGATTAACATGCCAAGGACTGTCATTGAAAAATATTCTCTTCACATCCATATTATACTGTAAAATAATACGAAACAAGACAAACAAACAACAGTCCAGAGTGTTAATACACTACGTCCGTCATAACATGCCGGATATTTCCGTACATTCCCAAGATAAGTAATAGAACTTAATGGCATAATAACACAGTGGAGTGGCTGAACATCCTTTCCAAAGGACGTCTTCATTAACAACACCGTATCATGGCATTAAATTCTTGTTATATATTCAAGATAGAGGAGTGGTAATCTTAGGTCAAGTTAAAGTGTGCAGAGTATAGCATCTCCATCACCGACACAGCACAATAACAATAAGCAACCGTTACACAATACGTCCAGCTAGTCACCTGATCCGGGTGTACATAAAACTCTAGTTGACGCACGAAAATTATGTAACATTACCGTAAATATACAACCTGACCATGCTTTCTCTCTCTCTCTCTCTCTCTCTCTCTCTCTCTCTCTCTCTCTCTCTCTCTCTCTCTCTCATTGTGTGTCTTCACTATAACTATACAAATATTTTGGTACTGAAGAAGGTTAAAGCCAGACTGAAACTGCCGCATGCTTACAATGAAAATCTCAGTATGTGAGTAAAATGATTTTAATCCTTCTAACTAATTCGGAGTACTCTGACACCAGACACACTGGGCATCATACCATTGCAGTTTCACAATATCACACAATATATCACACTAGTAATTGTGATCTGAGATACAGGATTATATTCCAGGTGGCAAGAAAGGCTTCATACTTCCTTTTCCCCACCGATTTGATCAGCATGTTATACAAGCAATATCATTTAAGTCATATGGAGCGCGCGCGCGCGCACGCACACACGCACACGCACACACACACACATACACACGCACACACACACACACACACACACACACACCTGTGACAGGTTTACAACCATATGTTTTGCATTACAACAGTGTAAACTTAATTTGTATGTAAATTGGTGCACCCAGAATGCGAATGTTTGAAGAAGGAAAAATGGATTTTTTTCATGGGTTTATAACAACTGAGTTCGTAATAGACTCTTTGATATACAAGCCAACTATGTAAAAAGGTTATAACCTGAAATAGAAATTATTAAGCTGCAAAGAGTTAACTTATTGTACAAAAACCAGAACATAGCCAAGCCTGTTTCCAAATAAAGTATATTGTCTAATCCTTTCATTACGCTGGTGTATTTTTATGCACATTCTTGCTACCATCAGACATATCCGAAAACATTTCGTAGAGAAGAGGATTAGGATTTATCCGTTAACCATTAACAAAGCAGGGATTTCCCTCACCTGGATGTTATCTGACGACTAAAAGAAAACAAAAAGTTAGAAGTGTACCTGCTCTTTGTAGGTAAATTTCTTAGGTACAGTGACGGCTTATTATCACCATTCTTGCCAACACCAAGCAACTTTAATCAGGTTAGGACTTAAGGTAAACCACCGGAATGAAAAGGTGAATAAGGACATCTACCCCATGAGCCCAAGGAAGTCACTAGAATTATATTTTTGTTACTTTCTGATGACGTTTTTCAGTGCAGAGGAGACTTTACGTAATGGGCGGGTTAGATATAGTCTTCATCCCCTCACTATCGGGATTATTCTCTAACAAGAAGCGCTGCCAAGGCACAGCAAACCCGTCCCCGGCAGTCATTTTAGTGCTGACGTATAATCACAACAGGATATCTAGTCAAAGATACCACATATCAGATTTGGAGTAAATCGGGTGAAAAATGACGATTTTATGCCCATTTGAAATTTTAGGCCCGACAAACCCGACATTGCCCCTTAACCGCTAACTGGGTGAAGACTCTGATGTACTGAGGCATCTTATACAGTAGGATGCAGATTTGAAAGATGCACCTTTAGGTTTTGGTTTCATGTTGATATCATGAATTTGAAAGGAGTTATGGCGAAAAAAAACTATTTTTCCTGTCCCTGTTTTTTAAAAATACATTTTTGGGGCCTACAACCTGGGCCTTGGCCCAATTTGGCACCAGATTTAATCAGATGATCAGAAAGTCATAGCCCATTATCCCTGTAATTTTAGTCAAAAATGCTCCAGTGTTTTCGCAAAAGTTGGTAATAGACAGACAGACAGACAAATCGAGTGAAAACATTACCCGTCCCCGAGCCCCTCTTTGGCGGGGACATATAAAAATAATTATTAGGTGGTAGGAAGTTAAAAACCATGACCACCACCACCACCACCACCACTACAACAAACATTAACAGCACGTTACACAAAACCACTCACCACATACCACCATTGTTCATCACGTACCACCACTACACACTATCACAGACCACCAAGCCACCGTTCATCCGCACAGTCCCCACTTCTTGAGTAGTGGCCATAGAAAAAAATGCATCGTGTTTGAAGTAGGCCTAAAGAAAAACTGTAATGAAACATCAAAGCATCATTTAATAACCCCTCAGCGTCTGTTTAACAGCTAATCTTTCTGAGGTATTCTTACTTTATCTGCCGACGGTTACAATTTAATTAGGAGAGGCCATGCGAACTGCAAGGATCAATTTACGAAACGGCGATGACTCATTTTTCCCCCTTATTTTTATTACATCTCCAAAGAATTGCATTAAGTTTAGTAGACATTTTACGATCTGACAGGTTTAAATATGCCTTACACAAACCATTAAAAGAGAGATCTCTTAACCTCACTACACTCGTCTGGAAGTTGGCGAGATACACAAGACATAATGGTAACGAGATGTTTAACCCGTCATGTCCCAAGGTTTTCCGCCCCTCCGACAACCCCCAGTCCCGAGCCTTTTTGGAAAAATTTTTTTTTGGCTCAAACTTCCGCTTAGGTTGAGAAACTGAGGAAAATCACCAAGAAAGGGCTTACCGTGGTCTATAAGTGGTCAGAACAGGTGAGGTCCCCCGAGCCAGGTAGCATATTCTGTAATGGACGTGCCAGGCGCTCACGTTTTCTATGGTAAGGAATACTGGGAGAAACAACACACAACACCTCTATATTTATTGAATTTGAACTAATAAACAATAACAGTAACAATATAATGGATTTCAGACACATAGATATGAAAAATAAGCATTGTACCATCGCGCGAGCATAGCGAGTTTGGTCCGAGTCGTAACATGCTATATGCTAAGTTTCTTGTATCAGTCAACATATCATTTTTTCTACTTGTATACTTCTGTTTCAATGACATTTTACCAATTACAACTGTTTGTAAGTGTTTTCAGATGTTTTCATTCATTATGATGACATGCAGCATAAGTCTAGCGCACATCATCTTAGTAAGCACACTCGCTATGACTCGTATTGCAACATACCCAATTGTTTTATCACTTTCCTATTATTTTTCCCTTTACATAGAACCTTTCCTCCACCACTGTAAATGTTTTCAATTATTTTCATTCATTAGGAGAGCATTTAGCGATATGCTAGCGCATATTCACGTAGCAATCACGATCTCAAACACTCGTGTTTCATCTTCTACTTTATTTATTCACTCCAATTATAATTTCCCACTTACATTACACACGTTTACACCCCTATACTGCACTGTACATACTTACTGGCATTATTTATTCAAGTGAGCGTGAGAATATCGCATGAAAATACCCTCGCAAGGAATGTTTCGACCAAAATAATACTCACACACTTATATACTAATTCTTCACATATATTACACACTTTACCACTTGTTGACTTCTATTTTCACTATAACGTGCCTTATTCATTCAACTGAGCGTCAGGATATCGCATCTCTATACACACGCTATGAATATTTGACTCAGAATATATTTCAGCACTTACAATAATTTGAACTTATATTATACCCGTAAGCATTTCCAATAATAATAATTATATAATTACGGGCCGTATTTATTGCACTGAGCGACAGAATATCGCATCATAAAACCCTCGCTATGTATGTTTCCACTTACAGCATATTTATACACTTACATACAATTTTTGCACTTATGTTATACCCGTATGCACTTTATACTAATATTTGGAGATCAACATGACTGATAATTTCACTGAGCGTCTGTCTGTCGCATTTACCTCATAGTTTCAGCGTCCTGTCGCATTCACACCATATCAGAATTGCATCAACGTGCGATATTCGCTGAAACATGGGTGAATACAGAGACCCACGTCACACTCCACGCACTCATAGCGGGTGTCCTTCCTCTGTGTCGTGAGTCTCACCCGGGAATTGCTACACACGTGACACCTGCATTGGGGCCTAGGTCTGTTTGGCTGGGGAGGGATAGGAGTGGGGAAATGGCGGCCGGATATTCTCAGGGGAGTTTGTGCAATAGGGGCAGTGCGGGTGCGATGTTGGGGCCTTTCTACAGCATACCGTGCAAACATCTCTCTTGTGAGCTCCCTCACAAACCCTTCAAAGGTTTCCTGAACTCCTGTTGTCATGGCGTGAAGGTGGTGGCAATTCAGAGCAGTGATGTCTAGCAAGTGAAAGAACAGTTTCTTATACCACTTCATCGTGGTCCTGGCACACTTTGCCGTCGATATCATGGAGTCTGACTGGTCCACGAGGCTCATGTTTATATTATAGTCCATGACACACTCAGGTTTCCAAATACGACGCCTGTTCTCGCAACGGTAATCAACTGAATCAGTACGGTGCATCAAGGGGCGGTGAACCGTTGACAATAGGCTTACCTCTCTATTGTGATTCCACACAGTTGCAAGGATATTGTTGGCTTTGAAGAAGACAACCTCATTCCTTGCAAGTTTCCGCCCTACCTTGGCCATGTGACGCCGGTTCACCTTCACGGTTCCACAGACTCCAGTTTCATGTGTGTGAAGATAACGAGCGAGAAGAGGGCTAGTGTACCAATTGTCCAGGTAGAGGACGTGACCACGATGAAGGTAGTCTTCTATCATCGTCTTTACCACTGCTCCCGACAGTCCAATACTTCGATCTTCTATTATGTCTGTCTATGCACCGGTGTACAAGACTATGTCTTGCACGTATCCACTCCTACAGTCGCACATAACAAAGATCTTGAACCCAAAACGGTGCCTTTTGCTGGGTATATACTGCCTAAATGAAATATTGCCTCTCCACAACACGAGACTCTCGTCTATGACGAGGTCTCTATAGGGATAGAATGAGGAACGAAAGGTTTCCCTCAGGTGATCAAAGATCAACCTAATTCGCCTCATTTTATCAGTGTTGTTCGCATTTGCAGGATTATGAGCATCATAGAAATGGAGGCGACTTAAAATTTGTTGAAACTGATTACGGCTCATCATTTGACCAAATACTGTGGTAAACATAACAGGGTCCCTAGTCCAGTAAGCAGGAATTCTGTTCTTTCGTATAATACCCATCAAAAGGACCAGGGCAAAAAATAAGAACATTTCTGAAAGGGAGACAGGGTAATCATATATGATAGAATGCCTACTCCTTGTTCCCAATCTTTCACTCTCAAGGCGCTGGGTGCTTGCAAACAGGTTGGTATGGTATACAATCTGCTCCACAAATGCCTCACTAAAAAACAGGTGGAAAAAATCCAACCTGGTGGAATTACGGTGAATTCCTGGAGCAATGCAGCCAGAGCGCCCCTGCTCAGTGAAGGGGTGAATGAGGGGAGAAAAATCACTCCCATCCTCCCAATTCCACGGCACAAATCCCTCGTCCCCATCATCCCCATCACCACCTTCGTCTGGGTGGGGAGGAGATCCTGGTTGGGGAGGTGGGGAAGGAGTGCGGAGGGCTTCCTCACTGTCACTCCTCTTCCCTCTGCCTTTACTCTTTCCCTTTCCCTTACCCTTACGGCCTTGAGAAACATTAGGGGGCTGTGGGGATGAAGTAGGGGAATATTGGGGAGCAGAAGACGTGCTGGGGAGTGGTTCCTCCCCACCTTCCCCCTCCATGACAACACCACGTGCTTTCTCACGCACCCTAGCTCGACAACGTGTTAGGGGATATTGGGGAGCATAAGACGTGCTTGGGAGTGGTTCCTCCCCACCTTCCCCCTCCCTCACAACCCCACGTGATAATGAATGCACCCGCACTCGCCCACGTGATACACTGCGCCGCCTCACACTATGTTGGGAGAGCAATGACTCACTCACGTCACTCTCACTTTCCCTAATCCTCCCTGTACTTTCCCTTTCACTCCCCATTCCCTCCACGGCACTTCCTAACTCCCCAAACAAAATGCTAGGGCCATACCTGCTCCTCCGACGTGGTGTGCACTCTGGGCCACGATGTGTGATGACCTCATGTCCATACCACGTGGCAGCACGTCCCACGGCTCCGTCATCGTCATCGTCCTCGTCCTCGTCCTCGAATTCTGGTTCCAAATCACGTTGGGGATAGGCATAGGATGTTGCATGTGGCTTCTTTGCCTGCTGCCCCTCTCTAGCAGCACGGTAAGTCACGTACTGCCGCTTCCTGGGAGACAGAACTTCCTCGTCATTGCTGGTGGTTTCTTCCTCCTCTGGCTGCACATAATCTTCAACAACCTTGTCGTCCAGTGGGGAATCACTGTCGCCTGTAAAGGCGTCCAGGGCGGGTTGAATTTCTCCATCTGAGAGACCTCTCTTAGCCATGTCTGAGCAGGACCATTGCTACCAGGTGAGTGGACGAGTGGCGGGTTAGCACGGGTCTCGCGGGGTCGCCGAGTGTCCCCTCCTGGTGGCAGGTAGGGGAAGGTCATGCGAGGATACGTACCGCAAATCAAGCGCAAAATTTGAAAATTGTCGAAATTATGCACTTTGCAATTGCACAACGTACCGGTACGTCGCCGGGACTGGCAAATGCAAATCGTTGCAACATACCCCTACGTCGACGGGATGGGGCGGGTTAATGGGAAAAAAAAAAAATCATTAGTTCTGTTAGCAGCACCATGTTTTCTCGGTCATGTTTCGTGTCAGCTCTATAAAAGAAATATAAGAAGAGCCATTCCAATTCTTTCAGTCATAAGGCGTAAGGACACTAAACAAAACTGTCGTATACTACATTTAAATTTGGGGATTTAAAAAATCCTGGCACTTATGCACTAGCCATATTTTGACAAAATAAAAAAAATCGTGAAACGGTCACACACACACACACACACACACACACACACACACACACCACTCTCTCTCTCTCTCTCTCTCTCTATATATATATATATATATATATATATATATATATATATATATATATATATATATATATATATAACATGATCATCATCCGGACTTCCTTTCCCACCCTAGGGCAGGGTGAGGAGTAGCAATGTTCAGACAGCACTTGCCCAGTCCAATGGGCCACACTTCCATTCACTTATCATTCAAGCTCCGTGAATTCTGGCTCTATCGGATATGCCAGAAACATTCACCACGATCTGTAGCTTCACATAAACCTATCCAATTGAGTCAATCCGGATGCTGCCACGTTAAAAAGGGGTGCCAAATCCCTGATCATGAACTTCTCACAACATTCATCCAGCCAGCTCGATCCCTTGTCAGCTCCCTAGCCTCACCGACTTCCAATCCTCTCTTCTTCAAACACTCATCCACCATATCTCTCCACCTTCTCCTCGGCCCCCCTAGCCTCCTCCTTCCTTCAAATTCGCTCAGATATACCTTTTTCATCACTCTATTGTTATCCATTCTCTTCATATGACCATACCATCTCAGTACACTCTCTTCGATTCTGGTGTCCACCGACTTCCTCACTCCACATGTTTCACGAATCACATTATTTTGCATCCTATCCACCTTCTGTTCTCCACATACATTCCTCAGCAGTCCCATCTCCAATGCTCTTACTCTTCACTTTTTATTTTCATGCCACACCATAGTTTCACGTCCGTACATTAACGTTGGCACTAACACTCCTTCATGTAAGCCTCGTGCAGCTGCAACACTCAAGCCTCTGTTTCTTATCAAGGCCTTCATTGCACCAGCTATTTTTCTTCCTTGTGTCACTCCACTCTCAACTTCTTTTGCACATTTTCCTCTCTTTTCCATCACTGTACCCAGGTATTTCAACTCTCACTAATTCCAGTCTGTCTCCATTAACTCTAACATCGCACTAGGAGTCACCTTCTCTTTCAATAATCACTTTACTCTTTTCTGCATTTCCTTTCAAGACATGACACTCACAGACATCAGCAAAACTCTGCACTAGCCTACCAAGTTCTTGTCCGGTACTTGCAAGCAGTACTGCATCATCAGCATACAACAAATTTGAGATGTTCCGTCCATCACCATTTATTTCCAACGCCATCCCCCTCTCCATTACTCGTATTTTTACTTCTCTCATCACCCCATCCATATATATATAATGAACAACCATGGAGACATGACACAACCTTGTTGCACGACTACATCGATCGTGAACCATTCACTTATTTTATATATATATATACATATATATATATATATATATATATATATATATATATATATATATATATATATATGTATATCATCATCATCATCATCCGTTTGAGTATCCACTGCAGGACCGGTCTATCCCGACCGAAGTTGGGACGATACAGCCAATGTATCTCTACCAATGGCTTAGGCTGTCTAGAAGAGATTGTATGTAGGGTGAGAAGTGCTTGTAAGTGTAACTGTAGCGTTGTAGTGGCTTTGGATGTGTGTGTAGTCTGTGAAACAAGTGTAATCGGCCCGCGCAAGCTGACTAGGTGCAAGCATACTTTATAGTAAGCAACACTGGTTCAACCACAGCACCCCTTGTGTCCGCCAATGCAGTACGTGGCCGGGTGAACACTCCCAAAGTTTATTACCCTGGTGGGGCGTGAACCCTGGTTCACCCATGTATGAAATGCACACTCTACCACTGTACCACAGATTATATATATATATATATATATATATATATATATATATATATATATATATATATATATATATACGGATTTATATATAGGTATTTAGATATAGGTTTATATATATATACAGATATATATATATATATATATATATATATATATATACAGATTTAGATATAGGTTTATATATATATATATATATATATATATATATATATATATATATACAGATTTAGATATAGGTTTATATATATATATATATATATATATATATATATATATATATATATATATATATATATTTATATATATATATATATATATACGGATTTAGATATAGGTTTATATATATACATGTATATAACATATATATATATATATATATATATATATACACACACACACACATATACACAGACAGAGGAAGAGTCTTCAGTCTGTTTGTCTATGGCCAGGTGCCTTAACCCTAGGCATCCCGTCGATATATGTGTACGTTGCAACGTTTTGTCACAGCTAGACCAGTCGACATATCGGTATGTCGCGCAATTGCAAGGTTCATAATTTGCAAAATTTTCAATTTTCGCGTGTGATTTTTGGTACGTATACACAGGACACCTTCCTCTATTCCTCTAGAACAGTGGTTCTTAACCTTTTTTGAGTCACGGACCCCTTCGTGAATCTAGTGAAAGCTCTGAACCCCTTCCGTACAAAAATGCACATAAGCACAAACACAGCATTTTGCATGCAATGAATATACTTTATTTTATTGAAAACTACCTCATGCAGTGAGTGACATACACAAAGTATAAAACTATATTTACAAAGAATTATTTCCCCCTCTTTCATAGAAAAGCAAATGGCCACTCAATGAAAAAATTAAATACATCCAACTTGTGCAAATTAAGCAAAACAAAGCTTTAATTCTGCTCAAAAGTTCATTTCAGTGACAGGGTTATTGTTTGGCTTGAATAAGAAGATGACTTTGTGGAGTGGTCTTTGACAAGGAAACACGCATGTCATCGTTGACATCCAGTTGATTTCTACTTTTCGTTTTGATAGAACAAGTGCTGAAAACCCTGACTAACAAAGGTATGTAGCAGCAAACAGAATCACAGCACCCATAGCTCTCTTTTCCAGACAGGGGTAGGTTAGTGTCAATGAACACCAGAATTCTTGAAGACTCCTAGATTTTTTTTTTGTGTGTGTGTTAATGATGCCAAACAGCATCACGAATTTGTTGTCAATTATTATGACCTTCATGGACCCCCAAGGGGTCCACAGACCCCAGGTTAAGAACCCTTGCTCTAGAAGATGCCAGGCAGGGACAATGCCTTACCCCGCATGACCTCCCCCCCCTGCACGCCATTGTCTCGGCAATTCACCTGTTACCAGTGACCTGGCCAATAAAGGCATTCAGGGCCAGAATGATTCTCCAATCAATGATAATGTGGAGGACAAGGTTTACAGAGCATTAAAGGAAGAAACAGTCAGAAATGATGATCAGGTAATGTCGCCAAAAAAGGTCAGGTATGTTGATGTGTTAGTGAGTGAAACAATGCTTATATTGCCTATATTACTGTTTGAAAACCAATATACTCTCATACTACATATAAATTTGTACCAAATAAATAAATAAATACCGTTTATGAGTGGTGTGGAATAGTTACCCTCCCATAGAACTCGTTTTCATTGGAGCCAGCCTGATAGAAAATAAAGTAAGGTAAGGGAGTACTGCTACCTATATCGAGTATTTTAAACCTCAGATGAGCGATTTCTCTATGAATTTTCGATGTTTCTCAGGAAAAGCGGAGGTTTGATCCAAAATTTTTTTTTTCCAAAATTGGTAAGCAACGTTGGGTCTGGTTAGTACTTGGATAGGTGACCGCCAGGGAACACCAGATGCTGTTGGCATCCCTATGTGTCAAGTGGGGTTGGTGGAGGATTAGTGCCCCTCCCTGTAAAACAATTAACTCTAAGCCCTTGACCACCCCGTTTGGGATACATGGCGTCTGGCAATGGATGGATGGATGGATGGTCAGGACTGGGGGGAGTCAGTGGTGGAAAATCAGTCGGGACGTGGTGGGTCAATCCCATACTGGGTGGCCATAAACATATCCTATCCATGTAACAGTTTTCCCCAGCCATTTCGCTGCCCTTCCCCCAGCTCACACACCCTCTCTCATACATGTCTCCACTCCATCCCTGCAACTTATCCTCTCAAGCCCTCCATTTCGGTCACATACACTCTCCTTGTCAGTCTCTCGCTCTCTATCCACTCCACATGGCCAAACCACGTAAGTGTATTTCTAACGCTTTATATCACATCCACAACCTCACCACAAAGCTCCTTCACATTCTCACTTGTCTGTCTGTCTCTCCATGTAACTCCACATGCTCCTCTCAAATAACTAATTTTTCACCGCTCTCTCTTGACTTGTGTCCCGCCAACAAGGTCCAAGCTTTGCTTCCATACGTTAGAGTTGGTATGGTAATAGTATCATGTAGCGACTTTTTTACTTCCATGCTCACTTCCCAATTTCTAAGCACTGCTTTCAAAGAACTAACAATGTTTCTTTCCTGTTGTATCCTTTCAAGCACTTCATCCTCCAAATTTCCATCGCTACTCATCACACTACCAAAGTACTTAAATGCACTTTCATTTTCGTGTCCTCACCATCCAACCTCACTTCTCGTTCAGTGACTTCTTTTCTCTCGATGACCATAACTTTAGTCTTTGATAAATTCAAGTTTAAATATGGTTTCGTACACACTGTCCATAACTCATTCACCGAGCCTTGCAGTTCCCCTTCATCTTCACTTAGCAATACAATATCACCCGTAAACAACAGAACATGAAGATTCCAAACACTGCTCTCACTAAATAGGACCACTCCAGCATCTACTACCCTACCTTCTATATCTTTTACCACCTCAACCATATACAGATTGAACAACAATTCAGACAGGACACAGCCCAGTATCAGTCCAACATTCAGATAGAAAAATTCACCAAGTTCACTATCCACATGCAATGCAGCCTTAGCACCCTCATATATATATATATATATATATATATATATATATATATATATATATATATATATATATATATATACAGTATATATATATATATATATATATATATATATATATATATATATATATATATATATATATATTCATTTATTCATTGCCAGACGCCATGTATCCCAAACGGGGTGGCCAAGGGCTTAGAGTTAATTGTTTTACAGGGAGGGGCACTAATCCTCCACCAACCCCACTTGACACGTAGGGAGAACGTTATGCCAACAGCATCTGGTGTTCCTAGGCGGTCACACGTCCAAGTACTAACCAGACCCAACATTGCTTAACGTCGCTGATCGGACGAGAAGCGGTGTACTCAACGCGGTATGACCGTTAAATATATATATATATATATATATATATATATATATATATATATATATATATATATTCTTCATGGCATTGAACAGCTTCCCATTTACTCCATGCTGTAATTATATTCTTAATATTTTCCTCCTTCCTTGTCTATCCACTCTGTCATATGCATTCTCTAAATCCATGAAGACCGCATAGAACTTGTTTCCCTTTTCTATAAACTTTTCCATTAAAGACCTAAGGATGAATAACTGATCTGCACAACCTCTTACTTTCGAAAAACCCTCCCTGTTCTTCTCCAACTAACTCCTCTGTTATTTCCATAACCCTATCAGTAAGTATGCTAACATATATTTTTCCTATTACACTTAGAAGACAAATGCACCTATGATTGCCATGCAATTCTTTTCCCCTTTTCCTTTATATAAGGGAATAATTATACCTGACTTCCAATCCTCCGGGACTCTACTTTCCTGAAACTGCTACGGGATAGAAAGATAAAAACTGGATGTACATCACCAGACCGAATATAGTAAGCGAAAACAGAACCACTTCAGTATGATGGAATTTCTTTATTTCATTCATGCTACCTTCAAATGATTGATTCAGCTTCTAAGACTTCAAACCAGCTGTTTATACGCATGCAGATATGCGCAAATAGTTCAACACAGTCCTTGTGGGTATTTCTCCTCGGTTACATAAAAATTGCATGACCTCTAATACTCCAAAGTCGGAAAAACAGATGGAGAACATTCAGGTACAGATTGGTACGGATACGGATATAGATGAATATGGGTACAGGTATAAATAAATACATGTACAAGCGGGTATAGTTACAAGTACAGGAGGGTGCAAGTAAAGGTACAGGAGACACGTATAGGTAAAGGGAACAGGTACACATACAAGTGGGTACAGGTACAGGTAGGTACAGGTCCAGGTACAAGTGCAAGCGAGCAAATAAGATAGGTGGCGGGGAGACACTGATGAGGCAGACAAGGTAGGGGCAGATAAGAAAGAATAAGTGCAGTGGTGACAAATGGAAAGGTGGAGGGGCATGTCAAGCAGAGTGAGGCTGTGAGGAGAGAGCAGAGGAGGGGAGACGAGAGGTTAGAAAAAGATGAGGTACACAGGGAAAAGGGGGACATGACAAGATAGGCCAGTTGTATATCTCAGTTACACATCACAACATTCAACAAACTCAGACAGTTAGTTGTAGGAGAGGGTTTCATCTGTTTCTCCAGTAGTGGTGGTGCGTGCAGTTAATAATTATTCTTCACTACAGTACAGCGTCTGAAGTGGTTTGAAGTGGGAAAAAAAGAGCACGTTGTTAATATCGACTGAAAAAAAAAATCCTAACATCTTCATCAGAGTTCTCGTAGTCATCGCCGAGGCGTTTCCAAAAATGTTAGCTTTTAGGGGTTGTAAGAGGAGAGAATGTTCAAGTTAGTCTAGATGCGGATGGCAGGAGAAAGATAAAGATGAGTCTGTGGTTTGATTGCAGGTTTATTCTCAAAAGGAAGTTATTTTGACGAGTAGTACTAAGGTGAGAGCGGCTTAGGCTAGCTAACGCCGTGCCCTCTCCTCCTGCTTCTTCCACCGTGTCTCTTCTCTTTCCTATCGTGTCCTAACCCCTTCTGCCCTGCCCCTCCAATTTCCCTTGTATATGACTGGTTGGGTCATGTGTGTTGGCACGTGTGGTGATGTCCATCAGGTGTCATACCGTGCTGCATGCGAAATTCCCTAGCTAGAACCTGCACTGCTGTTTCCTCCAGCTCTCTCGTGCTAAGGCACGACTTTCCTGTATCCTCTACATCACATATTAACAACATATATGTCACTAGCTATTATGTAGTGTGTGATATTTTAGTGTCCTGACATCACTCAGTCACGCCATGCTGTTGTACCTATGACAGCATGCAGTAACAAATTACATATCCTGTTATAACCTCTTACTACATGGTATTTATCACAATATAGTCTAGATACAATAATATTGTAGAAACATAACAAAATGTAGCAATATTGTATGGAGTAAATACGTGGTAGTAAAAATTGAACATAGGATATTGCATTGTGGTGATATAATGTATCAATGCATTTATACAGTGATAATTTAATAGCAGTACCATACCAAGACTATGATAGTCAATTGTATTAAGAATTAGCCGTATGTAATGTGCCTGTTATCTATCTGTCTATCTGTTTATATGATAGATATTAATATTGTTATATAAAATGGATACATGTATATCAGTTTTATCATTTATGCATAGTTAGATTATATAGTATGTTACCCCATAAATTTTCCCTCATTTTCTCTTTTTTTTCTTTGTATATATAATTCATAATATTTACATGTATACACATTTCACTCAGAAGGTCAGCTTGAATGTTTACTCTTCCTCCTGTAAATACTGATTCCAAGTTTGCAATTCTTGCTGGCATTTTGTGCATAATCAATAGCAATATACAAAATATAATGGAGAAGATTATAAAGTCAACTGGAGCTGGGCTGTACACATAATATGGATTGAACATACAGTATTCGTACTCAGTTCTTCCCAGGGCTTCATTGATTGATTAATTGCATAGTTTCAAACTTAGGTGAAGTCAACTAAATGTTTGTGCTAATGTTTAAATCCATCTTAGGCAGTGGTATAAAGTGTTTATGTGCGTGATAAAGGATGACATAGTGATTGTTTGTAGCTAAGGTGGACAAAGATGGTGTAAGTACAGCTCAATAGTCGGATGCTACGTATAGTCATGATGCTGATGTATGAGATGGTGGTGTATCTGGACAAATTACGAAAACTGATGTGTTGTGAGTGAAGTAGAAGAACTGTGAATGACAGATCCGGTGATGGATCAAATGTGAAGTTGCATTGCTGATGAATGTCATGATTTCTTATGATGGCCATTTCATAAGGGACTGTTCCAGCTGGATGAAACATGGAGATGTAAGCAGGACAAAGGTGAACAGCATGTAAGGATGTACGTCACTTGCGTTCAATTGTTGCTTCACTAGCAAAAGTGACAGTGTCCTGTCTCTTGCAGACCACGATACATTCTGTGTGTGTGTTTATGTTGATGGTGACCAAGGTGTCGTTATTTTTAAAAGGACAAGGGTATATTTGATAGACTGAACAGATTATCTGTTGTAAATGGTACATGAACTATTACTGATGTTTGTGTTAGAGTCGCTTCTCAGTATAGATAATATAGCATGAGATTCCTGTCCTGAAACAAAGGCTTCACGGTAACACCTGCAATTATAGGGAAATATCTTGTACCTAAGCAACCTTGGGACATTGTAGCTGTTGACTTATTTAAGTTACCCTTATCTGACAGTAATAATCAATATCACTTCGTTGCTACAGATCATTTCTCAAGATACGTGATTTTGGTCCCAATTAAGGATAAGACAGCAGAAACAATGACAAGGGTAATCATAGATCATATTATCTGTAGCTTCACCACACCAAAGGTATTGAGTGGTAATGGAGGTGAATTTAATTTTGAAATCTTACAAGAAGTATGTAAACAATGCATTATTAAAAATGGTCAGTGCTTTCCTACCACCCAGCACCCAATGGATTGGTAGAGACAAAACAAAAAAAGGGGTGGGTGTGCTACAACACATTCTCAATGAAAATTATGCAAGCTGGGATGATTGGATTCCCAGAGTGGAAGCATCAATTAACTGTGCAATAAACAAATCTATAGGAGACACACCCATTTCATAATCTACGGGACAGACAAAAAGTTACCGCACGAGATTCTGAAAGGTGAAAATTTGCCTGTATACAATTATGACAATTATCCAAACCCCTTTGCGTGAATTCCGAGAGATACACAAAACGGTGAAGAAACAATTATCGTTGTCCAAGGAAGAAATGACAGAGTAATTTAATAAAAAGGCAAAAGAATCAACTATCAGCATTAGAGACACTGTCTATGGTATCATTTACACTGGAGACAGTAAACTATCACCAAAATTTGAAGGCCCGTACAGAGTATGGGCCAATAAGGTAGTAATTAAGTCACTGTCGAGTGGCGAAGAAAAGCAAATTCATGCAGATCATTTAAAAAAGGTCTCAAGGAATTTATCCAGTAATTATGTAACCTCGGTCACAACCAAAAAACTGAAAAAAAAAAAAAAACGATGACAATAAACTAGAAGAAATTGATACATTCAGAAAAAACTTAAGATCACATAGCAAACAAACAGAAATAGGTGCAACTGTTGCTATAGATGCCACAATATAGCATTTACATGATCTAGGTTTTGCATTAAACTCCTATTAGTGAAACAACGAGCAAAGTTATTGTTCTTCAAGAGCCAGTTCATAATGCACATCATCACTGTCATCGACCTGAGCATGACTGGATTGGCTAAGTAATATATTTATATATTTTTTCCAGTAGGTAACTATGAGGGCACTTACATTATGGATTCTCATTTATATAGCAACAGGATCAGCTCACTTAGACCCTCAGAGGATAATAAGGCGAGGACGCCTTATAGCCCCAACGGCCTTCACAGCAATTGTGAAACATATCATGAGTACTGAAAATAGTTTGGCTATCTTATATGAAATACCGGTATTGTTGGAGAACATTGCTAAACCACTGAGGACACTGGAAGCAATGATTAGTTGAGCTTCAGAAACTCATAACATAAAGGAAGTGACTGAATTCATGAAGTTGGTAAAATGGAAATTAACAAAAAGCAAATACTACCATGCTCATCATGATGCAAGATATCCCATCTTATGGAACTGAGACACATAGGGACATGAACAACATCATACACGTGAAAGGCGTGGATTGTTCAACCTGGGTGGTGCAATTCTAGGGAATATTTTTGGAATTTTGGAAAAAGATCTTCAAATAATAAACAACAAATTTAATAAAATAGCTCAGGTATTAACATATCAACAGAAGCTAGTTGACAATCAAAACATGGCAATGATGACGATTGTGAAAAATCTCAGAAAGGGAGAAAGGATAACTCAAGACAGTGCGGAAAAAATAAATGCAATGGAAGGAAACATGACACTTTCAAAACTTCTTAGTAATCATGGAACATATTCACATAATATTTCAGTTAGGCAACACCAAGGCTCGTTATCAAGCTTTGATGAAAGATACTGCAAATGCTGGTAATGACAAGATCACCATTAACTTTTTTCCAGTTCACGATCTACGTCAAATAATCAATCATGGCTGCCACCAAAAATCTCGTAACCGTCGAGGAAGCGTTTCCAAAAATGTTAGATTTTAGGGGTTGTAAGAGGAGAGAATGTTCAAGCTGGTCTTGTCGTGGATAGCAAGATAAAGATAAAGATGTGTCTGGGATTTGATTACAGTTTTATTCTCAAGAGGAAGTTATCTTGACAAGGGCAGTACTAAGGTGAGAGCGGTTTAGGTTAGCTAACCCCGTGCCCTCCGCTCCTGCCTCTTCCACCATGCCACCTCTCTCTCCTATCGCGTCCTAACCCCTTCTGCCCTGCCTCTCCAATTTCCCCTGTATATGATTGGTTGGGTCATGTGTGTTGGCACGCGTGGTGATTTCCATCAGGTGTCATGCTGTGTTGTGTGCGATATTCCCTAGCTAGAACCTGCACTGCTGTTTCCTCCAGCTCTCTCGAGCTTACGCATAACTTTCTTCTAACCTCTAACATGTGAACAGCATATATGTCACTAGTTACAGGATTATATAGTGTGTTATGATGGTTTGGTGTCCTAACATTGTGACAATTTTTTCATTATATGCTTACGAACCCCTGACCACTTCAATCAGTGTAGGAAGTTACTATGATTTAATGAATTAGAAACAATATCCATTGGACACTGCTATACCATGACATCTTATGGTACAGGTACTTTCGCCAAATAATTTCATTTATTTTAGGATACACGTATCTTGACCTATTTTTTAAATTTCCATGCAGAGGACATTCAGTCCAACAAAGGGGGGGCTTGATCTGTTGTTATGGTAGGGAAGAATGTGTGGTGCAGTAAGACCTTGTTCTGTGTCACAGATGTATTATAAAATACACTCACTACTGTAAATTTGGGGATGCTGTTAAATCTGCTTTATAAGTAGTAATGGAACATTGATAGAAAGTATTTTTGTAATTTACTGTAGACTTTATCGCAGAAAATAGTCAACAAAGAGTATCCTACAACGATGACGTTCTTTATGTGCTCCAAGTGCCTCTCACATAGACTGATACCCACTGAGTGTGGATTAGATGAAGTAAAATTGTGACACTCTTTCACCGCATGAATTATTCACAAGAGTCCTGCAGTGGCTTGGGTTTGTTGTTATAAGGATATAAACGATGTTTTGCAGCCACTAAGAGGTACCGCAACGCCAAAGAAGAACTAGATGAAATTTCTCTTATGCAGTGTTTGTAAACTGCAGGTGTAGGACATTAAGGTATATCCTGAATTCGGGGGAAGCTTGATTTAGTCTTGCGTTAGAATTGAGAGTATATCAAGAAAAAGATATTACCTTAACACTGAACATGGAGTGCATGAAGTTATAGCGTGATCTGCAGGAACCAGTTTGAAAGTTAACGACCACGACTTTAATGTTTTCTCTAAGGTAAATGGAAGGAGAGAATGGCTGCCGGTTCACTCAGGTCAATGCTGAAGAAATGGGGAAGTGAACATGAAGTAAAAAAGTAGCTACATGGCAGTATTGTGATCCCCACTCTAATGCAAGGCAGGAAAGTCTGGACCTGTTGGAAGGATATACGGAAAATTCATGAGTATCTGAAAGAGGCATCAGGAATTGCGAAAAGAGACGGACAAATGAAGAAGTGAAGGAATGCCATCGTGATGATGTGTGTATGCTAGAACGCACTGAAAAATATTCTGACATGGTTGGAACAGATCACTACAAAGATTATTGGGTATGTGATATGCTATTTGCGGCCAATAATTCTTTCAGATTTTCTCGAAACTCTGCGAGAACCTCTTGCAACAGTGGTAAATTAACTGGGGACACACATGTGCTACAAGAGTCGGAATCTCGGTTAATTAATTCAGAACCCCAGCACTGTAAATGCACGATTGGCCACATCTGTACAAAACATGCTTAAAGGTGTTCAAAACAGCAACAAGCAGCAATTCCACATGAAAGCGTCATATACAAATAAAATTTATACACTACCTTGATTAACACTATGATCAAGAATGGAGATTCTTTAAGTTGTCTGATGTGACGTGGTGATCTCTTTCATTTCACAACACCCTGTAGCCAAAGGGTTAAAGCTGGTTGTTTGCAGTATATCCTATCATACGCTAGCAGATGCTGGAACCCTGTCAGGCTAAGACAGCACTGATTTATATATGCATTTCTGTCACTACTGACGCACCTGTTTCATTGGTATTTGACTAGCATGAGATAGGAACATTTCTGTCTGTTGCACCTTTTTCAAAAAGAAAATCTGTCCCTACGATGATCACCGACAAACTGACAGAGATCACAGACACAAAGAGGGTTTTGCGGTTTGTTTTCGTTTGACCGTGCAAGCAGAAGTTATTTTACTTCACGGTATTCTGCGACCACCAACAACACTGCCACCCTCACCAATAATATATAACTCAAACAACTGAAAAAATGACCACCTGATCAGACACAACAGGTCATTTCAACACTAACAACAGTTCAGTCAGATGCCAAGAATAATCAATGAAACGCAAAAGAATCAGATCACAAGTCACACTATGAGACGACTCAGACGCTGACAACACTAACCACTCCTTACTTAAACACCAGCAACAGATCATGCAAACACCATCTGCAGATATCTCAGACATAACATTAACAACAAACCCCCAAAATATAACTACATTACAACAAACCAGTCAGACCGTAACGTCAGTTTACTCAGTCAACAGCCACAACAACATGTCACTCACACATTAAACACACAAAAAACAGAGCTCTGAAACACTAAAAGCAAAACACTCAAGCAATAATAAAATATCAAAAGCTAGCAACAGATCACTTAGACTCTAACAACACATCACTCAGACCCTAACAAGAGATCGCTCAAACACTATCAATACAGAATTCAAACACTTAGAATGGGTCACACAAGCACTAATAACAGATCACTATTACTAACAACGTTCATACCACTAAGCAGAACACTGAAAGAACATGCCACTTGGGCACAAGCAGGTAATTCAAGCAAAGGACGACTAAAAGACTAACACCAGATCACAGAAGAGCACCAACAGCAGATCACTCATACAACAGCCTCAACAACAGATGTCTAAAACAACAGAACCAGCACCAACAATAAGTTGGCAGCTACGGCATTTTTGCACACCGAGGGAACGTAAATATGCAAAACTGTGAGCCGCCAAAAGCCAGAGCTAAAACATGCAGGCGAGATAAAAGGTCGCCGACATCCGCACCTGCCAGCTCCGTAATTGCCAATTTCATAATAAGAACTAGCGGAGTGTTTATATATTCGTCAGCTTAAATTGAGCATAAGACTGCGTATACATACACTGGCCAATGTTAGTACCACTACCCAAAAACCACACAATCAAAACAGAATTAGTAAGGACGTGAGAAAAACACGAAAACTGAGAAGTGATTGATAAGTTTACTGTTATAGAAACTTATTTGTGAAAAAAAATGATTAACATTTTATTTATTCTACCCCTGGTACCGTATATATGCAAAAACCTAACCACTGCACAGGATAAGTAAGTGTCCATAAGAGTTTACTCACATCATACATGACTTTTTTTTCCTTTTGTATATCTGGTCACTTCAATATTCACTCTACTTTAGGTGTGAAATGTTTCGTGCAGAAGTGAAAACAAACTCATGATCATGTGAACTAATAGGTGGGAGAGTTTATAAATACAGTCCCCGGTGCTGTATGCTTAATTTCTTAAATTGTAGTCGTGTATAAGACTGCCTATATAAACGTTTGTCTTCGTCCATACTGGTCTCCAACATTATGCAATAATACAACCAAACAATTATGTTTGATAATACCGGTACTTTATGTCATGGAAAATTATGCATTGCATAAAATTTTCAGGATGTTTACAAATACGACTACTGCTGTCGTATTCATAAAGGGTCTTAGCCTGTTTCTACAGGGCAAGAGCCCCCACAGCAGCAAAAAAAAATAAAAAATGTTACAAGTAATGTTCTTTTGTCGTATCTTCCATGTTATTCTAACTTCAATTTGGTGGTAATGTGTTCGGCAGCTGTAGGGGTCAATATTAAAGTATGTGCAAACGAAGCTTAGGCTCAGGAATGTTTATGAATATGGCTCCTGGTCGCAATTTTACAGGCAATCGTATTTTTAGTGCTTGGGAGATTTTTTCCTGGTTATCCCCCCTCCCCGCCCCTTGTCATTTCCGTGTTGGATTGGCGATTTTGCAATATTGTAACATTCTGTTTGCCTGTATTTCAGAGGGAATCTCTGCTTGGTATTGTGGTCTACCCAGCAGGAGGTCAGGCAAAAGAACCAAGTTCTTGTGGACGTGTTTGGAGAATGAGGTGGTTGAGAGAAGAAAAGCAAGACCATTTTTTTTTTTCTTTTTTAATGCAAGGAAGAAGGAACCACAGGCCAGGAGCGCACACTGTCCCTACTTAGAAAAAACAAAAACATTACAACACAGAGTTAAATTCAAGATTCGTTCATTTCAAGATGCCTGGACACACTGCGTTTGAAGACTGGAGCTCATAGGAAGTAGGAAATAGGGACAGAGGGAAACAGTGCAAGAGTTGACTTATTGCATAAATGAAGGACTGGAAGTAATGGTTAACTCTTGCATTAGAGACTTCGACAGAAAAAGGATGAGAGTTTATTGCTAGATGGATGCTGCGTGCCGATTACATAGGTGGAGGGATGCAAGCAGACAGTTCAGAGGAGCAGTGACCATTGAAGTAACGATAGAAAAGAGATAAAGATAAAACAGTGCAGTGAAGAGAGAGTTCGAAAGGAGCAAGTATGAGGAGGAGAGTTAATGAGACAAAAAGCCTTTGACTTCACCTTGCTGAGAAGAACTGTATGTGCGGAGCCTCCCCACACGTGAGAGTTGTACTCTACACAGGGGACGAATACAACCCAATTATAAAGTCAAGAACTGTGCAGGGGTAAAGAAGGTACAGAGTCTGTTTAGCACTTCTGATCTCTTGGATGCAGAATTTACAAGACATGAAGTATTATCTTTCTACGATAATTCCAAGAGAATGAAACCCCAAATATATTTAACCCCTTAACCACTGGGATGTCGGAAGCGGTCCCTGCATGTCCCGCAGGGATAATCGCGCTCCGACTGACTTTTAAAAATATTTGCCAAAAATCAGTCATTAGTCCTAAAATATTATAATTATATATGCTTATGGCACATACCTTCAGCTTTCTCCTGGGATGTTTGTTGAGCCTTCGTCGACTACCGTAGGAATTGTGGAGACTTCTGAAGTTGGGTAACGAAGTCTCCACTTTACACTTCCCGACACCCCGTAATATGATTACCACTCCCTGATATTATCACTAGAAACATTATTCTATGATTTTCAAGTAGTTTGGAATCCATACTCCCAAAAAAAAAATATGTGAAAACAATGTAAACTACAAGTGTGTACCAGCTTCCCACCAGCCTCGTTCACCACTGGTATTCTGCCATTTATTATTTATAACACACTCACGGCTCACACTTTATATTCCTAGTACTTTATTACACTTATATATATCTACAGTATTTATCCATAAGTTTCCTTCAGTAATAGTTTATTTTCACTACAGGCATTCACTTTCTCGTTCAGTAAACTACGTACAGAGCGAAGCTTTGACTTTCATCGTCATTGCTCCACGTATTTGTACTCATATTCTTATATTACTAATTATTTAAATTTCTATTTACATTTTCTATTGGATTAACATTATTTACACGTCTGTTTTATTTACACTATGTTATGCACTGTCACTTGTACAGTAGTAACTTATAAAACTATATTCCACTGTTCAATAATATTTACACCCAATGCTTTCACTTGCTTTTTACACATTATTTACACATTATTTACATTTCCACTTGCACTGTTTTAGAACTGCTTCAGGCTGTGATAATCAAAGAAGCAGGTTACGCAGAGGGGAACCTGGCACTCTGCACACTGCCAAGAGATGCGTTTGTGCTCAGGTGTGCATCTGGTGGTATGTGCACACACCTGGTACCTGCGGATCGCAGCCTTCCTCTTCGTTGTTGCAGGCATTTGCACCAGTCTGTGCTGATCCATGTACGCCCTCTGCTCAAGTCTGTCAGGAAGTCTAACAGAATGGCGCCTTGGAGCTGTTGCTGTCACCCTATCATACCTCTCAAGCAGCTGCTGAACACAAGTCCTGGCGAACAACCTCAGGGAGAAGGATTTTGGTGACTTTACTTTCATCTTGTACAGGATGAAGGCATTCAGGATCGTTATGTCAATGAGATGCAGAAACACTTTCCTATACCACCTAGTATTCTTCCTGAGGCAGTCGATCTCTCCAGTCATCATGTTGGACTTGTCCACGTGCCGCATGTTGATACAGTAGTCGATGACAGCATCAGGTTTCATTACAGGTTCGCCTGTCCTATGGTCGACCTTCCCACTGTCATTCAGTTCCCCCTTGTGTACGGTGGTGAGCATGTGCACGACCCTCTTGTCATGCCACCGTATTGCCAGCATGTTCTCAGAATTGCGTTGGTGCACCTCTCCTCACTGCAAATTTCCTGCCTTGGGGAATTTGGGGAAGTGGGCACGATTACTATTGACAGTGCCGCAGGAGCCGATGCTGTGCTCTGAAAGGTATTTAGCAAGTTTCGGTGCTCTATAGTAGTCGTCAGTAGACAGCACATGACTCCCACCAAAATACCTTTCAAGTACACAGCCTGAGAAGCCAAGGGGGTGTGTTTTGTTCAGATCGACAGTGCTGGCTGAATAGATGACGAAGTCAAGGATGTACCCCATCTTACAGTCACACAGTACAAAGAACTTGATTCCAAACTGATGACGTTTGCTTGGAATGTACTGTATGAACCTTAGAAGTCCCCTGAACAGAACCAAGAATTCGTCTATGACATCCCTCTGAAATGGGTGGAAGAATGACATAAATTTATCCTTCATTCTGTTCAGAATCTCCCGGATCTTCCAGAGTGGGTCAGTCTGGGAAGGTACATCGTTGTTGGTGAAGTGCAGGTTTCCCATAATGTTACAGAAGCAATCTCTGGCCATGTAGTTATTGAAGGTGGGTGAGGGAAGTAAGGGGTCCATGGACCAGTAATCTTCCAATCCACGCTTCCTTGAATGGGGCATGAGAAGCATGAGGGCGAACAACACATACAGTTCCTGCACTCCAAGCACGGTCCAGTGTTGCATTTTCGCTGCACCTGCACCACTTGCAGCACATTGTGACTCGTACCTGTTGGTCTCAACACATATGTGCTGCATGACTTCATCATCAAGGAAGGCCAAAAGGTAGTCCACACACTCAGCATCCCCGTCAAGAGTGAAGGCAGGCTGTATCCCAGAGGAACTCTCGTCGAAGTGGAGTTGTTCTGGGACAAAATCGGAACCTTCCGTCCACACCAAGGCGTCCAGGGTTCCCTCTCGTGGCAGTGTAGGCTGGGTGAGGGTGGATAAGGGTGGTGTGAGGCAGACTGGGCTGTTTCAAGGTCACCCTGACTGACCCTAGGTTGTCATGTACCACTAGGAGCCCTTACTCTAGAAGCTACTCTCCTTTAATAACGAGTAAGGGATTTACCTCGTCCCCTACGGCCTGCCTTCAACTTAGGTGCTGGTGGAGACGCTGACGATGAAGACTGAGGAGAAATTTCCGCTGAAGAGGTGGAAGATACTAGCAAAGTGGGGCTGGGAGAGCAGGGAGGTGATTCACTTCGGGACTCATGGTGGGCTGGGTCATGCTGGGCCATTGTTCCGGGGCTAACCCACCTCCTGTTCATTCCCTTCCCATATTCCTCCCCTTGCTGCACTAAGGGCTAATTTCCCTTGGAGCCAGGACTAACTTGGGACACTGAAGCACTCGTACTGGCAGTTTCTGTCACGATTTCCTCCCCAGGCTCATCACATGACTCACTCAAAAGATCAAAGTCATTATCCATCATTATCATCGACAAATCAGTCAGTTCACGTTCCATAGCAGAGTCACTTAGTCCTTTACCCCTTCCCACACGAGGTTTAGTAGGGGTAGAGGTCACAGGGCCCTTTGCGATGGGCGCAGATGCAGTAGAAATGGAGGGGCGCGAGAGTGACATGGTTTCGTCTCGATATATGACATTGAACTGAATGACATGGCGTATATGGGCAGGCAAGGGTTGACAATGTCAGTGTGGTGACGGCTGCTAATTTATATGTTATGAAATGATTGGCAGGAAATCTAGACAGTACATAATAAATTAGGTAGTTCCAGGTGAATGTAAATATCACTTAGGCTTCTCCCTTATATTTTTATTATGAGAACAGGTCATATGGTATATTTCAAGGGTAAATAAACAGGGAAAATTAGCAAACGAGTGCACTTGGGGTGTTGCCAGGTGATAATTTCCCCATTCCAGGTGAATGGCAGTATCAATTACCTTTTCTCTTTTTTATATATATTATTTTGTATAAGAATACGGCATAGGGCACATTTCAATGGATGAAATGAGTGGAAAAATCCGAGCAGGATTTGTGTAGCGCAGCGCGGCCGGGCAGGCGGGAGGAGAGGGTAATGGAGGGGAGGTAAGGAGGGTCAAGGACAGGGGAAAACTGGTTAAATTGTCAACAATGGATTGGAGTACAAATAACGTAAATGGGCAGGGAAGGTTTGACAATGTCAGGGTGGTGACAGCTGCTAAATTACATGCTGTGAAATGATTGGCAGGAAATCTAGACAATACATAATAAATTAGGTAGTTCCAGGTGAATGTAAATATCACTTAGGCTTCTCCCTTCCTTTCTTATATATATTTTTATAACGAGGATCAGTCATACGGCATATTTCAAGGGGAAATAAGCAAGGAAAATTAGCGAACGAGTTCACTTGGGGTGTTACCAGGTGATAATTAGCCAATTCCAGGTGTATGGCACTATCAATTTCCTTTTTTTTTTAAATATATTATTTTGTATAAGAATTGGGCATAGGGCTTATTTCAATGGATGAAATCAGTGGAAAATTCGGGGGAAGATTTGCTTAGCGTGGCGCGGCCGGGCAGGCGAGAGGAGAGGGTAATGGAGGGGAGGTAGGGAGGGGAGTCAAGAAAGGGAAAAATGGCTAAATTGTCAACAATGGATGGGAGTACAGATGACATTAGCAGCGCTGACTATTGTTAGACGCTGGCACCACTTGAAAGCCCGGGAGGATTCAAATTAACACTGAATCACAAAAGTGATGCCCCACAGTATGATTCATTGCACCCGAGTGTCACGAAAGTGATGCCCCACAGTTAAAGGGTTAAGGATGATGCAGGATTGAGCTGGATATTATTATACATTAATGGTTACTCCTGCGGAAGATTTTGTTGGGTTGATAGGTATAAGAACTGGGTCTTTGATGCATTAAGAACATGATTACTTTTATCCCTGTCAGAGATATGAGCCAAGTCAGTAATCAGCTGTGCCATAACCTCATCATTTGTTTGTTGAAGTAACTGCTGAGATGGACGTTGTGAGAACCAAATGGACAGGTGAAGGGTGGAATCATCAGCATATGAGTGGATAGGTTTACATGTACAGCTTAGAAGAGTCATTGGTGAATAAAAGGAAGAGTGTTGGTTATAGGACAGGGCCCTGAGGAACACCACTGTTGATAAATCTAGGAGAAGAATGGTGGCCGTCTACAACTGCAGCTATAGAACGACCAGAAAGGAAACTATTGATGTAGGCACAGATAGAGGGAGCGAAACTGTAAGAGGGCAGTTTGGATACTAAAGAGTTATGTCAGACTTGATCGACAGTCTTTGAGATGTCAAGTGTAATGGCAAAGCTTTCGCCAAAGTCCCAAAAGGAGGATGACCAGGAGTCTGAAAGCTGTGTGAGAAGATTGCCATTGGAACAACATCGCTGACAGAACTCGTACTGACAATCAGAAAGAAGACTGTGATAGGAAAGATGCTCTAAAATGTTTCTCTTAACCCACCCCATCCCGACCACTTTTCCACCACTGACTCCCCCCAGTCCCGACCATTTTTGGAAATTTTTTTTTTTGGCTCAAACCTCCGCTTTTGTGAGAAACATCGAAAATTCATAGAGAAATTGCTCACCTGAGGTTTAAAATACTCGATCCAGGTAGGAGTACCTCCTTACCTTACAGGGTTTTCTCTCAGGCTGGCTGCAAAGAAAACGAGTTCTATGGGAGGATAACTATTCCACACCACTCATAAACGGTATTTATTTATTTATTTGGTACGAATTTATATGTTGTACGAGAGTATGTTGGTTTTCAAACGGTAATATAGGCATTATAAGCATTGTTTCACTCACTAAATCATCACCATTCCTGACCTTTTTTTGCCACATTACCTGATCATCATTTCTGACTGTTTCTTCCTCTAATGTTTGTCCTCCACATTGTCATCGATTGGGGAATCACTTTGGCCCTGAATTTCGTACCGTGGCATGACATGGCTTTACTGGCCATGTCACTGATAACAGGTGAATTGCTGAGAAAAGAGCATGCAGGGGGGGGGAGGAGGTCATGCTGGGTAAGGCATTGTTCCTGCCTGGCATCTTGTAGAGGAAGGTGTCCCGTGTATACGTGCCAAAAATCACTCGCAAAAATTGAAAATTGTGCAAATTAGGGACCTTGCAATTGATTCGCGTTTATGTACATCTACGGGATTGTCAGTGACAAAATGTGTGGACGTTAATTCACGTCGACGGGACGCCGCGGGTTAAGAATAGACTCAAAAACTTTTTGAGACACAGGATGTTAAAGCAATTGGGAGACAGAGAGCTGGGAATGGTCACCCTTCTCTGGGACAGGCTGAATTAGAGGAAACTTCCAACAAGAAGGAAAGGTACAGGTTGCTAGACAAAGGCAATTGAGTATACTTAAGCAGGGTGTAAGCACAGAAGCACAGTTCTTGAGGACAACAGGAATGACCCCATTAGGCCCATATGCCTTGTTACTATTGAGGTCAGTACTGGCAGAAAATACATCAACTGAAGACATTTTTATGTCAGCCATGAGGTAGTCAGAGGGGGGAAGTGATGGAGGAACAGTACCGGAGTCTTCTAAGGTGAAATTGAAGGGAAAAGTCTGAGCGAAGAGATCTCCTTTTTCAGTAGAAGAAATAGCAACAGAGCCATCAGAGTAGAAAAAAATGAGGGAAGGATGATGAGTTAAAGTTGTTGGAAAGATTTTTGGTGATGTGCCAGAAGGAGCATGAATATTAAATTTGTGTTGGAGAGTTGAGACAATTAATATGGATGAAGTTATTTTTACCAGGACGAAGAATAGACTTAGCACAATTCCGAGCAGAAACATAAAAAGATGTGATTCAGGGGCAAATTGGCTCTGGTACTTTTTATAGGCCCTCTCCTTGTTGCGGACAGCATTAGAACATGCGTGATTAAACCAAGACATTTTTTGAATTAGTCAAAGGATATAAGAAGGGAATGTATGCTTCCATGCCCGAGGGAATAGCCTCCTTTAGGGTCCACAGGCCATACTAGAGCAATAGGACGGTGATAGGATAGATAATAAGTTTGTGATTCGAGGAGTCCAATGGAGACGAAAAATTAACAGCATAAGCAGAATGATTAGTTGTAAGGAAGAGGTCAAGACTAGTATGTTGGAACTCTTTCCAAGTCGGTCAGGGACACGGGTAGAGTGCTGTACAAAGTGCACTTGGTCATTAAAGATAGAAAAGATGTAGGCTTGTTCACCATGTGGATCAATGAAAGGAGAGAAGAGCCAAAGGTGGTGGTGAACATTGAAATCTCCTAGAATGGAAAATTCACAGAAAGGAAAAAAAGGATACAATGTGTTCCATCGTAGAAGTAAGTCAAAGAATCTATCATAATCTGTAGAATTAGGAGATAAGTAAACATCACATATATATTTAGTCAGAGAGTGACAGGAAAGTCGAAGCCAAAGAACTGAGAATTCAGAATAATCAAGTTTAGGAACATGAGAGTAATACAAGTCGTTGCATATATTTAGACAATAGCCATATTTGGCTTTGGAATGAGTATACAGAAAGTAGGAGGATACAGTGAAAGGATTGCCATCATATCCCTTAGACAGATGAGTCTCAGTTAAGAACAGGTGAGGTACTGAGAGGGAAATGTGGTGAGAACGTGATGTTTAGAGGAGGAAAGGCTGAATAGATTGCAGAAATGAAGAAGAGCGAGACAGACAGTGGTTCCAGGCAACTCGGTTGAGTTGTCACTGGGAGATAGATAGACAGATGGTGTGGGCATTTATGGTCCCATCCCTCCTGGAACTCCACAGCTTGGTCCAATGATGCATTTTTGTTTTATAGAATAGGAAGTGTAGTGTGTAATGTGCATGAAGTTTGGTGTTGACAAAGAAACTTGTATTGGAGAGTGTGGTAGCCTACTCTCTGTCTCACCGTTAGGCTTCCAATCACTGTATGTTTATATGTATTTCCCTACCTATCTGTTTATCTAGCAGTTCATCTGTCTATCAATGAGCATATCTATTTGTATGTCTATTTCTCTCCGTAGCTGTTTTTTTGTCTATATCTACCTATCTGTTTCCCAATCTCTGTGTATCTAAACCCTCTACTTGAATTCGCCTTTCTGTCTGCTCGACTGCATCTGTATCACTGTCTGCTTCCCTCTCTGTATCTGTACCTGTATCTATCACTCAGTCAGTCAGCCAAGCAATCAGTCTATCTATCTATCTATCTATGTGACTGTTTGCCTTTCTATCTTTGTCTTAGTCTGTCGGAAAAATTTTTCGGGGGGCTACTTAAGAATGGTCGCACAAGGAGGCTACTGCTATCTATCATATTGATTTTTATATGCCTGACTCTATGTATATTTCATTCTTTCTATATGACATATATATATATATATATATATATACCCCTGGGGGTAGGGGGGTCTGTCAAGAATACTCCCCCAGTATCCCTGCTTGTCGTAAAAGGCGACTAAAAGGGTTGGCGGAGGGTTAGTGCCCCTCCCCGGAAAACAACTAACTAAAAAAACAAACAATAAGCCTCGGACAAGGACTGACCAAACGTTGACGACCAAGGACCGGACAAAGGACATTGCAATTGGAACGTGGTATGTAAGAGGAGCAAATGATGAGGTGAAAGAGAGAGAGATTGTCCAGGTGCTTGAGGATGCGAAAGTGGATGTATGTGGAATAACTGAAACAAAATGGAGAGGAGAAAGTGTGAGAGAATGGGAGTATGGATGGGGTATATGTGCAGGAGTAGGTGGGAATGAGAGGGCAAAGGAAGGAGTGTGTATAGTTGTGAGTAAAAGATGGAAGAGGAGCATAAGACAGTATGGATCAGTTGGATCAAGGATTGTGTGGGTAAAGTTGAAAGTTGGAATACAAATGTGGGCGATTGTGTGTGTGTATGCGCCAACGCAAGATCGTGCTAGAAGAGTGAGAGAAGAGTTCTGGACAAATGTGGAAGTGTGCATGGAAAAGTTTGGAAGGAATGATAGAGTGTTTTTGATTGGTGATATGAATGGTAAAGTTGGGAATGTGAAGGTGGATGGAATAGTTGGTGAGTGGGGTGTGCCTGCTGAGATAGATGAGAATGGGAGTGCGTTAGTGGACATTTGTGCTGGGAGGGGGTTGGTGATAGCCAATACCCTCTTCAGGCATAAAATGATCCACAGGTATACATGGCGAGTGATGAGAAGGGTGGGTGGTGAATTGAGTGAAAGGAAGGCAATGATTGATTATGTGTGTGTGGATGAAAGGATGCGAAGATGTATATTGGATGCAAGAGTTTATAGAGGTTGGGGGAGTGGACTTTCTGACCACTACTTGGTGGTGGCCAGAGTTAAAGTTCAAGTAAGATGGAGGAATAGAAGAAGGGAAAGACGAGAGGAAGGAGTAGTTGCAAGGAGAGTGGAAAGGTTACAAGAGGATGAGAAAAAGGCAGAGTATAAGAGAGAAGTGGAGGAACGATTGGGCAAATATGAGTTGGAGCAGATGGGGGACGTGGAAGGTGTGTGTAGAATATTTACAGAAGAAACATGTGCAGCATGTGATGTGGTGTGTGGAAGGAAGAGAAGACGGAGGGGGTGCAAGGAACAGCGTGGTGGACTGAAGAGGTGAAACAGGCTGTGGCACAAAAGAAGAAAGCATACAATGAATGGATGAGAAATAGGGACGTGGAAGAAGTTGAGAGGCGGAAGAGAGAGTTATATGTAGAAAGGAAGAGAGGTGAAAAGATTAGTAAGAGAGAGTAAGAAGAGAGTGGATGAAGAATTTGGAAGGAATTTGAGTGTAAAGTGGAGGGACTGTAAGAAAATGTTCTGGAAAGAGGTGAAAAGAGTAAGACAGGGTGGAAGTGAAGTTAGCAGGGGAGTGAAAGATAAAAATGGTAGATTACTAGTGGAGAAGGGAGAAAAAGTGAGCAGATGGAGAGAACACTTTAAGGAATTGTTGAACGCGGAGGATGAAAGTAATGCAAGTATAAGTGGCTGGGGAATGGCTGGGAGAAGGAGGGAGGTGAGAAGACAGGAAGAAATCAGTAGGATAGAAGTTGTGCAAGCAATGAAGAAAGTTAAATCAGGGAAAGCCCCAGGAATTGATGGAGTGTGTGGTGAAATGTTGAAGCATGGGGGAGAGATAGTAGTAGAATGGATGTGGAAGATGTGCAGATTGGCCTGGGAGGAAGGTAGAGTCCCGGAGGATTGGAAGTCAGGTATAATTATTCCCTTGTACAAAGGAAAAGGGGAAAAAGAAGTGTGTGGTAATCATAGGGGCATTTGTCTTCTTAGTATAATACGAAAAGTGTATGGTAGGATACTTATTGACAGAGTTAGAGAAAGAACAGAGAAATTAGTGGGAGAAGAACAGGGAGGCTTTAGGAAGGGAAGAGGTTGTGTAGATCAGATATTCATTCTCAGATCTTTAGTGGAAAAGTTTCTAGAGAAGGGAAAGAAGTTGTATGCAGCTTTCATGGATTTGGAGAAAGCATATGACAGGGTGGATAGACTAGGATTGTGGAAAGTGTTAAGAATATATGGAATAGATGGGAAGTTGTTGAATGCTGTGAAGAGTATGTACGATGGTGCGAAGGCTGCAGTGCGTGTGGATGGTGAACTAAGTGAATTTTTCTCTTTGAAAGTTGGGTTGAAACAGGGATGTGTCATGTCTCCATGGTTGTTCAATCTGTACATGGATGGGGTAATAAAAGAGGTACAAGGCAGGGTAGTGGATGTTGGAGTGGCCCTGGTGAGAGAGGATAGTGTTTGGAAACTCCCTGTACTGTTGTTTGCAGATGATACCGTGTTGTTGAGTGAAGACGAAGGAGAGCTGCAAGGCTTGGTGGATGAGTTTGAGAGAGTGTGTAGGAAACGGAATCTAAAGGTGAATGTAGGGAAGAGTAAAGTGATGGTCTTTGAGAGAGGTGAAGTCAGTGAATGTACAGCGAGGTTGGATGGTGAGGAATTGGAAAATGTGAGTACGTTTAAGTACTTGGGTAGTGTGATGAGTAAGGATGAAGGTTTGGAGGGTGAAGTGCTTGAAAGGGTACAGCAGGGAAGAAAGGTTGCTGGTTCTTTGAAAGCAGTAATAAGAAACAGGGAAGTGAGCATGGAAGTGAAAAAGTTACTACATGACAGTATTGTGATACCAACTCTAACGTACGGAAGTGAAGCGTGGACGTTGTTGGAAGGACACAAGTCAAGAGTGAGAGCCGTGGAAATGAGTTATTTAAGAGGAGCCTGTGGAGTCACATGGAGAGACAGGCTGACGAATGAGGATATAAAGGAGCATTGTGGTGTTGATGTGGATGTGATAGGAAGCGTTATGAGGAACACACTGAGGTGGTTTGGCCATGTGGAGAGGATGGAGGGCGAAAGACTGACGAAGAGAGTGTATGTGAGTGAGGTGGAGGGGGGAAAGAGGGAGGGGAGGCCGAGGATGAGATGGAGAGATGGGGTGGAGAGGTATTTGAGAGCGGGTGGTGTGAGTTGGGAGCAGGGGAGTGAAATGGCGGGGGACAGGGCGACTTGGAGGCAATTTGTTTGTGGCCACCCCAAACGGGATTGAGGCGTCTGGCAATATATATATATATATATATATATATATATATATATATATATATATATTGTTACATAGCCAATGATTTCATCATCCATTGTATAATTCTAACGTACAGTATGCTGCATGTTTGATCACGATTCGCCTCGTGGCTTCCATAGTGACCAGGCTTGCGTGTTCTACCTCACTCCCCCCTTCTCCCCCTTATAGTAGAGTAAGTCGTTCTTTCTGTTGTTCAGAGCAGGAGTGTCAACTCTTCGTCCTCTGTGCCCTCATTTGCGCGTCCTTCTTGCAAGTTGAATCAAGCTCTGCCGGCCCCTATATAATCAGCTCAGTCTCTGCATTAATTGCCACTTCGATCTATTCCTCATTTTGTTGACATCTCCGTCCTCCCCTGTATAGTGTATTATTATTTTTGGGAGTGCTCAGGAAGTCTCCAGCCATCTAGCTGCTGTATAATTTGAGTATAAGTGTTGTTACCATTTTTCTTGTACTGTATGGCCTAAGGCGTTAATTAGTAGGCCTGGTAAGGTTTTTGTGATTCATGTCGAGTTTTTAATGTCAGCCAATATTAATAATATTTTGTATCTGTAATAATATATCTTGCTTTAACTGAGCATTATCCGGTTTTCTCATTTATCAGGGCTGACTTAGATAAATTTGCTCTTGCTAAATTAGTGTTAATAAAGGCTATTGCAGTTAACCATATATGTAACCTGTTTTGCCATTACATTATCCTTATGAGTCCTGAATGTTTAGTTGTTAGTTTGAGCATTAAACTTTAACTTGTAATTTTACGTAAGTCTTTTGTTTTGAACCTGGAACTTTGCGGGACAGTAGTGATTTTAGTATTCTCACTTGAAGTGTCCATTATCTCTCTCTGTTCCATAACATAAATTTGGCGACCTCTTATCAGGATATTCAGGATATTATCATAAGGATATTGTTTGATATTTTGTGACTGTGATTTATTCATGATGTCTGCTATTACTACTCTTCATAAAGCCAAAGATTTTTTGTCAAATGTGCAATCATTGTGTGATGTAGAAAACAGAACAAAGAATGAACTTAAGCTTGTTGCTCAACAATTGGAAATTGTTGTTCGCTCTCATCATTCTAAAGATCAAACTGTTGACATGATTAATGAAAGCTTGTTTAATGTAACTCCTCCAGATAAGCAAACGCACATTGAAATAGCTAAGTTACAGCTAGCCCTGCAGGAGGCTCGTGCTAAGGAGGCTGAGTCTCAGGCTCGTATTCAGGAGGCACAGGCACAAATTGAAATTGCTAGGATTCAGGCAGACCATGAGTATCGCATGAAACAAAGTGGAACTGGATCATCTAGCTCTGATGATTTTGATGTGGCTAAAAATGTTAAACTTGTCCCTCCTTTTAATGAATCTGATTTAACAAAGTATTTTCAGTTGTTTGAGAGGGTAGCTACAGGTTTTAATTGACCCAAAAAGTATTGGCCAGTACTCCTACAGAGTGTTCTCACCGGTAAAGCTCAAGTAACTTATGCATCTTTGCCTCAGGATCAATCTGATAATTATGATGTAGTTAAGAGCTTGATTCTTAAGATCTATGAGCTTGTTCCTGAAGCCTATAGAGTAAAATTTAGGACAACTTATAAGCAAGATAAGCAATCTCATGTTGAGTATGCAAAAATCAAAGAAGATCTGTTAGAGCAGTGGTTAAATTCTTAGAATGTAAATTCCGATTTTGATAAATTTAAGCAGATGATTTTGCTGGAGGACTTCAAAAGGTGTAGTAATAAAGATGTAACCCTATATCTTGGTGAGAAAATAATAGATAATTTGTCTGATGCTGCAGTTTTAGTTGATGAATATGTTCTCACTCTCAGGAGATATTCTAAAGAAAAAACGAAAGCTGAGAGTAAGTACGTTGCCTCTACTCAGAGTACAGGTAACAGGAAAGAGAATAAAGATGATGTTTCTCAGGAAGTAAATACCAGCTTCACCTCTAGATTTCAGAAAAGTAAATGTACTTACTGTAGTAAGCTTGGTCATACTACGGAGAAATGTTTCAGGAGACAGTGTGATGTGAACAAAAAGGAGTCTTTAAATATTCAGTCAATTGGTCTAGTGTCCACCCTTGGGAGTTCCCAGAATTCTTTAACCGAGTTAACTGAACCTGCTTTGAGGGGTAAATTAAATTCTCATGAGGAAGCTCCTCTTTTGAAGAGTAACGTGGGTGACACTCTCAAGAGTTCATGTGCTAATTTCCTGTCTGATGGTTTTGTCAGTCCTCTGGACAGTAATGACAGGAAATCAGTTAAAATATATCGTGATACAGGTGCTTGCCAATCCCTTATGCTCACCAGTGTTCTAGGCTCTAATGTTAATTCCTCCGATGATACTGTAATCTTATAAGGTGTAGGGAATAATTACTTCTCTGTCCCTCTGTGCAGAGTGAATTTAGAGTCTGGTTTTGTTAATGGTTCCGTTATGGTTGGGTTGGTTGAGACACTCCCAATGTCAGGTGTAACTTTCTTACTTGGAAATGATATTGGTGGAAGTCAAGAGTGTCCAGCTCCTCAGTTGTCTAGTGAACCAGTGACTGCGACCCAGGATTGTGATGTCCCTGATGTGTTCTCTGCATGTGCTGTCACTAGGGCTAAGTCTAAAGTTACTGGTGACTTAGAGGATAATGATGATGATGATGTTATCCTAGCTGACACTTTTCTTGCTAATTTGGACCACTCACCAGATGAGGCAGTACCCCGTAGTGTTCATAATTTGTCTCGTCAAGAGTTGGTTGAGTTGCAGGTGGCTGACCCTGAGTTGAAAGGTCTAGCTAACTCTGCTTGCAGTGAGGAAGAGTCAGCTGGTGCTTCTACTTGTTATTATATAAAGTCAGGAGTACTTATGAGAAAGTGGAGACCCCCAAAAGCATCAGCCAACTGTGAATGGGAGGTTGTACATCAAGTTGTCATCCCTTGTGTTTGTAGGCAGGATATCATTAGAGTGGCTCATGATTCCAGTTCGGCAGGACACCTTGGAGTGAGGAAGACTGTGGCACGCATTTTGAAACACTTCTACTGGCCAGGTATCTTCAGAGATGTTTCCTGGTATTGTAAGTCTTGTCACACCTGTCAAGTTGTGGGGAAGTGTAATCAGACCGAAAAGGTTGCACCTCTAGTTCCCATTCCTCCTTTTGAGGCACCTTTCACCCGTGTGTTGGTGGATATTGTGGGCCCTCTTCCTAAGACTTCTTCAGGATTTTCTTATGTGTTGACCCTGATTGATATGGCTACTCGTTATCCTGAAGCCATTCCACTTAGAAATATCTCAGCAAAGAACGTGGTTAAGGAAATGCTAGGGTTCTTTACCAAGTTTGGTCTGCCCAAGGAGGTACAGTCAGACCGGGGAAGTAATTTCATGTCAAATGTTTTCAAGCAGTCTCTGAAAGAGTTGGGCATCACCCAGATCACGTCTTCAGCTTACCATCTCCAGACCCAAGGAGCATTGGAGAGATATCATCAAACACTCAATTCGATGCTCAGGCAATACTGTTTGGAACATCAGAAAGACTGGGATAAAGGTCTTCCATTCGTTGTATTTGCTGCAAGAGAATCTCCAAATGAATCACTGGGCTTCTCACCCTTTGAACTACTGTTTGGCCATGAAGAGGACCCCTTAAGCTACTCAAGGAATGCTGGCTGTCGGAGGAAGATGATGTCAACCTGCTGGAGTATGTGATGAAGTTCAAAGAACGGCTGTCCACTGCTTTACAGCTGGTGAGAGAGAATTTAGGAGCTGCTCAGGAGAAGATGAAGACTTGGTATGATAAGAAGTCCAGGTTACGCCACTTTCAGCCAGGAGATCAGGTTTTGATTCTGCTACCGGTGCATGGGCAACCTCTTCAAGCCAAGTTTAGTGGTCCTTATTTCGTGGAGAAGAAACTCAGTGATGTCAACTATGTCATCGCCACACCAGATCATAGAAAGAACAAGCAACTTTGTCACATCAACATGCTAAAGTTATATCACAGGCGGGACGAAAATAACCCAGTCTGCACTGTAGCTGTTCCACCCGAGTCTGCAAGTGAAGTTCTCCCATGCAGCATGAGCCTGAGTGATAGTTTGGGGAAGAATGCTGATATCATGAATGATCTCCAGACTAAGCTTTCTCATCTAGCTCCCAAGGAAAGGCAGGAGTTTTCGGTATTACTGCAGGAGTACCCGCAAGTGTTCCGTGCCACTCCAGGAAGAACCACTGTGTTGATGCATGATGTCGATGTTGGAGACGCAAAGCCAATTAAAATGCCTCCTTACCGTGTGAACCCAGTGAAAGTTCCTCTCATCGAGAAGGAGCTTGGCTACCTGTTGGACCACAAGATGATTGAGCCCTGTCAGAGCGAGTGGAGTTCTCCTGTCACTCTAGTCCCTAAGCCAGGTGGGTCACAGCGGCTTTGCATCGACTACAGACGTGTTAATCAGATAACCAAAACAGACACTTACCCTCTCCCTCGTGTGGAAGATTGCATAGACAAGATCGGAAAGGCTAGGTACATAAGTAAGTGTGATTTGTTAAAGGGATACTGGCAAGTACCTATGACTGAACGTGCTAGGGAGATCTCATGTTTTGTAACACTATGAAAGACTTTTGCATGTTCTGTAATGCCATATGGTATGAAGAATGCACCAGCCACTTTTCAGAAGCTCATGAATGTTGTAACAGAGGGTTTGGCAGGGTGTGTTGTTTATATTAATGATGTATTAATCTTCAATGACAACTGGAAAGATCACCTATGCCATGTCAGTAAATTTCTTGAGCATTTGTTTCAGGCTAATCTTGTAGCTGATTTATCAAAATGTGAGTTTGGCCAAGCTAAAGTTCAGTACCTTGGGTACGTAATTGGCGATGGACACTTTGCACCACCAGGAGCTAAGGTTCAGGTTGTAAGTGATCTTCCCAGACCTAAAAGTAGGAAAGAGCTACAAAGATTTTTGGGAATGGTAGGTTATTACAAGAGATTTGTTCTTAACTTTTCAATTCTTGTATCACCACTTACAGACCTACTGAAAAAGGGAGTTAAATTTGTCTGGACCGATAACTGTGAATCCTCTTTCAGTAAACTTAAAGCTATCCTATTAAGTCAGCCAGTGCTCGCTACTTCAAATTTTGCTAAGCCTTTTAAGATGGCTGATGATGCAAGTGATACAGGATCTGGGGCTGTTTTGCTGCAAGAGGATGATCAGGGTATTGAACACCCTGTATCTTATTACAGTAAGAAGTTCACTCCACCTCAAAAGAACTACTCCACTATTGAGAAAGAGCTTTTGGCCTTGATTTTTGGTCTACAGTGTTTTTCATTTTATTTGTGTTCTGGTTTTGACCCCATAGTCATTTATACCAATCATAACCCACTGAAATTCCTTAGTAAGTTTAAAGATAAAAATCAGAGATTGACAAGATGGAGTCTACTTCTTCAGGAGTATTCATTAGACATACAACATGTCAAGAGGAAAGAAAATGTTATTGCAGATTGGTTATCTAGACTTTAGACAGATTGTTTTAGAGTAATAAGAAATTTCCTTTGTAAATTTCTTTTCTTTGTGGGGAGGTGTTACATAGCCTATGATTTCATCATCCATTGTATAATTCTAACGTACAGTATGCTGCATGTTTGATCACGATTCGCCTCGTGGCTTCCATAGTAACCAGGCTTGCGTGTTCTACCTCACTCCCCCCTTCTCCCCCTTATAGTAGAGTAAGTCGTTCTTTCTGTTGTTCAGAGCAGGAGTGTCAACTCTTCGTCCTCTGTGCCCTCATTTGCTCGTCCTTCTTGCAAGTTGAATCAAGCTCTGCCGGCCCCTATATAATCAGCTCAGCCTCTGCATTAGGGCCACTTAGATCTACTACTCATTTTGTTCACATCTCTGTCCTCCCTTGTATAGTATATTATTATTTTTGGGAGTGCTCAGGAAGTCTCCAGCCATCTAGCTGCTATATAATTTGAGTATAAGTGGTGTTACAATTTTTCTTGTACTGAATGGCCTAAGGCGTTAATTCGTAGGCCTGGTAAGGTTTTTGTGATTCATGTCGAGTTTTTAATGTCAGCCAATATTAATAATATTTTGTATCTGTAATAATATATCTTGCTTTAACTGAGCATTTTCCGGTTTTCTCATTTATCAGGGCTGACTTAGATAAATTTGCTCTTGCTAAATTCATGTTAATAGAGGCTATTGCAGTTAACCATATATGTAACCTGTTTTGCCATTACATTATCCTTATGAGTCCTGAATGTTTAGTTGTTAGTTTCAGCATTAAACTTTAACTTGTAATTTTACGTAAGTCTTTTGTTTTGAACCTGGAACTTTGCGGGACAGTAGTGATTTTAGTATTCTCATTTGAAGTGTCCATTATCTCTCTCTGTTCCGTAACAATATATATATATATATATATATATATATATATATATATATATATATATATATATATATATATATATATATATATATATATAATATGTAAATATACATATATATATACATATACATAGATATATACATATACATATATCTATCCATATATATATATATATATATATATATATATATATATATATATATATATATATATATATATATATATATATATATATATATATATATATATACTGCATCTCCTCCTCACTCCACAAACCAACTCATACGTTGCACCTATCTCTTCCGTGAATATCTCTCATACGACTTCCACCTCTTCCATCGGCTCTAACTCATACCTTCCCAATCTTTCTTCCACTATGGTCTTATACTCTGCCATTCTCTCACTGTCTTGCAATTTCTCCACTCTTCTCACAGGAGCTGTTTCCTCCAGTCTTTCCCTTCGTCTCTTCAGCCATTTTCTTTGCAGCCTTACCTTGGCCATCACTACGTGATGGTCCGAGATTCAATTCCCCCACCCTCTCCACACTCTTGCATCCAACACTATTTTTCTCATTCGCTCATCCACACACACACAGTCTATCATTGCCTTTCGTTCAACAAGTTCACCATCCATCCTCTTCATAACCCTCCATGTTTACCTGTGAATCATCTTATGCCGAAAGTAGGTGTTAGCTATTGCTAACCCCTTACCAGCACAGATGTCCAGCAAAGCACTACCATTCCCATCTACTTCAGCTGGCACACCCCACTGACCAACCACTCCATCCACTCGTGCATTCCCGACTTTGACATTCATGTCTCCAATCAAAAACATTTCTCACTCCTCTCAAACTTGTCCATACATGCTTCTACACTCGCCCAAATGTAATAAACAATTTAAATTTCTTCTCCATTGCTACCTGGATTAACAAATGCAGCATCACTATATGCTCATTACACCCTCTTCCCTCTTGGCTACCTGGCTGCTCCCTGAAAGATTTAAACCACAATTTAAGTCTACTACACAGCACCATATCATACAATTTGCCAAACTATTTACAACACTGATACCTCGAAAGTTAGTATCCAATGATGGCGATCCACCTTTGAAAACAGTAAAGAGTTTGGCAGTCACTCACGATGAGGGATACAAGCCCACCATGAATATGCAGTTAAACAATGTGGTTATATACAAAATCCATGGAGTGGACATCAGTTTAAGCAAACCAGGTGGGATGCCATTGAGGCCACGTGCTTTACTGCTTGAGTTTAATTGCTCCGATACTTAGCGAGATGTTATGGGGTCATCTAACAACGGGATGTACACGTTGCTGTGAAATGAATTTTCCAGCAAGTTTGCACATACAGTAGGTCTAACGCTGTGTGCGAGGATAGGGCTTCTTCCCATTTTAGAATTGGTAAATTAATATCACAAAATATCATGGTGCCTTGCATACGAGAGATTTCGGTGATTTGATTGTTATATTTTTTTTCTTTTTTTAATAAGAGAACAGAGGAAGGAAAAACAAATGAATAAAAAAATTAATCCATACACCAAATTACTTGTGTCCTCTGTTCGTAAAATATCTGTAACAGTTAGACTTGAACAGCTGTACGTTGAAGTTTGGAGGGAAACAACTCTGGGGAAGCGAGTTCCAGAGAGATGCAGTTCGGGGAATGAAAGAATTCTGATAGGCATTAGTTCTGCAATATGGCTGATTGACATTCCAGTCATGATTTCATTGTCGATGTTGCGTGGCTGACCGGGTGGATGATTTGTTAACCCAAGTTTGATATACGACAAGATTCATTTCTCAGCTGAATATAAATAGTGTTACTGTTAAGAATACATGACTTGATTATTATGACTGAATGGAACCCTGATTTAATATTAAACAACACACCGTCCCTTGCTCAATTCTTCCTTTTACTGAAAATCTGATACTCTGATAAACTCTGGTAAAAAATCTCTTTTCTCAGTGATTAACCATGATTCTGTCTCTAAATAAGAAAATATATGACACAGGCTACATGCATTAACAAGAAATGCATTAATGTTTTTTTCGTTTCTGAGTTGGGAAGCTTCCATTACCGACAGTGGTATGAGATCGAATGATTTCTAAGCACTTCCCTTGATTATTGTAATTTTCTCCAAAAAAAAAAAAAAAAATTGTACTGTATCGCTAAGCAAACGACGAGGACGAGGAGAACCAATGGCAGTGTAGACCATCATTCGAAAATATCATTCGCTGCTTATAAAATTGGGTTTCGTGTGTCAACAAACTCCATGCCTTCCTGCAAACATAGTTATTTGACCCTGTTATTTATACTGAACGCATTACGGAAGAAGACATGTCCCGCATCAATCCCTGGGAGTATGCACAAAATAAAAATTTTATTAGTTTTCTCCTTCTAGCACCGGATCATCATTCAGTTTTTGTCAGCTACTCTGATCAGGTTCACACATCATTAGCACCTGTATGACTAATAAAAGGCTATCATTTTCAGCATTTTCTAAAACATCATCCACAGCCTCCATTACATCGTCTTCTCCTGCACCTGGAATACAAAAGAACTTTTGTTTAGAGGGTGCACTGCTGAAAAATTCCACCAACCAACGACGGATGGAGTCCCCGACAACTCACGCCTGATGGAGCTCGTTCTTTATCTCTTTAAGAATCTCAGGTTTATTGTATGTAGTTACTGGAATGAGGTTTCTTTTTCTCGCAAATCTTGCACCATTCTGCACTGGCTGGAACTCATCCTGCTTGGTGGGGGGAGAAGTAGCTGCAGTCGGAGTAGGATGGTCAACAGCATTGTGAACCTGGACAGCACCAGTTGCTGGCCGTGCAGAGACCTCCCTTCCAGAGTGTGTCTCACATTATTTTCAGTGAACTCCTCCAGCACATCAACTTTTCGAGTAAGGCCAATAATTTTGTTTTTAGCCTCGGTCAGCTTGTATTAAAAGCTTTGACGTAGTTTGCACATCCTGCAGACAAAGGAGCGGTCTGTATAAAAGGATCTGGTGAAACTCCCGGAGCAGTCTCTGCAAATAATGCTTCAGGGCATTCTGAAGTTCGTTACTATGAAGACTTACAAGAGAAAAACAATAAAGTATTACTAATTAGCACCGGGAAGATATAATGCAACCAAGAGCAGTTAGATTTACAATATCTGCCAGGAAAATAATTATAACTTATACAGTACTTACTGGTGAAGGTTTTGTTGCTGTTAAAACTGTGCAGGAATACTGCAAAAGGATATGTCATTTACTTATCATTCATTTGCTACAGAGAATGGAATGATAACCGTTATGAAGAATGAAGAAATAACAATATCCCATAACTTGAAATACAACAACAATGAAAAGTTCCACACAGAGATAAAATACAGAAGCATATATAGTAGCACCTGAAACATATCAACAATGAAAAGCCACAACAAATGAAAATAAATGAAAACTATTTTATCAAACCTGTAAAGAAATGAGAGAGAAATATCGTTGTAAAATTAATGTAAATAGAAAAACAGTTGGGCAAAAACAAGACCCACCTGGCGTCGAACATGTAAACAAATCCTGACGTAATCACTTCGTTCAGAAATACATCTTTTACAGTTATAAAATACTGGAGCACAAATACAGTGAAAACGATGTCTTAATCCATTAATACTAAAATTAATTCTTGGACAGAAGAAATAAATACAGGCAACACAAATTCCTATGGTTTTCTGAGGACACCTCTTCAGGCCATCTTGCTTGACACGGCAGAAGTAACTGCATATCTATGGTAAAGAGGTGTGGCCGTCAAAGTAAAACAAACTATATACAGTAAATAATTGTTTGTTTACCTTAAAGCAGCGTAGATCGCCATTTAAATCACTTGACATTCAATCACAGAGATAGCACAGAAATAAGCTGAATCACCTATTCTGTACCATCCATCAAACAAAGCTAATCCTGGAAATTAAACACACATATTCACTCAAAACTCACAGACATTAAACAAACAGTACTTCGACTGCACAAACTACACTTGGCAGCCAACAATCAGCTAGTTCACTGACCTAAACGCAAGACTATCACACTGTTGTAATAAAACACACACACACACACACACACACACACACACACACACACACACACACACACACACAGAAAACAATTAAATAAGGCACTTAGTTGTGGGTATTCACAGAACGGACAAGGAGGTCTAACCAACAAGGATGTAAGGTGCTGGACAGTGGAGGAATGTGGAAAGAAGTGTGCAGGGGAGGGTAAAAGAATAGGAAAGGGAAAAAAATAAGGGGCTCCGGTACAATAATCACAATTCTTGGGCTGCAGGGAAAGGAGAATGGAACGAGGAGAGAGATGGAGAGGATGAGGGAGGGAAAAGGAGGAGAGGTAGAAGATAGGACGGAAAGATGAAAGGGAGAGGCAAGAGGAGGAAAATCAAAATGAGTGGAGAGAAGGGCAATTGAAAAAAAGGGCAAAAAAAGGGTGAAGGGAAAGAGGAAGGGTAATGTATGAAGAAAGAATGAGCAAAAGGAGGTGACAATCAAGAAAGAAAAATGAAAGGGAGGCTAAGTAAGGGGAATAAGATGATGGTGGCTGATGGAACGTGATGGAGTATGGAGGATGAAGGAGGACTAGGCTAGTTGAAAGGGAGCAAGAAAGGAGAAGGGAGGAATGGGATGGTCTAAAAATAATGTGCAGAGTGGTGGAGAGTAATGAAAACAGGTTAAAGGAGTGGGGCAGAATGGAAGGAAAGTGCATGTTTGTGGAGGGGGTCCAACTGGAGAGAGAGAGAGAGAGAGAGAGAGAGAGAGAGAGAGTATATTTTCATTATTTCGTACATTGACTGAGTTCGCCTTTTTCACCTTCGTGCAAACCCTGAAATTTTTCCTGACAATAATCCTTAAGGGTTTTCCAATGCATTTTTCGCTTACTGAGCAACCGTTGCCAATTTTGCAGTTTGACTTACTGCAGTCGTCCTGGGACGAAAAAAAAGAGGAGGAGGAGGAAGAAACATGAGAGACAAATGAGTGTGTAAAGATCGGATTTCAATGGTTAGATGCAGTAAGTTAGGCTCACCTTGGCGTCTGGCCTTACAGCCTCTGATGCTTCATGTAGGGTGGGGTTGGGGTGTGCATGGTTCTCTCTCTCTCTCTCTCTCTGCTCTAACCAAACTATATTTACCTACGACCAGAAAGCGATATTGGTTAACAGCGACTAGTAATACTGCCAACAAAGTAGCAGTGTATAATACACCGTAGACTGAAGCAGATCATAATGACATTGAGAAAACAGACAATAACAATTTCAGTGAACACCACCTCCAACAAACCACCATGTTGTATCATTAGTATAAATGCTTTTCCATGATCGATTAAAAAAATTAAGCACCATATTATTCTTTAATCCAATTCTTTTTTTTTTTCTTTTGACTTTTTTTTTTTCCGTCGTGAGAGGCCATTAGCAGAACCGACGACCGTAATATTCCCGTGAATTTCTCCAAGTCGGATAACAATACGACAAATACTCACATTTTACACATGCACCATACAGTCTTATAACAGAACAAAATTACACTTGAAAGTCATTTTCAGTTACTTTTTTCCCCTCAAACATTAAACTGCACACATTAAAAAAAAAAATCATATACACGACTTTTGAAATGTACGGTATGTAATAGAATGAGCAATCACAGACTTGTAGCAAGAAATCAAACAAAAACCTTTCACAGAAATAATAAGAAATATATATCCTAGCCATAAGCTTTTTAACAAAAAAGAATTTGACAAACCAACAAGTAACAGAAAAAACACATGCATGTGCAGAATTACACACACACACACACACACACACACACACACACACACATATATATATATATATATATATATATATATATATATATATATATATATATATATTCATGTATATGTAGAGAGAGAGAGAGAGAGAGAGAGAGAGAGATTCATCATTATCATCAGCCATTACAAGTCCACAGCTGAACAACGGCCTTCACCAACCTTCACGAATTCCATGACTGAGCCGGTTTATGCCACATTTTCCAAACAAATTTCTCAACCTCACCTCTCCACCTCTGTCTGGCCTTTTTCTGCTACGCTTACAATCTCTTGGTGCCTGGTCAGTCAACTACTTTCTCCATCGGTTATCCCATATTCATGCTACATGGCCTGCCCACCTTCATTTTTCTTTTTTTTTTAACTTCTGAATTGTCTTTGACTTTCTCTGTTGTCTCACCCAAGTTGATCTTTTCCTGTCTCTTAAAGATATTCCCAGCACTGACATTTCTATTGCTCTCTGGAAGAGGATTCGTTTTTTTTTACATCTATTATTGTAGCTTCCAGGTCTCACAACCATATGTCATAGCTGGTATTATGCATTCATTATATACTTTCATTTCATACATATTGGCAAGCTACTTTTCATGATGTCTCTATGTTTACCAAAAGTTGTCCATCCAATTGTAGCGTGTGTTGATATCTCGCTAGCGTGGTCTTTCGTTAATTTCATTATTTGCCCACAGTATGGAAGCGAGGCGTGGACCTTGCAAGAAGGGAACAAGTCAAGAGTGAGAGCAGTGGAAATGAGTTACTTGAGAGGAGCATGTGGAGTAACGTGGAGGGACAGGTTGACGAATGAAGAAGTGAAGGAACGTTGTGGGGTAGATGTGGATGTGGTTGAAAAGATTAGGAGAAATACACTGAGGTGGTTTGGACATGTGGAGAGAATGGAGAATGAAAGACTGACTAAGCGGGTGTATGTAGGTGAGGTGGAGGGAGGGAGAGGGAGGGGTAGACCGAGGATGAGGTGGAGGGATGGAGTTGAGAGGTATATGAGGGAGGGGGGGGTGAGTTGGGGGGAGGGGAGTCAAATGGTGGGTGACAGAGTGACTTGGAGGCGTTTTGTCTGCGGCCACCCTTTGCGGGATTAGGGCGTCGGGCTATAGATAGATAGATAGAATTTTACACCTCAAATTCTAGAAAAAAAAATTCACGTATTCTTATTACGCTCTATGGGATATACTTCATCTTTAGACCTACTTTGAAACTTTCTCTGTTCAGGACATTTAATATTTCTTGAGGCGTCTATGTTTCTGAGATTAGGACAATGTCATCTGCAAATCTTAAATGGTTTAGCTTTTCTCCATCTACGATTACTCCTTTGTCTTCCTAGTCTAAATTTTTGAAAGTACTTTCTAGGTTTGCTGTAAATAATTTTGGAGAAATTGTATCTCCCTGACGCATGCCCTTCTCAGTCTTATTTTTTTCCAAGTCTTATGTAATATAACTGCAGCATTTCCTTCTTTATGTATGTTTCGAAGCAATTTTACAATGTTCTTTTTTACCCCTTGTTCTCGCAATGAATTTATATTTGTTATATGCTCCACTGAGTGAAAAGCATTTTCGTAATCAATGAAACCTAAGCACAGTGGTTTACTATAGTCTATACTTTTCTCAGTTAGATAAATCACTGTGTGTAGATGATCAGTGATCGAATACCCGCTTCGGAATCCTGCCTGTTCACGAGGTTGATTTTCCTCCAAATTTGTTGTTATTCTGTTTGTAAGGACTTTAGTGAAGAGTTTGTAAATGACTGATAATAAGCTAATGGGTCGATATTTACTAAAATATTTTGAGTTACCTCTTTTGTAAAGTAAAATAACTATTGAATTACAATATGTTTTGGGAAATTTCTTCTTTTTTATATATTGAGTGAAGACGAAGTGGAGCTGCAAGGCTTGGTGGATGTGTTTGGGAGAGTGTGTAAGAAACGGAATCTAAAGGTGAATCTAGGGAAGCGTAAAGTGATGGCATTTGAGAGAGGTGAAGTCAGTGAATGTACAGCGAGGTTGGATGGTGAGGAACTGGAAAATGTGAGTACGTTTAAGTACTTGGGTAGTGTGATGAGTAAGGATGGAGATTTGGAGGGTGAAGTGCTTGAAAGGGTACAGCAGGGAAAAAAGGTTGCTGGTTCTTTGAAAGCAGTGATAAGAAACAGTGAAGTGAGCATGGAAGTGAAAAAGTTACTACATGACAGTATTGTGATACCAACTCTAACGTATGGAAGTGAAGCTTGGACGTTGTTGGAAGGACACAAGTCAAGAGTGACAGCAGTGGAAATGTGTTATTTAAGAGGAGCCTGTGGAGTCACATGGAGAGACAGGCCGACGAATGAGAATACAAAGGAGCGTTGTGGTGTTGATGTGGGTGTGATAGGAAGCGTTATGAGGAACACACTGAGGTGGTTTGGCCATGTGGAGAGGATGGAGGGTGAAAGACTGACGAAGAGAGTGTATGTGAGTGAGGTGGAGGGGGGAAGAGGGAGGGAGAGGCCGAGGATGAGATGGAGGGATGGGGTGGAAAGGTATATGAGAGAGGGGGGTGTGAGTTGGGAGCAGGGCAGTGAAATGGCGGGGGACAGGACGACGTGGAGGCGATTTGTTTGTGGCCACCCCAAACGGGATTGAGGCGACTGGCAATAGATAGAGTAATTAAGTGGATCCTATTTTGTACTTCTACTCCTACAATTCCATCTTCTATCGGAGCCTTCCCTCTTTTCATATTTTTAAGAGAAAAGTATACTTCGTCTGGTGTTATCTCGAGTATTTCACTTGTGTCAGTTGAAAAGTTTGCTATTGGTACTACCGCCTTTCAAGCATACAGTTCTTAGTATGATGGATACAGTTCTTAGTGAAATTCTTCAACATTCTTCACCATCTTAGCATTAAATGACTTCACTTTTCTTGTCATTCAGTGATATATATATATATATATATATATATATATATATATATATATATATATATATATATATATAACAGTCATCATCATCAGTCATTACTAATCCTCTGCTGAACAAAGCCCCCCCCCCCAACCTTCTCCACTGATTCCTTGACTGAGCCAATCTTTGCCACTTTTTCTCCGCAAATTTCTCTATCTCATCTCTCCATCTCCTATCTGGCCTTTTTCTGCTACGCATACAATCTCTTACTGTCCAGTCAGTCAGCCTCTTGCTCCATCAGTTATCCCTTATTCTTGATACGTGGCCTGCCCACCTCCGTTTCTTATCTTTTATAACTTCTATATCTTTGACTTTAGTCTGCTTTCTCACCCAAGTTGATCTTCTCATGTATCTTAAAGATATTCCCAACATTGACCTTTCCATTCCTCTCAGAGAACGGACTAATTAATTTTTCATCGATTTTGTCAGTTTCCAGGTTTCACAACCATACGTCATAGCTGGAATTATACATTCCTTATACACTTTTCGTTGCATACAAACTGGCAAGCTACTTTTCATAATGTCTCTATGTTTACCAAAAGCTTTCCATCCAATTGTAATGCGTCTTTTTATTTCGTTATCACGATCTTTCATAACTTTTAGTATTTGTCCCAAGCAATTGTACTCCTTGACTTCTCCAAGAATTTCTTCGTTTATACTGATGACGCTCGTTGGTGTCTGTGGACTAAATATTACTTTAGCTTTACTCCAGTTAATTTTTAGCCCTACTTGGTGACTTTCTCTATTCAGGTCATTTAACATTTCTTGCAATGTCTCTGCTGTTTCTGAGATTAGGACAGTGTCATCTGCAAATCATAAATGGTTTAGCTTTTATCCATCTATGTTCACTCTTTTTTCCCCGTCTAGCTTTCTGAATATACTTTCTAGGCATGCTTTAAATAATATTGGTAAAATTGTATCTCCTTGACGGATGCCCTTCTCAATCTAAATTTTTTCCGAGTTTTTATGTAATTTAACTGTCGCAGTTCCCTCTTTACAGATGTTTTCGAGCAGTTTTACAGTGTTCTCATTCACTCCTTGTTCTGGCAATGAACCTATAACTGCTATGTGCTCCACTGAGTTGAAAGCCTATTAGTTATCAACAAAAGCTAAGCAAAGTGGTTTATTATATTCTGTTGTTTCCTCAATTAGCTGATTTATTGTGTGTAGATGATCAGTAGTTGAATACCCGATTCGGAATCCTGCCTGTTCCTGAGGTTGGTTTTTCTCCAACCTTGTTGTTATTCTGTTCGTAAGGACTTTAGCGAAGAGTTTGAAAATGACTGATAATAAGCTTATGAGTCAATAGTTAGTAAGATCTTTTGAGTCACCTTTTTTGTACTGTAAAGTTAATATTGAATTACACCATGTTTTGGGATTTTTTTTTATTTTTTATACATTGAGTAAATAAGTGTGCAAGCCTGTTTTGTACTTCTACTCCTGCATCCAAGGGTAAATCTGCTACTTTTCCATCTCCTCCCAGAGCCTTCCCTTTTCTCATGTTTTTAAAAAGAAACATTTACTTCGTCTGGAGTTACCTCAGGTATTTCACTTTTGTCAACTGAAAAGTTAGCTATTGGTACTACTGTCTTTGATGCATACAGTTCTTTGTAAAATTCTTCAACCTTATCATGCAGCAGAGGCAAACCAGCTCTGCTGTCAGGCACTGCTGCGGATGTCGCTAATTGCATGCACAGTTGACCCTCGTGAGGTGTAGTGCAATGGGTTTCTGTCCATTCTTCATTTGAGGATTAGATACGAATAAACGTGTGTGTATGGATGAGTGAATTGGGAGTGTGTCGTCCTGTCTTGGCTACCCCCCTTTCTTTGGGGGAAGCAGCCTAGTCTCTCTCTCTCTCTCTCTCTCATATATATATATATATATATATATATATATATATATATATATATATATATATATATATATATATATATATATATATATATATCTATCTATCTATCTATCTATATATATATATATATATATATATATATGTCATCATCATCATCATCATCAACCATTATAAGTCCACTGCTGAACAAAGGCTTCCCCCAACCTTCTCCACGAATTCCTTGGCTGAGCCAATCTTTGCCACGTTTTCCCTGCAAATTTCTCTATCTCATCTCTCCACCTCCTGTCTGGCCTTTATCTGCTACGCTTACCATCTCTTGGTGTCCAGTCAGTCAACCTCTTGCTCCATCGATTATCCCTTGTTCTTGCTACATGGCCTGCCCACCTCCATTTCTGTTATTTTATAACTTCAATAATATCTTTGACTTTAGTCTGCTCTCTCACCCAAGTTGATCTTTTCCTGTCTCTTAAAGATATTCCCAACATTGACCTTTCCATTGCTCTCTGAGAACGAATTAATTTATTTTTCATCGATTTTGTCAGTTTCCAAGTCTCACAACCATACGTCATAGCTGGAATTATACATTTGTTATATACTTTTCGTTTCATACAAACTGGCAAGCTACTTTTCATAATGTCTCTATGTTTACCGAAAGCTTCCCATCCAATTGTAATGCGTCTTTTTATTTTGCTATCATTATCTTTCGTTAATTTTAGTATTTGTCCCAGGTAATTGTACTCCTCAGCTTCTTCAAGAATTTCTCCACTTATTCTTATGACGCTCTTTGGTGTTTGAGGATTAAACATTACTTTAGTTTTACTCCGGTTCATCTTTAGCCCTACTTTCAGACTTTCTCTGTTCAGGTCATTTAACATTTCTTGCAACGTCTCTGCTTTTTCTGAGATTAGGACAATGTCATCTGTAAATCTTAAATGGTTTAGCTTTTCTCCATCTATGTTCACCCCTTTGTTTTCCCAGTCTAGCTTTCTGAAAATACTTTCTAGGCATGCTGTAAATAACTTTGGTGAAATTGTATCTCCCTGACGCACGCCCTTCTCAATCTTAATTTTCTCTGAGTCCTTATGTAATTTAACTGTAGCAGTTCCCTCTTTATATATGTTTTCGAAGAGTTTTACAATGTTCTCATTCACACCTTGTTCTGGCTGTGAACCTATAACTGCTATGTGCTCCACTGAGTCGAAAGCCTTTTCGTAATCAACAAAACCTAAGCACAATGGTTTATTATATTCTGTAGTTTTCTCCATTAGCTGATTCATTGTGTGCAGATGATCAGTGGTCGAATACCCGCATCGGAATCCTGCCTGTTCACGAGGTTGGTTTTCCTCCAAATTTGTAGCTACTCTGTTTGTAAGGACTTCAGTGAAAAGTTTGTAAATGACCGATAGCAAGCTAATGGGTCGATAGTTACTAAGGTCTTTTGAGTCGCCTTTTTATAAAATAGAATAACAATTGCATTACACCATGTTTTGGGAATTTTCTTCTGTTTTATACATTGGGTAAATAAGTGAGCAAGCCTATTTTGTACTTCTGCTCCTGCATCCAACAGTAAATCTGTTACTATTCCATCTTCTCCCGGAGCCTTCCCTCTTTTCATATTTTTAAGAGAAATATTTACTTCGTCTGGTGTTACCTCAAGTATTTCACTTATGTCAACAGAAAAGTTAGCTATTGGTACTACTGTCTTTGATGCATACAGTTCTTTGTAAAATTCTTCAACTCGCTTCAGCATCATATCTCTGCATTTAATGGCTTCACCGTTTTTGTCTTTTAGTGATGTAATTTGTTGCTTTCCAAGTGCCATTTTATTTCGGACCTCTTTCAGACTTTTTCCTTTTTTGATGGTTTCTTTGATTTGATCCATGTTTCTCTTTCTTTTTTTTTCTCTTTGTCTTTTGTTGATAAGCTTATTTAATTCCGCTCGTTCTATTTCATCTTTCTTTGTTTTTACTTTCATTACCTTTCTTTTTTTCATAAGCTCAAGTGTCTTCTCTGAATACTTCCCGGCTTTGGTTGTATTTGGTTTTCCTACTACCTCCGCTGATTCTTTTAGGACTTTTGTTAGTCTGTCATTCAACTCATCAGTGTCACATTCAGCATAACTGAGAGCCTGAAATCTGTTCCTTAATTCCAACTGAAAAGCTGCTTTGTTTTCGCTTACTTTTATTGGGCATATCTTTTTGTCTTTAATCATCTTCTTTCTTTCACTTTTGAAATTGAATCTTGCTGTGGAACCCACCGTTCTATGGTCACTTCCAATATTTACTTTGTTGATAACTGTTACGTTTGTGACTGTGTTATTCTTATATGCTATAATGAAGTCGATTTCATTCTTTGTTTCTCCATTTGGGCTTCTCCAGGTCCACTTTCTCCCTGTTCTTTTGTGAAAGAATGTGTTCATTATTCTCATGTTAAACATTTCTGCAAAGTTTACCAACATTTCTCCTCTTTCTTTCCTTGCTCCCACTCCAAATTTTCCCATACATGCTTCTCCATTTTTTTATTTTCCAACTTTTGCATTGAAGTCTCCCTTGAGTATAGTATAGGTGGTCTTTTCTTCTTCCATAATCTGGGATATGTCATCATAGAATGTTTCAATTTCTTCATCTGAGCTCTGAGAAGTTGGTGCATATACTTGTATCACCTTCAGGGTATATTTTTTGCACAGTCTAATTACAACCACTGCTGCTCTGTCAGATGCACTGCTGAATTTAACAATGTTGTCTGCAAGATTTCTGTTAATTAGAAATCCTACACCACTAACTCTTTCATTTTCCCTTCCTCTGTGGTAAAATAGGTGGCCACTGTCATTTAGCTGAATTACTTTTTCTTCTTTTCTGTGGGTCTCACTCAAACCTATAATATCCCAACTAATGTTTTCCAGTTCAGCCATAAGGTTATCAAGTTTGTAATCTTCAGCGAGGCTTCTTACATTGTATGCATAGATCTTCATTGATTTAAGAGTGTTTAATATCCCAGTCTCTATCTTGTCAACACAGCGCTTACTCACTTTCGGTGGCACACTGCCCATAAGCACAGGAGGCAGTGCGGTTGGACCTTTAATAGACGATGATCCAACAGGAACGCCCGTCAAATACTTTGCAATAGAACTCATGTTTGGTTGGGAGAATTGTGACAAATATATATATATATATATTGCCAGACGCCTTAATCCCACAACGGGTTGCCACGAACAAATTGCCTCCATGTCGCCCTGTCTCCCGACATTTTGCTGCCTTTCCCCCAGCTTACACCCCCTCTCTCATATTCCTTTCCACTCCATCCCTTCACCTCATCCTCGGCCTCCCCCTCCCTCTATCCTCCTCCACCTCACTCATATACTCTCTTCTCGTTAGTCTTCTTTATTATGTTCTCTCTCTCTCTCTCTCTCTCTCTCTCTCTCTCTCTCTCTCTCTCTCTCTCTCTCTCTCTCTATTTATATGCATGTATTTAGGTACGGGAAAATTTGGAGTGGGAGAAAGGAATGAATGAGGAGATATGGTGACAAATTTTGCTGAAATGTACATGAGAATGATGAACACATTCTTTCACAAAAGAACAGGGAGAAAGTGGATCTGGAGAAGCCCAAATGGAGAAATAAAGAATGAAATCGACTTCATTATAGCAGATAAGGATAACACGATCACAAATGTCACAGTTTTCAATAAAGTAAATATAGGAACTGACCATAGAATGATTGGTTGCACAGCCAGATTCAATTTTAGAAGTGAAAGAAAGATGATTAAGGATAAAAAGATATACCCAATAAAAGTAAACGAAAACAAAACAGCCCTTCAGTTGGAAATTAGGAACGGATTTCAGGTTCTAAGTAATGGTGAATTCAACATTGAGCTGAATGACAGACGAAAAAAAAGTGCTTAGAGAATCAGCAGAACCAGTATGAGAACCTAATACAACCAAAGCCAAGAATATTCAGAAAAGACACTCGAGCTTACGAAAAAAAAAATGAAAGTAAAAACATAGAGAGATAGAATGGAACGAGCGGAATTAAATAAGCTTATCGACAAGAGACAAAGAGAAGAAAAAAGAAAGAGAAAAATGGATCAGAGTAAAGAAACCACCAAAAAGGGAAAACGTCTAAAATAGCTCTGAAGTAAAATGGCACTAGGAAAGCAACAAATTACATCACTGAAAGACAGAAATGATGAAGTCATTAAATGCAGAGATAAGTTGGTGAAGATAGTTCAGGAATTTTTCAATGAACTTTATGCTTCAAAGGCAGTAGTACCAATAGCTTACTTTTCAGTTGACAAAAGTGAAATACCTGAGGTAACACCAGACGAAGTAAATGTTTCTTTTTAAAAACATGAGAAAAGAGAAGGCTCTGGGAGGAGATGGAAAAGTAGCAGATTTACCCTTGGATGCAGGAGTAGAAGTACAAAACAGGCTTGCACTCTTATTTACTCAATGTATAAAAAAGAAAAGTCCGTAAACATGGTGCAGTGCAATAGTTATTTTACTTTACAAAAAAGTTGACTCAAAAAATCTTAGCAACTATCGACCCATTAACTTATTATTACTTTCAAACTCTTCGCTAAAGCCCTTACGAACAGAATAACAACAAATTTGGAGGAAAACCAACCTCATGAACAGGCAGGATTCCGAAGCGGGTATTCGACTATTGATCATCTACACACAATGAATCAGCTAATGGAGAAATCTACAGAATATTATAAAACACTGTGCTTAGGTTTTGTTGATTACGAAAAGGCTTTGGACTCAGTGAAGCACATAGCAGTTATAGGTTCACTGCCAGAACAAGGAGTGAATGAGAACATTGTAAAACTGCTCGAAAACAAATGTAAAGAGGGAACTGCTACAGTTAAATTACATAAAGACTCGATAAAAGAAGAGCGTGCTTCAGGGAGATACAATTTCACCAAAATTATTTACAGCATGCCTAGATAATATTTTCAGAAATCTGTACTGGGAATTACAAAGGAGTGAATATAGATGGAGAAAAGCTAAACCATTTAAGATTTGCAGATGACATGCTCCTAATCTCAGACACAGCAGAGATACAGCAAGAAATGTTAAATGACCTGAACAGAGAATGTCTTGAAGTAGAGCTAAAGGTGAACCGGAATAAAACTAATGTTTAATCCACAAACACAACATACCGTCATCAGAATAAGCGAAAAAATTCTGGAAGTAGAGGAGTACAATTACTTGGGGCAAATACTCGTATTTACGAAAGATCATAAAAGCGAAATAAAAAGACGTATTACAATTAGATGGAAAGCTTTCGGTAAACATAGAGAGATTATGAAAAGTAGCCTGCCAGGTTGGCTGAAGCAAAAAGTATATAACGATTGTATAATTCCCTATGGCGTATGGTTGTGAGTTCTGGAAACTACGATGGAAAATAAATTAATCCGTTCTCTGAGAAAGGTCAATGGTCAATGTTAGGAATATCTTTAAGAGACAGGAAAAGATCAACTTGGGTGAGAGGGCAGACTAAAGTTGAAGATATTAGGGAAGTTATAAAAGAATAGAAATGGAGGTGGGCAAGCCATGTAGGAAGATTAAGGGATAACCGATGGAGCAAGAGGCTGATTGACTGGACACCAAGAAATTGTAAGCAAAGCAGAAAAAGGCGAGACAGGATGTGGAGAGATGAGATACAGAAATATGCAGGGAAAACGTGGCAAAGATTGGCTAAGTCAAGGAATTCGTGGTGAAAGCTGTGGGAGGCCTTTGTACAGCAGAGGACTTGTAATGTCTGATGATAATGATGATGATGATGATGATGATGATGATGATGATGGTGTATTTATGTATGCAATGATAGAGAAAACTTGCTGAGAGCTCTGATCCCAGACTGTTCATTTTTATTCCTACAGTTCACTTAACCTTTTTCATTACCCTATATCCTGCAATCATACAATGACCAGATTATCTGTTTGCCGTAAAGAGCTGCCTTGCATGTTTGGGTAAACTGACATTAGATCTAACCTTACCAGTTCGAAAAATTTATCGAAGGCTGGTATTTTGTCATATGAAGATCAAAGAATAAAAAAACTGATATCCCACTGGCTCATGCCTGCTAGTCTCTTCGACAGTGCTTGTTTCCACTTATCACTCTTCACGCAAAAATATAATTTGGAGACTGGATATATACTCAATTACTGCCTGCTGAATGTTAAGGCAAGACTAAGACTCAGCAAAATTTGATCGCGTGTACCAACGTGCCTTGATAACGGAGACGTCAACAAGCCTCCAGCTTTTGTCGAACATTTATGAAAATCAGGTTGAAGGCGAAGCGTGTTTGTATTCGGTATCTACATGGCCCCTAAATGTACGCTTCACTGCGAGATGTAGGATAAGCATATGTAAGCCTAACATTTTTACAGTAGTGACTGGCAGAGATCTGAGGCCTCCATACATCCTCGCCCACTGAGCTGACCCGTGTATCGTGGCCCGGATTCACGTGACCAGTTCTTCCTTGTAACTGTGATTGTCGTTTGAAGAAGGACTAAGGAAATGGGTTTGGAGAATCATCCATGTCTCGTTATTCCTGTTACGAAGAAAAAAAAAAAAACTATGAAAGAAAAACGAATGCAACATCGTTAATCCGGTGGTGATCGAGAAGTTGCATGCTTATCAAGACGGCACGATTTCGATTTCATGTTGGGCCAAAACAGTCATAATTGAATTTTCTTACAACCGTCCTTACGAAATTCCAAGAAGTCATTACTTCATGTTATAAAATCATCCCCGCTAATATCATCACACCTCTACTAAATGAGAAACCTCTAACATGAATTCAAAATTATTTAATACAGATGATGAATATTAATCAAAAAACCATTCATCACCTAAGCCTTTCCATTACCACAACCATTCCATTATCCTAGCCATTCCATTATCACATCCATTCCATTACCGAAACCATTCCATTACCGAAACCATTCCATTACCCAAGCCATTCCATTACGCCAACCATTCCATTATTCAAGCCATTTCATTAACCCAGCCATTCCACCACCCTAGCCTTTCCATCAGCCCAGACTTTCCTCCACCTCATCCTTTCCATCACCCCAGCCTTTCCATTATCCCAGCCATTCTGTATTACCCCAGCCTTTCTATCACCCAGGCCTCTCCTCCACCCTAGCCTTTCCTTCACCCCAGTCTTTCCTTTACCCATGCATTTCCTTCACCTCAGCCTTTCCATCACCCCAGGCTTTCCATCACCCCAGCCTTTCCATCACCCCAGTCTTTCCTTTACCCAGGCTTTTCCTTCACCTCAGCCTTTCCATCACCCCAGCCTTTCTATCACCCCAGCCTTTCCATCACCCCAGCCTTTCCATTACCCAGGCTTTCCCTTCACCTCAGCCTTTCTATCACCCCAGCCTTTCCATCATCCCAGCCTTTCCATCACCTCAGCCTTTCAACCGTGTCAGTCTTTCCTTCACTCCAGCATTTCCTTCACTCTAGCCTATCAATCACCGAAGCCTTTGCATCACCTCAGTCTTTCCATCACCAAGCTTTACTATCACCCCAGTCTTTTCATCACCAAGCCTTACTATTCCCCTAGCCTCTTTAATAATCTAGCTTTTCCAAACCTCCCTACCAACATTGCCTTCGTACCACCCAAACCTTACTACCATGCTGCTCCCTGTGATCTTCACCCTCCCATCTTCCAGACCTCCACTTCCCAGATTCTTCTCCTTGCCTTACCAGTAATTCCACACACCTTTCCCCAAATCCCAGACTCCTCTCACCACAATTTCACCTCTTACCCTCCAGTCCACTGTCAGCTGGCGTCTGGGTTTGAAGCTATTTCCGCTGGACTAATTCAGTGACTCTCCCACTAGACATATCCTGTACTATTATTTTCGCACTCACTCGTTCACCTACATGTCTCTCTCTCTCTCTCTCTCTCTCTCTCTCTCTTGTGTGTGTGTGTGTGTGTGTGTGTGTGTGTGTGTGTGTGTGTGTTCGAGAGAGAGAGAGAGAGAGAGAGAGAGAGAGAGAGAGAGAGAGAGAGAGAGAGAGAGAAGCCACTACAGGTCTTCCTAATATATCATAAACAAGAGCCTCTCGTCCCTATCGGGTAGCTCAACACTTGCGCAAATTACTGTAGAGACATCTTTGAACCTTGCTTCGCTCTGGAGCCCGATACTGTTGCATAGCACTTGCACAAATGAGAGTAGCTTCTCAACAACTACCAACACCACCACCTCCACCACCACAGCTACTACCACCACTTCCATCATCATCAAAGCTACCACCACTACTTCCATCATCATCACAACTACCATCACAACAACCACCATCATCATTGCCACAGCTACCAGAGCCATCATCACCACAACTACCACCACCACCATCATCGTCACAGTTATCACCAGTAAAATGCCTTTGTCGGCAAGGTATGAGAGAGGCCATTTAAACCCAAAAGCATTGAAATGCCGCCTTACAGACCAAGGATGTCTAGAGTATATTGATGGCTATCTACCTACCAAGTTTCATGCCTTTATGACAAACTGCCTGGCCTGTGGCCTTCTTTTGAAGATTTTTGATATACTGCACTTGGCTCAGGCCACATGCCAGTGCACCGCCGGGATGTGATGAAACCTGTCAAAAACAAGTCTTAAAGAATGGGGCTGTCACATGGTGCGAACCAGGCAGTGATCGGCCCTGTGGTTGCTGAGACACAAGCTTCTCAAAAGCGTTACGGTTGGGCCCGGCGGGGTTGGGACGCTCACATGTGGGAAAATGCCACTACTTGATGAGAGACTCATGAGGGCTTCGCCCTCGCTCATAACCACCACCACAGCAGATATCACGTTTTCTGCTGAATAAAATCGTTTGTTCATAGCATCAGTGAGGTAAGACATCGAACTGTCGATGTATAGACCTCTCTCCCCCTCTCTCTCTCTCTCTCTTTCAAGATCATGAAACTCCTTGGAAATGCCCTGCTGCCTCCTCCACTTGTGCAAATTGTAACATCAACTGGGACAAACACAGGGGCCAATTACCCCTTCAGAAAATATCAATCGACATCAAACTGAGACTGGCCCACCTGGGATGCAGTGCATGGCATTTTGCCAAGTTTCATGAATATCCTTTTTCCATTTTTGGCTGCTCCACACACACACACACACACACACACACACACACACACACACACACACGATTATAGTGTATTAGATACTTTTCGAATTAGAAGGAACTCATGACGTCTCAGAAAAATAGAAGATAGAGGAATCCATAAAAAAATAAATATATAAATAACACCAGCATTATCTCACCAGCCCCATCCATAACTTTGGGTGCATGAGAGCCGTCGAATTCAAGATGAAGTAATTAACAAACACTGAAAGCCCCCAAATAAACAAATACATAGATAAATAATAAAACAAGTGGCGCCAGGCACAAGAAAGCTAGCTCGACAGCACTTATTTTATTGCTGTTTAATATTGACTCGTTTCTGCCACTTAGTGTCAGTGAACAATTGAAGCCTAAGGTAATGGCGCAAGTGTTTTCAGGTTACGCCCTCGGAAATGCCGTGATCTTGTGTTTGACATTTCAAGGTCACTCAAGGTCAAAGGTCATGGTGCCAAATGAAAGCCCATATGAGACCTCCTACATCTTGGTAATGGTAAATATCTCTATCTTCAACGAGTTTCGAGTTATAGCCCCAGAATTTGCATGACCTTGAGTTTGACCTCTCAAGGTTACTTACAGTCAAACGTCAAGGTACCAATTAAAAACCCATATGGGATTTCCTATATGTTGATAATAGTAATTATCCCTCTGTCTTCAACTAGTTTCGAGTTATAGCCCCCTGAATAACCATGACCTTGAATTTGACCTTTCAAGGTCATTCAAGGTCAATGGTCTTGATGCTAAATCAAAGCCCATATAACGAATTCCTGTATGTTCATATTAATAAATCTCTATTTTTAACCGTTTTCAAGTTATAACCCTCTGAAAATCCGTGACCTTGATTTTAACATTTCAGGGTTACTTGATTACCTCCAAAATTTAATCACCTTCTTTGGGGACCAGTGCCCACATATCCTGAAAGTTTCATGTAATGTCATTAAGCCGGTTTTCCATAATGATATTAACAAACAAAAAACAAACAAGCAAACTCGACTAAAAACAATTCCTCGTCGGACTCCGTCTGGGCTGGGTAAATATACAATAATAGATAATAAAGGATAGTACCATGCCCCCAAAGATCTCTTCAGTCTACCTATTCCAAAACAAAGGATGTATGACAGACGTTGTGTTAGCGTCCAGATAATTACTGTGGTATGCGTCTTTATTCTTCCTTGTTACCTGTCACATACTGTTCGTTATTCTTACTGTCGCCAGACAGCATTGTTCAATCTTCAGATTCTTTTCGCAGTCCAAGGGTTAACAGTCTCCAGTAAGGCTTTGAGTACGTGAAAATATTATATTCCTACTACCGCCAAATGATTCTGACTGGAATTGGTCTCGCGTCTTCTACAGGCTAAACCAACAGTCTGAATCATGTGCCTAAAAATTTACGACACCATAATTAACTAGTCCAATCACAACATGGCTTTAGGCCACTACACTCCACAAACATCCTTCTTACAGACCTTACACAGAGAGTTTTTGGTGGCATGAATTCAGCTAGGCCACCACACAGAACACTCCTAATCACACTAGACATTAGCAAAGCTTTTGATGCCATCCCTCGCCACAACCTCACAAGCAAAATACTCAACACAAACATGCACAATAACACAAAAAGATAGCTGGCAAACTACTTAGCAGGCAGATGTGCACACGTAACATTTGCTGGTCAGTCTTCTAACATCAGAAACTTCACAAACGGCGTCCCCCAAGGATCTGTTTTGTCCCCTTCACTCTTTAACCTTTACATGCGCGACATACACACACCCCACACACCACAGATACACATAGCTTCCTATGCAGATGATATAACACTTACATGTACGCACCAGAACGCAAACACAGCCGCACACATCCTCCAACCTTACCTCAACACACTACACGAATGGTTCACCACAAACAGGCTCAAAATAGCCCCAGCCAAATCTACAGTGACCTTTCTCACAAACTGGACAGCAGAACAGTCACATCTCGCACCTCACCATAAACAACACTCCCCCACCACACACACACACACACACACACACACACACACACACTCCTTGGTTTAACATACAATACATCAATGTCATTTAAGCAACACATCACAAACATTAAAAATAAAATAACACCAAGACTTAATGCTTTGAGGTCACTTGCCCATACAGCATTCGGACACAACAAAGAAACCACCACAACAGTATACAAACAATACATACGTTCAATGATGAATTATGCAAGCCCTGCCTGGGTTTCTAACCTCACCAAAACACATTACAACACGCTACAGACCATACAGAACAAGGTCCTAAAAATAATCACAGGCTGCACAGCTACTACACCCACAGACCACCTAAATCAAGAAACCAAAGTCCTCAAAGTCAAGGATCACCTAGACATGAGAGGCACCCAGCGTCTTGCTGCGCCTCCACAAGCCCACAACGTCCACTATATTACATGGCAGCACATCCACCCACACCAAGGAACATCAAAACAACACCCAGCACACGATACCATACACAAATACTGTCATCTCTCCCCCCTTGCCCACCTCAGATCAGCTTCCAGAAGCATATCCACACTCAGATCACTCGCCGCTCCATTCAGTCACTTAAAGACAACACACAGCTGCATGCACGGCCTCCTGACATCCACCCTTCTGAATCCTATCTCCCTCGTGAGGACAGGGTCCACCTGGCCAGGCTGAGATATGAGCACCATCCAGCCCTCTTAAGCTACCAGAAGAGGCTGGATGACTCCGTCGCTGATGCCTGTCCAGGATGCAACACAGCACCCCATAATATTAAGCACATTATGGAAGACTGCATTGCACACAATCACCTACGCCAACAACACAACATACACTCTTTGACAGCTCTGTGGGAAAGCCTGGTCTCGGCCATGGCCTTCCTAGGGGACTCGGGGCTGTTCGGCCAGACTGCTTAGGGAACAACAACTACTACTACTACTAGGTAGCAGGATGTAACATGTTCGAGTAACCTGAACGTGTTCCAGTCGAACAGCTTTTGATGAAACTAATGTTAAACAAAGGTGTTTTTCAGATTCACCTCTCTGTCTGTCTGTCTGTCTGTCTGTCTGTCTCTGTCTGTCTGTCTGTCTGTCTCTCTCTCTCTCTCTCTCTCTCTCTCTCTCTCTCTCTCTTACTATTTGACTTGGCTGAAGTGATTTTTAGTTTTCTGCCATCACTCATCAAAAATCAAATAAACCTCGGAAGTATCAACATGGCTGTTGCAGTTGGCTTTCCAATCTGTGACTTGCAATGAAACTTTAATTTGAATGCTTTGTGCAGGGCGATAGCAGTACCAGACATTGGCAAACAAAATCGGTGACATCTTTCATAAATTCTGTATTTCCGAACCAATTTACTTAGTTTCGGTGATAAATCGTATGTTATTAAGGTTGCCAAATCAAATGAGCAACAAAAACAACTTGAGTTCAAAAATATCAACACCATGATAATTTCAGCATTATGAAATTTTTATAACCATAATTTAGTGAATTTTGAATAACACAAATCTCAGAGATATGAATTTATCATGAAGCTTTCAATGGGTATACTTCATTTTTATAATTTCAATATTACTAAAAAAAAAAAATGCAAGATTAAGGGATGCTCCAATTTACAGCCCCACCCACTTCTTGGTGTGTGGAACAAACACTGACTGTTTTCCCTCGCTTGCTTCATTCCCTCGCCCGAGCAATAGAACTTTTATGAACTGGCGAGAAATTTTCTTTACATATTTAACACTTCGGGGTATCTGTACTACGCAGGCTCAAGAGGCTGCCGGCTGCGTTCAGACCAGTGGGTATCTTATTATTTTATTCTGAAAATAGCAATGCATAATCAACAGGTCTGAAGGGAGTCCATTACATGGTCAAAGTTTCAGAAGGCAAAAGAGTGAAGAAAAACAAAGGTAAAACAAGGGTAACTGTGGTAGATGGCAGTGCTCACCATCCACTCACTTGATGTAGTGCTGCTCTCGGGTGTCTGCCCTTTCCTCTCCTCCATCCTTCTTTCCATCCATCCTCTTCTGTCTTTCTTTCCTTCATTCTTTCCTCTTTCTTCTGCCTGCGGGTGACTTTACACTCTCTCTTGTCTTTTTCTTTCCATCATTCTTTCCTCTTCCTTCTGCCTGTGGGTGACTATACACTGAGCGACAAGCCAAATGGTTTCCTGTACACCAGGGAACTATTTACTACGCTGGGTGTTAACCATATAACCAAATTTTGGCTCCTGGTGGTTTAGTGGGTAATAAAGGTGCTCCAGTCGGATTGAGCCGGTGAAGGTGTATATCCAAGGGGTGGTTGGGGTTTATTGCTCACATAATGCCACTCAGGGATGAATGAGGCTGGTCACTCATCTTAAATGCCAGGACCAACTTTCCTAGCCCCGGGCTCCTACGCTCCTTATGGGGCAACGTAGGATTAGATGATGGATGGATGGATGAAAACAAGGGTAACTGACGATAAGAAGATATACCGTACATTAATGCCAATCTAGTAAACCAAGGTCATTTAAGGCAGAAAATCTACGTTCGATAAGTCCCAAACTTCCCTAGGACAAGGCAGTCAGAAGTCCCAGTCACCACCTCTCCCGCCTGGTGAACAGAACTGGGGAGGAAAACACTTGTTTCAAGTGTCTATCTGGCTTAGGCTGAGTTCTTCCAATTGCAGGCTGAATGTCCGAACGACTCTTACCGCGACGAAAATACGCCTGCAAATCTTGAACAATATGCGTCGGCTGGCACTCAGTCAGGGAGGCACAGCGCCTGGACCCATTAGGGGCAACACATCCATTTTCTTGGATGGTCGATGTTGCACCCTTAACGGAGGAGGTAATACCGGGAATCCAGAGTTTATGTCACCGTTTATCCTGGTTACCCAAATTATAATCATAGATTTCTCTGCCTGTTCAACATTGGGTTATGACTGAGCACAGTGTTGTCTTTTATCTTTGTTAGCGCCAGACGATTTTATTTCTCTTTCGAGGGAATTTTAGAAACAGGGGAGTTAGATATTCATATGGTTCTCCTAGGCTGAACTGTATCATCGCATGGTAACCATAATGGAATATTAGAAACAGCAGGTAAATGAAAAACATTTTTGATCCAGAAACTATCAACATCTCTCTTAAGTTTAGCAAAATCGACTGGCGGTAGCAGTAAGTTTATTTAATCATTTCCGCTGATTATGAAAATCAAAACACAAATTTGTATCCATGCGCTATATTTAGACACGATTCAGTACGAAGGCATCATTTATGCTTATTACAGCCAGACAATAAATATTAGAAAGACCTTTTACAGTGATGGAGTAAATAAGGCTGTACTGAACCTTGCCAGTTTGAAAGATCTGTCCACCACTTCAGTTCGACTTCTCTTCTAGTCGTAACCCACTGAGACCGGGGAATATTCTTTTTTCTTTTTTGCTCTACTTATCTCCTGACAATTCCATTCAACACAGATGAGACGCTTCAAACTCGATGTGCCTTTCTCACGCTGAAGAAAATCGTTCAGTAGCATCAATAATACACCAAAATGAACGTCACCCGGATTCAAGAGGGTTTACAATCATCTTACGGTAGTATATACTCTTACATACAAATGTGCATCGTGCTGACGATATTAATGGACTAGGTAATGGTTAATCCCTTGGTGACGCAATTTTCTTGTGCTGGCTCACTCCAAATTATTTCATTCACCTTACGTACGATATCCTGTAGATGGCTTAATAAAGGAAAGATCTAACCTCGCCAGTCCCAAGTTTCCACAAACTGAATAAAATCATATGGAAGAGTGACGAATAAATTCTTTAAAAAGTCGTCGGACTGAAAGAGTTAAGGTATGCTTAAGCTTATTTCTTCTAGCTATTAACACTCCAGACGCATGTGTGCATCAGTGTGCAACATTGGTCAACGTACGTATCCTATAGAAAAGTTCATATTAGTTTTGTTACCACTTGACGTTCTTAGTTAACTTTAGAGAGACCTGCTGAAGAGAAGATGTATAATTATGAAGGCTATATTTAACCCCTCCTGTTCGAAAAAATCTATCCCAGATGCATAAAATGGTCTGAGCGTAGGTAGAATAGTATACATAAGACGCCATTGTACTACAGGTATTAGTGGCCACTTCTTATTTCCTTCACCGCACAAACACGTCTTGTGGCAGCATGAACACTGTAGATTTAGTCTAGCATGTTCTCTGATCACAGAAAGTCCAAACAGATATTCTGCGTAGGCAGTATCAGACGACGGTTTAGCACAATGACGTATTTCACTCTGATTACCGCAGATGAAGTTATTGGCCTCGGGAAAGACTTTGAGAACTAGAGGAGTTGGCTATTGATAAGTCTCGCATCACCCCAAGAAAGTCGTCTGATGATTGCAAGAACTAGAAATTAGAGATATCAGCTAACTGCTAACTGTTTGTACTTCTTAAGCTATCAGATTTCTCACATAATCTCAATAAAACCATCTGGCGGTAGCAAGACAATAGGAAGTTGAAGACACCTTTTCCCCTGATATAAAAACTCAAAACACAGGTTGTACCCATGTGTAGTTCTGGCAAACGGATTACTGAGGGTATATATTTCACTCCGGTCGTCGTCACACTGTTTTATGCAGCTTTCTGGTGGCCTCTGGTGAGAGTTAAAATTATTAACCTTAACTTCTTCGGCTTAAGGACGTATCTTTATTCTTACATCCTGACGACTATTTTATTTTTGCAGATCACATTTATGTTCATAGTGACTAGGTTGGAAACAGCCTTATCAAAGTCATTCAAAACCTAACTCCTCTCAGAAGGCGGAACAATATAGTTTCAAGGTACAAATAATTAAAAATAATAATAATAATTAAACGGATCGTCTGACTTAAGAGATTAACAATTTCTGGCACTTAGGGGATAATATAAGTGATAAGTAGAATTACATTATATATTACATTCTTGTTACCACCTGATGGTCACATACTCTGCATACAAAAGGTAAGTCACTCATTAATCTGCTTTCTACATTTAATCTCTCTCTCTCTCTCTCTCTCTCTCTCTCTCTCTCTCTCTCTCTCTCTCTCTCTCTCTCTCAGAGAAGGCCGTACTAACGAGGAACCAGCAGACTCTTAGGGCAGTGTATCTTACCTAAACTGCTCAGCTCGTGAACGCCATCATAAAGTAGGGCATTGCTATTTACGGAGCTCTAAATTCTCCCAGTAGTGAGCTCCGGTGCCGCCGCCGCAGACCTGAGATACTTAGGTTATGAAATGGGGAACTCAGTGTTTTAGAGAATTACAGGGGGGGGGGGGCTGAGAATTGTCAAGAATGTCAAAGTGCAGTTTTGGTCAGCTTTGGTACTTCGTGCTACTTACAAATATGCCCTAAATTTAACCTACATCTCTAAGCTCATCAATATGTTTTTTTTTTTTTTTTTGCATTCTATGTTGCAACTAGATTCTTACTGAAGGAAAATACAAGACAAAGATACTGCATACACCTTTCCTTGTCCTCCCTGTAAATACATACCATTTACGACAGAAGGTGACAGTGAGTTTGTTCGGTAAATCTGTAATTCATGTGATTTACTGTAGTTAATTCCTATTACCATCAGTCAGGTGGTAGGTGGTGGCGACCATCATTCACACACGTGATGTAGTGCTGCCTAGTTCTTCCTTCACCTTTATCATTCTCTTTCTATGTCTGCCCTCCACTCTTTCAATTTTCTCCTACCAGTCTTATCACTTTTTATTGCTCTTCTCTCAACTTCAGGTGGCCTTACAACGCGTGAGAAGCCTAACGGTATCTTGTAATTCAGAAAACCATTTATAACGCTGGCTGGTAACCAAATGACCAAATTACGGGGTGATGTGGAGCCTGCCATGGTGCCTCTGTTAACTAGGTGGAGAGACGGAAATGTGGTGCCCATCCAGGAACCAAAATTCCACACTTTTCCCAGCGCCTCGCAGAGGGGAGGAACTCTCTGCACGGGACGGCCCTGCAAGGGAGGCTTACTTGCCTCTTGTTGATCGGTCTGCATGGCCAGACGGACCGGGGTTACTTAACAACAACTTCCAGCCAGTTTGGGGTTAATGAAGGTTATCTATAACTTGTCCATTTCAAAAGGTCCAAGTAAAACAAAATCGTCTGAAGATACCAGGAATGAAATAAAGAAGACGTTAAGAGACTGAAAAGTTTAATTCCATCCATTGTCAGCATCGGTAAGCAAGTGTTCTATCTATGTTTATTTCTCTAGTTCATCAATTTCATCATTATCATCACCGTCATCATCCATTGCAAGTCCACTGCTAAACAAAGGACTGCTTCAACCTTCTCCACGAATTCTTTCACTAAGCCGATCTCTGTTATGTTTTGCCTGCAAACTTCTGTATCTCATCTCTTCATCTCCTGTTTGTCCTTTTTCTGTCGCGCTTGAAATCTCTTGGAGTCCAGTCATTCCAGTCTGAAAAGTCTCTCCCTTACAGTATGCTGCACGAATCGTCTAGGGATATGAAGAATAAAATAAACTCATACATCTCATCGTGATTAAATTGCTTAATAAATCAGAAGTGAGTTTATATTATCTGCAATGTGAGTTTCCGAATTCCGCCATAAAATGTGAAGCTTTCCAAAGTGGCTGAACACCGTAAAATTATATTTAAAACAGCGATGTAGAACCGCAACTAATTAGCTCAGGGTTCGGGTTCGGTTCTGGAACCGGTTCCAAAACAGGAGAAACTCTGTTAGGAAAATACAGTAAGGGGCTATATTGTAACACCAAATTATTTTTTAAACTGAGCAGAACATTACTATCCAGGGTAGTGAGTAACTAACTTGATATTGTATACTTTTCTTTTTATTGTCTTAATGTTCTGCAGACATATTACTGGTAAAGTACAGATTATAGATATAGACAAACTTTAATGTAATTTATAAAGGAAGTCAGTTTCCTTCACTTTGTTTACTTTAATAATTGAACACATGCGGAACTTAAGGATATGCACTTTATATAAACATAAAGATGAATTTTTTAAAAAGAAGTTAAAGATTTCTCAGTAACATGATTTCTTAATGCATTATTAGCATTGTCCACTGATTGGTGTGTGATGAGAGAGAGAGAGAGAGAGAGAGAGAGAGAGAGAGAGAGAGAGATTATACTGGGGTTCTATTTCGAGTTGACGAAGCGATTTGTTGTTTTTAACTTTTTGTGACTGATCCTCAGTAATGTAAAAAAATAATGATAGCCGGGACCGGAACCGCCAAAAATCTACCGATTCCCGTTCCGGCCTCAGCTCAGCTCTATATTATGCCGGTTCCAGCGGTTTCGAGTTCAGATTCGGCTTCAGTTCCACATCACTGATTTACAGTATTGGTGGCATTTACTTTCCTAACTAGTAAAAACAATTCTTTTAGATTATCCCTACTTCATGCTACCGTAAGACAATTTTACTTAGAAAACTCTACCCGGTCTTAGAGTGGTTCACGAAAACTATATGTAGTCGCTCCAGTTTGAAAACTAACTCTTCGAAGCTGAATATACTAGAGATAAGTTTTTGTAAACTTCTGTCTCACTGTAGTAGGAGTGTTGAAAAAAAATAAAGATAATATAATAATATCTGTAGGACAGCTATCCATTATCCGCCACGTAATGTGTAGCTCTCAAGTGCAGCTTAGTATTGCAGGATGAAATTTGCCTGGTATAATTCACTTCTCTAACTGTTATTTTATGTTTAGTTCAACAGGACAGCACGATTCGTGAATTACAGTCATCACTAACTTCTTTTCATACCAGAGCTCATTCCTAAGTATAATAAAATCATCTAGAGGCAACATTAATAAAGTAATACAAGAATGAATGAAGTATAATAAGAAAATGCTAGTTGTTATTTTGTGCTTAATAAGTGTAGTGAATTTATAATAATACCTGCACGGTGAATTTTCAAATTCCGGCATAAAATATACAGTTCTCCAAAGCAGTTCAGCTGAGCAGGAAGAAATTTGCGTAAAACATGCATGTAAATCCCTCAGGTGGCCATAAAAAGCACGCTCTTCCAGTTGCTTCGTTCTGGGGGTTACTTCCGCTAAAATACTGCGAGAATCCTTGATCTGTTATTTGTGACTGTACGAACTGCAAGATGGAATATTATGAAAATACCGAAGATGGAAAACCATACCAATGTCAAACGTTGCAGATTAAAATATCTTTCTGAAGATGAACGATTATAAGCTATACAATTTTACGAGACACCCTGAAACCAAAGTAAGATGGAAAAATTATACGAACGCCGAGTACTGCAAATGATTATGTTATATTAAAGATATCGAAAACTGTTAGATGGAAAATTATATGAACGCCGAATGTTGAGAAGGATTAGGCTATTTACAGAATCCAGAACAGATGTAACAAATTTTTTGTTAAATAATTACAAATGGTTAAAACACTGGTACATATTGGAGGCAAACAAACTGTGAACAGAGAATATTAAGACACTGCCGATTGATGTAAATAATTAGATTACCAGATGTAATCCACAAGTGCATACTGTACATCCATGGAGTAGTTGGTATTTGTTACTTACATAATGTCTCGAGGCGAGGCGACAGCTGACTGGACTAAGTAGCCATATCCAGGGCCCGAGCACTCTTAACAGAGCAACAAAGGTTTGAATGATTGAGTGAGAAATAATTAAAGAGTTGAAATCATCCACTCACTGTATGTAGTGCTGCCTACTTCTTCCTTACCCTTTATCATTCTTTTTCGGTGCCTGCCCTCTTCTCTTCCTATTTCTCCCATGTTTCCTGTCACTTCTTATTGCTTTTCTTTCCTTTACGGGTGGCTTTGCATTGAGTGACAAGCCAAATGGTTTCCTGTAAGCCAAGAAACCATTTACAACTTTGGGTAATAATCGTATAACCAAACCATACGTGCTCCCTACGTGTCAACAAGTGGGTTGGTGGAGGGTTAGTGCCCCTTCACGTAAAACAAACTCAAAGTCAAATGACCAGCTCTTACGGGATTATGGCGTCTGGCAATAGATAGGTAGACATCTTACTATCTATCTATATATGTATATATATATATATATATATATATATATATATATATATATATATCCGTACACTGCCTTTGTATTTTAACGTCTGTACTCAGATCCAATGGTTAGCACATCGTTAAAGGCTACTGCTGTTGTTGTTGGTTTCATTCTTCCATTTCTTAAAAGCTTTATTATTATTATTGTTATTATTATTATTATTATTATTATTATATGATTATTACATTATTATTATTATTATTATTATTATTATTATTATTATTATTGCTGTTGCTATTGTTCTTGTTCTAAAAACTCACTCTGACTCTAGTGAAACTAATCAAATTTTAAATGAATAATGATATGCTCAGCGGTGGTGGTGGCAGTCGTTTAATGGAGTTGGTTTGGTGTTTAGTGTGCTGGTAGCGGTGGTGGTGTATTATTGATGGTGGTAGTGTGGTGGAATAGGTTTGGTGGTGGTGGTGGTGAGGTTGGTGTGGAGGCGGCGGGGTGATGGTGGTAGTTTGGTGGGTTCAGGGGGTGGTGATACTATGATGGACTGTGGTGATAGAATGACGGAATGAGTTGATGTACTGTACTCTGGTGACACTGATGGGTTGTGTTGTAGTGTTATGTAGTTCGATGTGGTGACTGTGGTTGTGAAGTGATGTGGTTGTGGTTATGGTGGTGGTTGCCTCTGATGGTGAAGTATGGTGGAGTATGGTTACAGAGATGGCGATTGATGGTGACAGAGGTGTAATGTTGGCGGTAATGTTGGTAATAGTGACACTGGTGGTGTCCGTGTGGTAACCGTGGCAATGTTGAAGTTCGTTTGTTCGATACTGACAAAGATCCCTAATCTCTTTTCTCTCAGGTAATGGCTAAGTCCGATCAATTTGTAGTGTCAGTATGACTAGTAACCAAGGAGACCATTCCTATCTAATAACAATGGCTGATCGAATATCATGCATATGAGAATTCAAGTTCGTCATGTGAAGCAACTCGACTTTGGTCGTAATTATACTTGTATTGTTAGTGATAACGGTTCAAATAATAGTAGTTACATAGATATTACAGTATATACAGTGTACTTATACCTTAGGATGGTGAAGTTATACATGCATGAACATCTCCAGGAGCGGTCCTGGCCGTCAGTCGTTATCTGACGTTTTTCACGGTTTGCCGACGCTAGTTGCTTTACTCTCGCTGACTTTTGCGACGCCTCATTTTACGGCTCTGATGGTCCAGCATATGTTTAGTGCCTTTGTAACTGATCTCTTGTTCGTAAGATTGTTTTGGTAGTAGGTGGTTATTGTGGACCATTTAAAATATTGTTTACAGTTGACTTGATCAAGTAAACAGTGCCGATTCATAAATATATGCTTATACAATAAAAGCAGAGAGCAAAGAAGCAAAAACTCTCGAGTGAAGGACAACCAACACAGCTAAGAATATAAAAAGGTGATTCATTCTTAATTACAAAATTATATTCCAGTAGGGAGAATATGCGGAGACAATAAAGACTAACTTGTACAGAGTAAACACAGCTTTCAGCAGTTGCCTATCAAACCAGCCCGCTGCACCGTCACGAAATAATGAAGTTCTCGAGTGCATGGGTATTATGGAATGCATTGTCGAGCATTCTCAAGGTTTCCCAGCATAATTTCTTTATGAGAGCTATTTCTGCATATGTCACGTTACTATTCTCATGTATAGAGTGTATTCTGGTAGGATTTGATGTTCCCTTGCGCATCTATCTTATCAGTTTATTTTTGCAAATGTCACTTTAACATTCTTTTGTACGGAGCTTATTTGGAGGATCCCTGACATATCGTCATTACCAGTTTATTTCTGCATTTGACACACCAACAGCCTCATGATAGCAGTAAAGGTAGCTTTTTTTTTCGTTACAGTCAGTGCCTGATGATTTTATCCAGCTGAAAGTATTATAATGGCAATTAATCCACTCATGGTTGGGACAACTCTAGTAGGGCTCTTTGTAGCTAGTATTAAATTATTTTATTGATCCGAGAGCGAGTTGTAGGGGCTTGTGATTTTGAAGCGCACTTTGATGTTTGAGGAGCTTTAAACAGAGGCAGTGAGTCATGACAGATGCGTGTTTGGGATATCTCTCATTATCGACGATGTCAAGTGGAATGGCAGGGGCAGATTAGGCATTTGATGAAAGGATGACTCCAAAACTTTTTTATTCTTTGTGTTCACTAATTAAAACCATGTATTTAAATATACTAGCAATGAAAAATATTTGCACTGCATACTATTTCTAACAACCCGGAACCACTAAGCTTCACCAATTAGGACAAATTTATACGAGACAAAATTTTGAAACATACATTGCTCTGTATCATTAATAATTGTGCGGACTTCTGGAAAAATGAAATGCCAAGGAAAAAAAGGGGGGGCGGGGATCCCAACATCCTGAATTCCCCATCTGGATCCGTATTCTGAAAATACATCGTTAACGCAGTAGATACATTCCAACCAGAGACTTAATCTCACCTAAATAGACCGTCTGATTGGAACTGGAAGAGAATATGAGACCGACTATTATCGGTCAGTGATTTTTTTTTTTTTTTTTTAAATGCGAGGAAGAAGGAACCAAAGGCATGAGCCCGCAGTAACAGTTCCCTCCAAGAGAAAAACAAAATACAATAGAGAGCCAAATTCAAGATCCGATCATTTTGAGATGCCTGGACACACTACGTTTGAAAGACTGGAGATCATAGGCAGAAGGAAATACAGACAGAGGGAGACAGTTCCAGAGCTGACCTGTTGCATAAATGAAAGACTGGGAGTAACGGTTAACTCTTGCATTAGAGAGTTGGACAGAAAAGGGATGAGAGTTTGCTGCCAGACGGGTGCTACGCGCCCGTCGTAGAGGTGGGGGAATGCAAACAGACAGTTCAGAGGAGCAGTGACCATTAAAGTAGCGATAGAAAAGAGATAAAGATGCAACAGTGCGACGAAGAGACAGAGGTTGAAGGGAGTCAGTAAGAGGAGGAGAGTTAATGAGACGAAAAGCCTTTGACTCCACCCTATTGAGAAGAGCTGTATGTGGGGAGCCTCCCCACACATGAGAGTTGTACTCCACACAGGGGCGGATAAAACCCCTGTATAGAGTCAACAATTGTGCAGGGGTAAAGAAAGAGCGGAGTCGGCTTAGCACACCCAATCTCTTGGAAGCAGATTTTACAAGAGATGTAATATGATCTTTCCAAGATAAGTCCCGAGTAAATGAAACCCCAAGCATGTTCAAGGATGATGCAGGATTAATCTGAATATTATTAAACATTAGTGGGTATACCTGTGGAAGATTTTGTCGGGTTGATAGGTGTAAGAACTGAGTCTTAGATGCATTAAAGACAACCATATTATTTTTACCCCAGTCAGAGATATGAGCCAAGTCAGACATTAGGTGTGCCATAGCCTCATCCCTTGTTTCTTGAAGTAACTGTTGAGATGGGCGTTGCGGGAACCGAATGGAAAGGTGAAGGGTGGAGTCATCAGCGTATGAGTGGATAGGGTTAGATGTACAGCTTAGAAGATCATTGATGAATAAAAGGAAGAGAGTTGGTGATAGGACAGAGCCCTGAGGAACACCACTGTTGATAGATCTAGGAGAAGAACGATGGCCGTCTACGACAGCAGCTATAGAACGACCAGAAAAGAAGCTAGCGATGAAGGCACAGATAGAAGGATAGAAACCGTAGGAGGGCAGTTTGGAAATTAAAGATTTATGCCAGACTCGATCGAAAGCCTTTGAGATGTCAAGTGCAATGGCAAAGCTTTCGCCAAAGTCCCGAAAGGAGGATGACCAGGAGTCTGAAAGGTAGGTGAGAAGATCGCCAGTGGAGCGTCCCTGACGGAACCCATACTGACGATCGGAAAGAAGGTTGTGATAGGAAAAATGCCTTAAAATTTTTCTATTAAGAATTGACTCGAAAACTTTGAAATACAGGACGTTAAAGCAATTGGACGATAGTTGGAGGGTTGGGAGTGGTCACCCTTCTTTGGGACTGGCTGAATGAGAGCAAACTTCCAGCAAGAAGGAAAGGTACAAGTTGACAGACAAAGGCGAAATAGTTTGCCTAGGCAGGGTGTAAGCACAGAAGCACAGTTTTTGAGAACAACAGGAGGGACCCCATCAGGCCCATATGCCTTGTTAGTACTGAGGCCAGTAATGGCAGAAAATACATCAACTGAAGAAATTTTAATGTCAGCCATGAGGAAGTCAGAGGGGGAAAGTGATGGAGGAACAGCACCGGAATCGTCTAAGGTGGAATTGGAGGAGAAAGTCTGTGCGAAGAGATCTGCTTTATCAGTAGAAGAAATAGCTACAGAACCATCAGAGTAGAAAAGAGGAGGGAAGGATGATGAGGTAAAGTTGTTAGAAAGATTTTTGGCAAGGTGCCAGAAGGAGCAGGAAGAATTCGAGTTGGAGAGTTGAGAGCATTTAGTATGGATGAAATTATTTTTAGTAGAGCGAAGAACAGACTTAGCACAATTCCGGGCAGAAACGTAAAGATTATGTGATTCAGGGGTGGGTTGGCTCCGGTACCTTTTGTAGGCCTTCTCCTTGTTGCAGACAGCATTAGAACAAGCGTGATTAAACCAAGGCTTTCTTGCGTTAGTCAAAGGATATGAGAAAGGAATGTATGCTTCCATGCCCGAGAGAATAACCTCCGTAATGCGCAAGGCACACTCAGATGGCTCACGGCCATGGAAGCAATAATCATTCCAGGGAAAATCAAAGAAGTACTGCCTGAGGGCCTCCCAGTCCGCGGCTCCAAAATGCCAGAGACGACGTTTCCCTGGAGGGTCCGCAGGCCGTACTGGAGCGATAGGACAGGTTAAGGTAATAAGGTTGTGATCGGAGGAGCCCAACGGAGAGAAAAGATTAACAGAGTAAGCAGAAGGATTAGTTGTGAGGAAGAGGTCAAGTATGTTGGAGCTCTCTCCAAGGCGGTCAGGGATACGGGTAGGGTGCTGTACAAGTGCTCTAGGTCATTAAGGATAGAAAAGATGTAGGCTTGTTCACCAGGTGGATCAGTGAAAGGAGAGGAGAGCCAAAGGTGGTGGTGAACATTGAAATCTCCAAGAATGGAGATTTCAGAGAAAGGAGAAATGGACAGAATGTGTTCCATCGTAGAAGTAAGATAGTCGAAGACTTTTTGATAGTCAGTAGAATTAGGGGATAAGTAAACAGCACAGATATATTTAGTCAGAGAATGACAGGAAAGCCGAAGCCAGAGAGTGGAGAATTCAGAAGAATCAAGTTCAGGAACACGAGAGCAAGATAAGTCGTTGCGTATGTATACACAACAGCCACCTTTGGCTTTGAAATGAGTATAGAGAAAGTAGGAGGATACAGAAAAGGGTTTGCACGCTCAGGTCCCTGGGACTCAGTCTAGGTAGAATAAACTAAAGAAAGTCGTTTGGATTTAGCGAAACAGAATATATGCGTTGCTCTGACTATTAGAAGATGTTACATAACCTGCTGGGATCAGTCAGAATAAGAAAAGGAACTCGTGCACGTATCTTGCTCTCCAAGTGTGTGTGTGTGTGTGTGTGTATGTGTGTGTGTGTGTGTGTGTACGCACACATAAAATAAATGCTACTTCATTTGCCTTAGGAGGAATACATGTAAAGTACAAATAAATAACGTCACCTGAGAGTTAAACCGAACCTCTTGTCTGCTCTATATACTCTCCCACCCAAACCACCAGCCCAACCATCTCACCACCACCCCTGGGAGTGGCCTGATAGCTTTGTGGGGTGTTGCTGGTAGTAAACAATGCAAGAAATTTACCTCGCCATTCCAGTGGCGTATTTTTCCAGTATTACCCAGGTTACGAGAGAATTTTCGAACTCGATGTTGTTAGGTACTGCTTCCATCAACTTCCAAACTAGAGCCAAAACTGTCCTGTTTCTGAAAAGAAAATCATGTCACCGTAGTGAAGGAAAGTAAGAGGTTGGAAGAAGTAACTTTTGCCTCATTTGCCTTACCAAGAATGAGAATACAGGTATCAGAACAACAAAAAGGCTTCATATAAGTCATGTTACTCCTCAACACTCCCCATATAAGAAATGCCACCTTCAACACTCTTCCTGATAAGAACTGTCACCCCTCAGCATTCCCTCAGATAAGAACCGATACCCCTCAACACTCCCCCAGATTAGAAATGATACCCCTTAACACTCCCCCAGATAAGAATTGACACCCCTCAACACTCTCCCAGACAAGGATTGTAACTTCTCAACACTCCACCAGATAAGAACTGACACCTCTCAGCACCCCCCAGATAACAACTGACACCCCTCGACACTATCCCAGATAAGAATTGACACCCCTTAACACTCCATCACATAAGGATTGTAACTTTTCAACACTGCCGCAGATATGAAGTGTCTCCCCTTAAGAGTCTCCGCCGCACCCCACTTCCGATGAGTAGTCTAAAGGCTCCCAGGGGTGATACTGGCATGAAATTACCAGGAGGCGGGGCTACGCTTTTTACTGTTCCCTGCGCAGTTGGCTGAGTAAGTTACTAAATAGAAAAGTTCTCACACAATGACGGCTTCGCAGATTTCGCACCACCACATTCTTAGCGGTATATTCTTATTATACATAACTACCCTCATGCATGTTATTAATGCAAACAACGTTTATATAAGAAAGAAATAAACAGCATGCTAGAGAATGCTAAGGTACAATATGCAAAGCAATCAAGAAAAGGGTGCTACAGAGCCTCCCACGCCATCTAAATTGCGTTCCTGACCTAGATTAATACAGGGACGCTCAAGTCACTAGATGTAGGATTTATGAAGCAGTATTCAAATGTGCTGGAGCTTAACAACCATAGACTGAGATGGATACTCATTGTCCTCTTTTTCCTTTCAATGCAACTGGGACAACTTATTCTTGTCATTGTTTTTCATAACATCATAAATGCATACTCCTCACAATAGGACTGATGAATGACAGTGTGTGTGTGTGTGTGTGTGTGTAGGTGTAAATGATGTGACGTGACTGAAGGTGGGCATGTGAGTAAGCTATATGTGGTGATGTGGGTATGAGTAAGAGTGAGGGTTCAGTGAAGGTCTATGTGTAGTTGTTTGTGTGTGACATGTGTGACAGGTATGGCGAGGATGAAGCACTGTAGGTATGAGTGTGGGTATGTGTGGCGATATTGAGGGGTATGGGATTGGATCTGTGGTGATGGTGCGGTAGTATGTGCGACTTAAGTGTAGGTGTTGGTGCGAGCTCTGGGTCATGAACCAAGCACCATTACATCCAACTGCTGTTTGTCTGACCGTCTATCACCACTATCATTACCGACCCACCACCAAAATAAAATTCAGGAGAACATACTCCCTCAATTCCAGTAATATTCACATACAAGTTACGAGGTATTTCAAGCCGTAAGAATAAAGGAGGAGGTAATCGGTAACCCTTTAATGCACAGGAAAGGGCTGAGGTCCTCAAGGATGAAATTCCAGTGCAGTGTGATAAATTAGATCACACTTTGTCCAATGTCCACAGGGCTACCAAGTGGCCCAGTAAGAGGGTTAAAATTAGGGAAATTATATATCCTTTAAAACTGTCAATGACATGACGTTTTACTGGGATGTTCTTGCTACCTCCAGGTGATTTTATTTGACTTTGCTGAAGCTTCTCGAAATGGATGAAGTGAAGCAGTCTTCGGTAACCCCGTCAGGTTGACAGGCCTTTTCTAAGTTTAATAAAATTGTATAATCGTTGTAAGAATGCCCAAATACAAATCGCTGGATTTGAGAGGGAAAATTGGTGAATTATATAAGCACAAGAATTTCAGTGCTATTGTGTCCGTAGCCTGGCTATTGTTGTTACTTACAGATGATTATATTTGGCTTTGTAGAATATTTCCAAACTAGAGGAGCTTGATGTAGCCTTCATTAACCCTAATGCATCAGGGTTTACCTGACTTGATTAAAACTGTCAGCAGACTGCAAAGAAAAGCATGGTAAGATCGTCTGCTTGAAGGGGATAACATTTTCGATGAAAATTGCAAATTTTTTATGCTATTCCGTCTTACGTTATACATCCATGGCCAAGAACGGAGAACTGAATTTTATGTCACTGAGAGGACGCTGTTGTCTCTAAAGACAGAGAAATCCACGGGAAAGGAGAATTTTTAAAAGTCAATGCAGTCTCAAGCTGAATGAAATCTTCTGGATGGATTAGGAATACAATATAAATGACGCATTTTCACCAAGACGATTGACGTGAGACAAATTTTCAAACCAGATAATTTTACTCAGCTGGGAAAGTCCTCCTTTTCATCCTGTTGTTGTCTTAAACTCTGTCATACAATGTGAGCTCATTTTCATCAACGAATATGTTTCATTAATTATTCACCGGACTCTCGCACAATTTAATCAGAGGTTCAGCATTCAGCTGGGCTGTTCGGTCTTGGTGACAGAGCCGCCAGCCTAATTATATTAATATTAGCACACTCGCAAATTAAAGTTATTATTAAGTATGTGTTAGTGGGAGTGAGTGGGTGTGCGCATATGTGTGGGTGCTCGGGATATGCCTACTATTATGGTTTGGCTTGGGAACACACACACACACACACACACACACACACACACACACACACACACAAACACAGAATGAGAGAGAGAGAGAGAGAGAGAGGAATGGTGGGAGGGGGAGGGAGATAAAAAAAAAAACGATTTAAAAGAGGTATTCCTGGCTTAATTAAGGATGTGTTATTCCAAACCTTTTTAATCAGATAAAAGCATAAGAAAAAAAAAAAAGGTTTAATCCCCATCCAATAACCTCCTTGTGACGGGACGTGCTTTTGACCTGCGCTCCAACCAACCCTTTAACCCTTAAAGGCATACGTTTTTGAACCTGTCTTGTATGACACACGTTGAGTGTAACCAACTCCTTTTTTGAAAAATCAAAACACATGGTTGTAATCAATTTTTATTGGGTTTCTGGCCATGAAAAGAAAGAACAACTCTTCTACTTTCCTGTGATATACTTACTTTAGTAATTATTGAAAAATAAAAATGTTTTATGGGTGACTAAAGGAACATAACCAAAATTGCCTTTTTTTTTTGACGTAACTGAATAAAAAATTAATTACTCGGCCCGTATGAGGATTTACCATTAGAGATTATATATGCTGCTTCTCAGGTCCCGTGCCCGTATCCTGTAAGTGGCTCACACTTCTGGCTCTTGAGGATCACTGTGGGAAGACACCCTGAAAAGTGGTAAAATTAAAAAAAAAAAAATGACCTTTTCACTGTACAAATTTTCATGACTTTATGGTTCCATGTATAAACACCCTAATGACTTTGTAAATTTCGTTTGACACTAAACTATGATTTTAAGACCCAAATGATGAGGACTCATACTTTATATGACTATAATATGACGATAATATAAGACAATATATTTTTTTTTTTTTACTGACCTACATCCCCTCACATTCGGTACACAGGGTATAGCTGTGGCTGAGACACACTGGGGCGTCACACTTGATGCAGTGGAAGCGGGTCTTGCGGTGTTTCTTGGCTGGGCACTTCCTACAGTAAGATACTGCAAAGCGGCTTTCTGCAATTACCGTCTTGTGACTGCTGGGTGGCACTACTTTGCAGAAGTTACTGATGACATTCCTTAGGGAGATGGATAGGGTTGGAGTGTTTAGCCTTTGTTGTGCCCAAGGTTTTGTGAATGCCACTGCAATTTCTTGCATGAACTTTCTTCTGATGAGAGGCTTGCCACCAGATGCAGATGTGTTCGCACAGTGAATAACCCATGCGTTGATGACAGCTGTATTCACCATACCATAGAATATGCACAAGGGCCATCGGTATGCACTTCTCCCACATGAATATAGGGCACACATTTGGTCGAAAGAGTCGACACCACCCTTTGTAGAATTATAAAATTCAACAATCTCTGGTTTCCCAGTCTTCCCTAGTGATGGTGATGAGTGCATGGATGATAGCAGCAACACATTCTTCTTTTTTTTTGATGTTGCAGGGATGTAAGACACCAGAGTAAGGTTGTCTGAGAAGAGGAATGCACTAGACCCTAGTTCACGGGACTGTATTTCTTTCATTTCGGCTGGCACTTCCTTCTTATTTGCTCTAATAGTCCCGACAAGTGTCATCCCACAGTTGTCAAATAGGTCCTTCACTAGGGGCACCGACGTGAACCAATTATCAGTTGTGACATTCCTGTTTGTATGGTGATAGGGCTCAGTGAGAAGCTTGGTGTAGTAGTGGCCAAGTGACATGTTACCGACAGGCCGGGTATCTTCCTTCCCTAGGTATGGGATTGCAGTCAGCATATATTTTGAAGTGTTGTCACAAATGGTTACCAGTTTCAATCCATACTTATTTGGTTTGCTGGGAATGTACATCCTAAAGGGACAACTGCCCCTGAAACCCAACAGTTGTTCATCGACTGTCAGATATTCCCGTGGTGAGTATAGGCTTCGGCAATTTTCATTGAATATGTCGAAGATGGTTCTGATGGGTGCAAACTTGTCTGCAGCCCTTCTCACCTGCCTTGTCGCTGGATCATCAAAGCGCAGGCACCTATTCAGGAATTCAAATCTTAGCTGACCCATCGCACTACGGTACACTTGTGACCCAAGTTCTGGTGACCACATCTCCTCGACTGACAAGTGGTTGTCTCTCTGGCAGCCACTAAATATAAGGATTCCCAAGTAGGACAAAAGTTCCTGTCTCTCCACAGGATTATGCACCGCTGATCTTTTGCCATAATGTGCTGCCTCTAGTTCAATCCTGACATTAGTCCACCTAACAATTTCGTCGAGTATGTTGTCTGAAAACAGCAAAAGATAGGCCTTGTCAGGTGTGTCTGCCACCCTTGCTTCAGCTGTGGGGCCTGGGTTGATTTTGAGGATGTTGCATGTAGAGGTTTTCCGGCTGGTTGAGTGTGGACGACAGCTCCACTGGAAGTTGCACTTGCAGGACACTGTGGAGGTGTTGAAATTCACCACAGGTGGTACAGTCCTTTGCCGTCGCCTTCGCCTAACAACATCTTTGTCTGGGTCTCCTGCTTCAGGAATAGCAGCAGGCTCATCTATATCAGTGGTATCACTGTCGGCGGAAGGCACAGATGAACGACGGCGTGGTCTCTTAGCAGGAATGGGAGTCGATGGTCCTGCTTGCGTGGAAGGCCCAGGTAGGTCAATGGCAGGTGGCATGGGCCGGCGTTTTTTACAGGGTGTGGAAGTCCATACCTTCCGCCTCAGTCTGGTAAGCCCCCCCTCCTCTGCTTCACTCTCACTCGAATCTTCAGGAACAGTAGGAAAATACTCTTTGTCATTGTCACTGTCATACTCTTCTCCTACCTCTAGCACATCTTCCTCATCGCTGTTCTCACGAAGGTCAATCACATTTGATAATGCACTGGTGTTCACAAGAGTCTCTAGTTCTGTGTCTGACAGCAGTGTCTTTCCTTTTCCTTTTCCTTTTCCTTTTCCCTTTCCTTTCATTTGTCCTTTCCCTTCCATTTTTTCTTTATATTCACTTTAGTCTTTTTACTTTAGTCTTTTGTTCCACTTTTATCTTAGTCTTTATATAATATTACTTATAATCTGCAAATAAAAGAAATAAGCATAAGGAAAAACCAAATAAAATAATATAGTACATAAAGTATAATATAAAGTATAGTATATGTAGTATATATATAGTATATATATAGTATATAATGTACATAATATATATAATATATAATAACTTAAGATACATAACAAAAAAACAGTCATGCACATATATTTCCAAAAAAGGATTGTCACACTCCTATAGTAGTTATACCTGTACAGCATACGCTAGGTCCAAAATGAGTTTGACGTGCACAATATACGATGAGTCTGATGGACTAAAAACGCAAATAAATCCCACAATGGGAAAACTAGAGGGAGCACACTTACTTCACACAATAGGCCTAGGCAAACACTTCACATACCTGGACGGCCTGGCCAGCATCTTCAAAGGAAGACAAGGTACCACATGTTTTACAAAAACAAAATCCGAAAATGGGGAACGTATGCCCTTAAGTTGACACCTGCCCAACCCTTTCCTCTCTCACTCCTGCTCGGGGATGAACATAAGGGACTTTCCGGTGAATGAAGAAGGTGATTTTAAGTGTTGTCTTTATTGTGATTTAGAGACTATGCTCAGTTTAGGAGATAAGAATGACAGCGACGTCATTAGTGTGTTAAATTGTAAACTGAAAAGGTGGGAAGATGCTGTTGGTCAAGTCAGCGGAGGCAGTTATGCTGAGGAAATGAAAGCCGAGGTGTTAAGCAAGGTAGATAACTTAGAGAATAAGATGGTTAAGGCAGAGATCTGATTAGATGATAGCGATGGACTCCAAGAAATTAGACGAGATGCAGTGACAGGGGTGTGCCTTCCAGGAATGGGACTTCGAAGATGAAGTGCAGGACGAGTACAGCCTCATACTTGTCGGTGATTCGTTGATTAAGCATCAGGAGAAAGAGTTTTGTGTTAAGCGTTCTCTGATGAAGCGCCTTTGCCTTCCTGTATGTACTCAGAAAGTGGCTGAGGGGATTGACGACTTAATCAACACCTCACAGGACTCGATCTTTGTTACTGTGGGACTAATAATGGAACTTTAGTCCGGTCAGAAACGATATTAAGGAAGTAGGACCTTATTAGGAAATTATAGGAAAGCCGTAGAAGTTGCGTGTCTGTGGTTTGTAACGCAGATCCACAAAAATGATCCCTTCGCTGCAAAATTAATCTATCGAAGAGGAACTAAAGAAAATATGTTTTCTCTAAAGAAAAAGAGGAAGAAAAGTAACGACTCAGAAATGATCTAATACAAAGACTGTACATAAAATTCATAACGAATTCGACGATTTTAGAGATATATGTCAACATCATCCGGACCTCCTTTTCTACTCTAGGGCAGTGTGAGGAATAGAAACGTCCACACACACACACACACACACACATATATATATATATATATATATATATATATATATATATATATATATATTGTTACATAGCCTATGATTTTATCATCCTTTGTGTAATTTTAATGCGCAGTTGCTGCATGTTTGATCACGAGCGTGTTCTGCCTCAGTCCCCCCCTTCTACCGTTATAGTAGAGTAAGTCGTTCTCTCTGTTATTCAGAGCGGGATTTTCAGCTCTTTGTCCCCATGGCATCATTTGCGCGTCCTTCTTACAAGTTGTATCAAGCTCTCCTGGCCCCTATATAATGAGCTCAGTCTCTGCATCATTGCCACTTAGATCTGCTCCTCATTTTGTTCACATCTCTGTCCTCCCCTGTACAGATATTATTATTGTGAGTGCTCAAGAAATCTCCAACCATCTAGCAGCTGTGTGTAATTTGAGTATAACTGTTGTTGCATTTTTTCTTGTACTGTATAGCATAAGTTTAATTTGTAGGCCTAGTGAAGTTTTTGTAATTCGTGTGGGGTTCTTTATGTCAGTCATTTTTGATAATAGTTTGTATCTGTAATTATTTATCTGGCATTCACTGAGTATTATCTGGTATCTCATTTTATCAGGGCTGACTTAGATAAATTTACTCTTGCTAATTTCGTGTTAATAGAGGCTATTGCAGTTAACCATATATTTAACCTGTTTTTGCCATTACATTATCCTTATGAGTCCTGAATGTTTTGTTGTTAATTTAAGCATTGAACTTTAACTTGTAATTTTACCTAACTCTTTTGTTTTGAACCTGGAACTTTACGGGACAGTAGTGACTCTTCGTATTCTCACTTAAAGTGTACATTATCTTTCTCTGTTTCGTAACACAAATTTGGCGACCTCATATCAGGATATTCAGGATATTATCATAAGGATATTGTTTGATATTTTGTGACTGTGATATATTCATGATGGCTACTATTTCTACACTTGATGAAGCCAAAGATTTTTTGTCAAATGTGCAAACAGTGTGTGATATAGAAAACAGAACAAAGAATGAACTTAAGCTTGTTGCTCAACAATTGGGAATTGCAGTTCACTCTCATCATTCTAAAGATCAAATTGTTGACATGATTAATGAAAGCTTGTTTAATGTAACTCCTCCAAATGAGCAAACGCAGATTGAATTACCTAAGTTACAGCTAGCCCTGCAGGAGGCTAAGGCTAAGGAGGCGGAGTCTCGTGTGAAGGAAGCTGAATTTCAGGCAAAAGCTAAGGAGGCTGAGGCACAAGTTGAAATTACTAGGATTCAGGCAGACCATGAGTATCGCATGAAACAAGGTGGAACTGGATCATCTAGCTCTGATGATTTTGATGTGGCTAAAAATGTTAAACTTGTCCTTCCTTTTAATGAATCTGATTTAACAAAGTATTTTCAGTTGTTTGAGAGGGTAGCTACAGGTTTTAATTGGCCTAAGGAGTATTGGCCAGTACTTCTTCAAACTGTTCTCACCGGTAAAGCTCAAGTAACTTATGCATCTTTGCCTCAGGATCAGTCTGATAATTATGATGTAGTTAAGAGCTTGATTCTTAAGGCCTATGAGCTTGTTCCTGAAGCTTATAGAGTAAAATTTAGGACAACTTATAAGCAAGATAAGCAATCCCATGTTGAGTATGCAAAAATCAAAGAAGATCTGTTAGAGCAGTGGTTAAATTCTAAGAATGTGGATTCTGATTTTGGTAAATTTAAGCAGATGATTTTGCTGGAGGATTTCAAAAGGTGTATTAGTAAGTATGTAAGCCTATATCTTGATGAGAAAAGAATAGATAATTTGTCTGATGCTGCAGTTTTAGCTGATGAGTATGTTCTCACTCACAAGAGATATTCTAGAGAAAAAGGGAAAGCTGAAAGTAAGTACGTTGCCTCTACTCAGAGTACAGGTAACAGGAAAGAGAATAAGGATGATGTTTCTTAGGAAGTAAATACCAGCTTCACCTCTAGATTTCAGAAAAGTAAATGTACTTATTGTAGTAAGCTTGGTCATACTACGGAGAGATGTTTCAGGAGACAGCGTGATGTGAACAAAAAGGAGTCTTTAAATATTCAGTCAATTGGTCTAGTGTCCACTCTTGAAAGTTCCCAGAATTCTTTAACTGAGTTAACTGAACCTGCTTTGAGGGGTAAATTAAATTCTCATGATGGAGCTCCTCTTTTGAGCAGTAACGTGGGTGACACTCTCAAGAGTTCATGTGCTAATTTCCTGTCTGATGGTTTTGTCAGTCCTCTGGACAGTAATGACAGGAAATCAGTTAAAATATATCGTGATACAGGTGCTTGACAATCCCTTATGCTGACCAGTGTTCTAGGCTCTAATTTTAATTCCTCTGATGAAACTGTAATCTTACAAGGTGTAGGAAATAATTACTTCTCTGTTCCTCTGTGCAGAGTGAATTTAGAGTCTGGTTTTGTTAATGGTTCTGTTATGGTTGGGTTGGTTGAGACACTCCCAATGTCAGGTGTAACTTTCTTACTTGGAAATGATATTGGTGGAAGTCAAGTGTGTCCAGCTCCTCAGTTGTCTAGTGAGCCAGTGGCTGCGACCCAGGATTGTGATGTCCCTGATGTGCTCCCTGCATGTGCTGTCACTAGGGCTATTTCTAAAGTTACTGGTGATTTAGAGGATAATGATGCTGATGATGTTATCCTAGCTGACACTTTTCTTGCTAATTTGGACCACTCACCAGATGAGGCAGTACCCCGTAGTGTTGATAATTTGTCTCGTCAAGAGTTGGTTGAGTTGCAGGTTGCTGACCCTGAGTTGAAAGGTCTAGCTAACTCTGCTTACAGTGAAGAAGAGTCAGCCGGTGCTTCTACTTGTTATTATGTAAAGTCAGGAGTACTTATGAGGAAGTGGAGACCCCAAACAGCATCAACCGACTGTGAATGGGAGGTTCTACATCAAGTTGTCATCCCTCGTGTTTGTAGGCAGGATATCATTAGAGCGGCTCATGATTCCAGTTTGGCAGGACACCTTGGAGTGAGGAAGACTGTGGCACTCATTTTGAAACACTTCTACTGGCCAGGTATCTTCAGGGATGTTTCCTGGTATTGTAAGTCTTGTCTCACCTGTCAAGTTGTGGAGAAGTGTAATCAGACCGAAAAGGTTGGACCTCTAGTTCCCATTCCTCCTTTTGAGGCGCCTTTCACCCGTGTGTTGGTGGATATTGTGGGCCCTCTTCCTAAGACTTCTTCAGGATTTTCTTATGTGTTGACCATGATTGATATGGCTACTCGTTATCCTGAAGCCATTCCACTTAGAAATATTTCAGCAAAGAACGTGGTTAAGGAAATGCTAGGGTTCTTCACAAAGTTTGGTCTGCCCAAGGAGGTACAGTCAGACCGGGGAAGTAATTTCATGTCAAACGTTTTCAAACAGTCTCTGAAAGAGTTGGGCATCTCCCAGATCACGTCTTCAGCTTACCATCCCCAGACCCAAGGAGCGTTGGAGAGATATCATCAAACACTCAAATCGATGCTCAAGAAATACTGTTTGGAACATCAGAAAGACTGGGATAAAGGTCTTCCATTCGTTGTGTTTGCTGCAAGAGAATCTCCAAATGAATCACTGGGCTTCTCACCTTTTGAACTACTGTTTGGCCATGAAGTAAGAGGACCCCTTAAGCTACTCAAGGAATGCTGGCTGTCGGAGGAAGATGACGTCAACCTGCTGGAGTATGTGATGAATTTCAAAGAACGGCTGTCCACTGCTTTACAGCTGGCGAGAGAGAATTTAGGAGCTGCTCAGGAGAAGATGAAGACTTGGTATGATAAGAAGTCCAGGTTACGCCACTTTCAGCCAGGAGATCAGGTTTTGATTCTGCTACCAGTTCATGGGCAACCTCTTCAAGCCAAGTTTAGTGGCCCTTATTTCGTGGAGAAGAAACTCAGTGATGTCAGCTATGTCATCGCCACACCAGATCGTAGAAAGAGCAAGCAACTATGTCACATCAACATGCTAAAGTTATATCACAGGCGGGACGAAAATAATCCAGTCTGCACTGTAGCTGTTCCACCCGAGTCTGCAAGTGAAGCTCTCCCATGCAGTATGAGCCTGAGTGATAGTTTGGGGAAGAATCCTGATATCATGAATGATCTCCAGACTAAGCTTTCTCATCTACCACCCAAGGAAAGGCAGGAGTTTTCGGCATTATTCCAGGAGTACCCGCAAGTGTTCCGTGCCACTCCAGGAAGAACCACTGTGTTGATGCATGATGTCGATGTTGGAGACGCAAAGCCGATTAAATTGCCTCCTTACCGTGTGAACCCAGTGAAAGTTCCTCTCATCCAGAAGGAGCTTGGCTACCTGTTGGACCACAAGATGATTGAGCCCTGTCAGAGCGAGTGGAGTTCTCCTGTCACTCTAGTCCCTAAGCCAGGTGGGTCACAGCGGCTTTGCATTGACTACAGACGTGTTAATCAGATAACTAAAACAGACACTTACCCTCTCCCTCGTGTGGAAGATTGCATAGACAAGATCGGAAAGGCTAGGTACATAAGTAAGTTTGATTTGTTAAAGGGATACTGGCAAGTACCTATGACTGAACGTGCTAGGGAGATCTCATGTTTTGTAACATTAGGAAAGACCTTTGCATGGTCTGTAATGCCATATACAGATTGTTTTAGAGTAATAAGAAATTTCCTTAATAAATTTCTTTTTTCTTTGTGGAGAGGTGTTACATAGCCTATGATTTTATCATCCTTTGTGTAATTTTAACGCACAGTTGCTGCATGTTTGATCACGAGCGTGTTCTGCCTCAGTCCCCCCCTTCTACCGTTATAGTAGAGTAAGTCGTTCTCTCTGTTATTCAGAGCGGGATTTTCAGCTCTTTGTCCCCATGGCTTCATTTGCGCGTCCTTCTTACAAGTTGTATCAAGCTCTCCTGGCCCCTATATAATGAGCTCAGTCTCTGCATCATTGCCACTTAGATCTGCTCCTCATTTTGTTCACATCTCTGTCCTCCCCTGTACAGATATTATTATTGTGAGTGCTCAAGAAATCTCCAACCATCTAGCAGCTGTGTGTAATTTGAGTATAACTGGTGTTGCATTTTTTCTTGTACTGTATAGCATAAGTTTAATTTGTAGGCCTAGTGAAGTTTTTGTAATTCGTGTGGGGTTCTTTATGTCAGTCATTTTTGATAATAGTTTGTATCTGTAATTATTTATCTGGCATTCACTGAGTATTATCTGGTATCTCATTTTATCAGGGATGACTTTGATAAATTTACTTTTGCTAATTTCGTGTTAATAGAGGCTATTGCAGTTAACCATATATTTAACCTGTTTTTGCCATTACATTATCCTTATGAGTCCTGAATGTTTTGTTGTTAATTTAAGCATTAAACTTTAACTTGTAATTTTACCTAACTCTTTTGTTTTGAACCTGGAACTTTACGGGACAGTAGTGACTCTTCGTATTCTCACTTAAAGTGTACATTATCTTTCTCTGTTTCGTAACAATATATATATATATAGATAAATATATATATATATATAGATATAGATATATATATATATATATATATATATATGATACTGTGACTCGAAATGAAATGACTCTAAAACGCAAAGGATGCAGCCCTAATGTAGGGAGAAATAACTATAATATTCGCGAAGCAGAACAACGAAATAAGCCACTAGTGATAGTAGTTAGTGCAAAAACTGTTGATACTTTTAATATTCGGCTATACAAGCATTTCGAAACAATTATCTATAACTAAATTAGCTAAATTAGTGTTGTTTATTTTCTCTACTGAAGTGTGTGTGGTCGACAGAGAGACGTTCGCTTAATTATGGAAACACTCGGAGATTTTATATATCCTTTCTTTTACAGATCTGTAGATGCGATGTTACACAGTGCATAGTCGTTCCCCTTCTGTGTCTCAAAGAAAAAAAAAAAATCCATGCTTATTCTTTCAAACAAGTTTAGTGTTTTTTTTCTACCTTTTTTTCTTCTCAGATTTCCAGGATGATGTGGTGGATGAAGGAGAGCCTTGCTCTTTTATATCCTTCTCTCTTTCACGTTGGCTAGATCGCAGCAGAATTAACTTATTTTTCCAACACATGACCTCGTCTTGGACGTCCTGTTATCTGAACATCCTATGTACTCATATGTCCACTTCTCCCCCAGATGAAAGAATAACCGGTCGGAAATTGGAGAGGGAGAGAAAAAATCAAGAGAACAAAAGAATTAATGGGGGAAGATTTCATCGGAAAGTCTGAAAGGAGATAAGGATAAATACTGATGCAATAAAAAAAATGCTGTAACCATTCAAAGCACCTGCTAAAATGAGTAACCGTATTTAACCCACCCTCCATATCCAACCTCACCCACGTCAACTTGACCTACACTAGTTCAAAGTGGGATAACTAGTCAAACCTGGGCAGATTTATTCTAACGAAACCCAAATGAGCTTACCTTACCCTAATATGGCCTAATATATCCCCACCCTGCCTAATTAACCATACCCTAGTGAACCAGTCCACACCAACCCAAACTAAACCCAATCTAACCCTGGCTCCTACTGATCTCCATTATTTTACCTAACCTAATTTCATTTACCTTACCATCACTTTACATAACTTTACTTATCCCAGGTCAACCTAATGTAATTTATCCCAACACAACCTAATTCAACCAATAACCTCTCCATATCCTAACCAGAGATGTAATCTAACCCCGTAGGAACGACTGGATCATCTGCTCTAGTAAGGATCAATTGAGAGGAACCCAACAACAATGTAAACTGAATAAGCGAATCTGTGTTCCATCACACCGGTTAGGATCATGCCTCGCTGCCCTTCCCACACCTCCACATTCTCCTTGCACTACTTCAAACCCCATGCACACTCCTTCACATCACACACCATCATTCCTCACCTTCCTTACTCCCCATCCTGCCTCACTATTTTCCTTCCTTACCATCCTACCGACTTACCATCTCCCACACTCCACTTCCTTCTCTTACTCCTCACTCTCCCTCCCAAACACACTACCGTCTTACCTTGCCACATACACACCACCCAATCATCCCTCCCTCTCTCCCTGTTGCCCCACCCACGTTAACCCCACCCTCCACAACACCCTCTCTCACTCACCACCCACCCTCAACCCATCACCACGCCGTACACATTCGAATTCCAAAAGTCGCACTAAGTCCTGTCTAGATTCCCAGTGATCCCTCCCTTATACCCCCTCCCCTCTCTCTGATTCCTCTTGTCACGGGTATGTCATGAGACCCTTAACCCCTCATTTATGGCTGGTCCCTCCTTACAAGTTCTTCTACCCTCCATTATAACCTTTATTACGAAGCTGCCTTTTATTTCTTTTTTCTTGCTGGCTCCAGACGATTCTATAAATGCTAGGAAAGAACTGCCTTAGTGTGGGCATTAGTCAATTTCAGTTTTCCACCCCAGGACGATGATTTTTTACTTTAAGCTACCGTCAAACGATTACATTTTGCAAAACACCTATTATGGGCAGCAATTATAAAGCAAAATAATAAGCCCTCGTACTACTGGAACTAACACTCATTTGATTGTGTTTAATTCGTTGTATATATTGTGTTTTACTTGCAGTATGTACTGAGTCCAACATTGGCACACGCCTGGTAAAACGATAATAACACACCATATTGTAAACGATCTATTCCTCTTGAGTCTGGTGACGTATTTATGGGTTTGTTCTTGCTACCGACACACGATTTTATTAACCCTCTCGTGCATGTATAAGTTTTAGTAAGTTTCCTGGCACATGATTTTACTCAACTGGCCACCCGCCCAGCCTTCCAGCACGCTGCTGAAAATATGTGTTCTCACCTTATTTTTACCACCCAAACCTTAATATACTGCCATGAAACCTATTTGATCTTATTCGTCGATGTTTGTTCTAGCTGATGGGCAACAAAAAAAAGAAAAAAAAAAAGGAAAACACAAATAAAACAACATTAGGTGACCCTGAATAAACATTTTGCAATATCAATTTCACTTCCCAACATCACCATTAGAATGCTTTCCATCATACAGGAAAGTGTTACAGAAGTTTTGATAGAGAATTTCATCAGCATTCTAATGAGAAATATCCGGTTGTGATAAGATTTGTAGTTTTCGAGAAAATAGCCAAAAACTGAAAGCCATAAAAAAAAAAAACTGTTTTGTGCAGGGAGCTTTCCTGCAAAACTTTTCTCGCACACCTTATGCTTTTATTTCATAATATTGTGTAGAATTTCATGAGCTTTCTCATGGTCCACACAGATTTTTTATATGCCTTATAGTTTCCAAGTAAATCGCAAAAAAAGACTGGGTACTCACGGCCATGCATCATTTTCGTCATGCATGCGCAGCAAAAGCTATATTCCTGCTTATGTAACAAAAACTGTTTATCAGAGATGCCTTGCACATACGTAGAATTTACTGCTCTTTATCATGGTTCTTACAGGAAATCGATACGTCCAAAAGCTTTCGAGTAATTGGCCGACAAAGTGAGATTACTTAGCCAAGAGTTTTTGACTATTATCGCAAGTGAGAAAAAAACACACTGTGTTCCCTGCCTTTTCCTAGACAATAGCTCCCAAAGGCTTGTATTTTGGTAATGAACATACGTAGAATTTACTGCTCTTTATCATGGCTCTTACAGGAAGTCGATACGTCCAATAATTTTTGAGTAATAGGACGACAAAGCTACATTACTCTTCCGATCGCTACCTAGTTTTACCACAAGAAAAAAAGAACTGTCTTTACCCCCCCTTTGCCTGAAGACTCTGCTCCCAAAGCCTTTTTTCTTTGTTTTTTCTTTTATATACAGACTAAAATCTGCAAGGGTTGTTTTTTTACTGTTATAATCTAGTAAACATGAACACTACTTTTTTCTAGTTACTGTTAATGAAGTACTTTCTGTCATATATGTAATAGTCCTATGTAGGAGAAAATGTTTTTTTGTGTGAAAAATATAGGGGTATTGATAATAGGTCAATATACAGTACATATCAACAAAATTCAAAAAGCTCACTTCCTCCAAGGGTGTTGAGGGGCCTGAAGGACCTTGTGGGATTTAAAGATGAGGAGTTATGTAGTGTGTGTGTGTGTGTGTGTGTGTGTGTGTGTGTGTGTGTGTGTGTGTGTGTGTGTGTACGCTCCACTAGGGAATACTTCACTCGGTATGGTACCGTTCGAAGCAATCACCCACGCAAAGCGGCACATCACAAACAGGACACATGTGACTTGTGTCCCTCCTCACCTTTGCCAGGGCACACAGGGCCCACTGGAGCCTCCTCCGGTTGGATCCACTCCCATCGATGGCCCAGTGTATGATCCAACCGCATTTTGTCACTGATGGCTCTATGACTCTTGGTTGGATGTCCTCCTGGTCTTCCCAAGTCCTGGCATCCTGGAGGTGCAGCTGCAGGGCCTGGCATGGCAGCAGCAGCAGGTTCTCACGACGGACCAAGAACTGCTGATGGTCGTCTCAGCACCCATGCTGATCCTGTAGGCGATGGTGGCACTGGCTCCTGTGCTGGTCCTCCTCCTGAAGATGGTGGTGTTGGCACCTGTGCTGGTGCTGCTCCAGGGGACGGTGGTGGCCCATGAGACGGTGATGATGGCACCTGTGCTGGTGCTCCTGCAGGTGCTGTAAGTGCCAGAGGTCCTGCTGACCGTCAGGTTGGAAGGTCATGGGCATGGTGGATGATGTGCCCTGATGCGGGCCACTCTGCTTCATCAAAGTGAAGAAGCTTGTCCACTATCTCCTCCACAAAGTCCAGCAGACTGACTGACCCGAGTGAGAACTTCTTGTACAGGGCAAATGCGTTGAAAATGGCCATCTGGATGAAATACAAGGTTATCTTCTTGGTCCACTTCACGGTCCGCTGCTGGATGGGGTAGTATTAGACTATCTGGTCGAAGTGGTCCACCCCACCCATGTGTTGATTATAGTCCTCCACCACTACGGGCTTGTCCACAGTCTTGTGGACAAAGGTTGTCCTCCTGTCAGGACCCCTGGTCTTCCCTCAAACCTGCTTCTGAACGGTGCTTTCCTGTGGAAGGAGGAGACCATGTTGACAATGTGCTTGTCCTTGTACATCACTGCCATGCCCCCCTCTGGCAGGTTCTTGGTCCTGGCGTTGTCCTGCAGCCGCTTTGGTGCTCCTCTTGCCAGAGTAGGGTCCCACACAGGTAGGTTCTTGCACTGAAGAGGCGTTCGCACAGGGATACAGAGTTATAATAGTTGTCCATGTAAACTTTGTATCCGGAATCTTTCAGTGGCTGTACGAGGCTCCAAACGTTGGCCTGCAGCAACTTCTACCCCATATACACCTCGAAATTCCAGATGTACCCCGAGGAAGCCTCAGCCAGGATATAAAACTTGATGGAATACTTCGAGGGCTTCATGGCGTTGTAGATGCAGAAGCTAAGGCGCCCCTTCCATGCCAGCGAGCCCTTGTCCAGGCTGAGGCGCTCCTCAGGTAAGTAGGTGTCCTGGAACTGCTGAAGGAGGTACTCCATCACCGTGCGAACCCTGATGAGCCTGTCACGATTGTCCTGGGGTATAGCAAGTGAGTTGAAGGCATGGAAGTGTTTCAGGATGGCCCTGAAACACCTCCCACTCATCACTTGCTGGAAAAGGGGGTAGTTATGCAGACGGGATCTCCTCCAGTAATGCCTCATGTTTGGCATATTCACCACCCTCATGAAGAAGTACAGCCCCAGGAACGTGACCATCTCCTCTTCATTGCAGATGAACCATGTGTCCAACACAGTCCCCAGGAATGACACATAGCTGTTGGTCTTGTGGGTGAAATACGTCAACAACTCCATGGTGAAAAACAGCTGGAAGAACTGGAGAGGTGTTCTTGACAGATCCACCCTCATTCCTGAGGATCCTGTGAAGGGCCCATTAACTGGTGTGAATGGGCCACTGCTCAACCCTGGATCCTCTGTGGCAACATCTCCCGCAGTGGTGGCAGTGGGTCAGCATACCAACACCCTTCGGACTCCTTGGACACCCCTTGGCCATCCCCCATAGCCAGGCTGTAGACCACGCCAGCCTCGTCGAGGTGGTGAGGATTCCGACGATGAGGACAATGAGACTGTCTTCCTGTGCTGCCAAACGTTGGGGGGGATGAATGCTGTCAGAGACAATGTCCTTGTTGACTGGGCAGGGGACGATGACACAGTGGCATCCTGCATCAGTTGCGTCGCAGACACTGCACCGCATGCAGGTGCCAGTGGCACATAACTAGGCCCTGCTACCGGTGACATGGGCTCGGCCAAGGGGGAACCTGAGGCTAGTGGTGGAGAGACCACGATGGCTGCTGGAGCGAGAGGTCCAAGCATAGGCGATGCCTGTCGTCCAAGTGAAGATGATGGCTGGGCTGATGGTCACGACACTGGTGCTGGTGGTGTCTGCTCCTGTTGTGGTAGAAGTGGGGGTAAAGCCTCCCAAGGAGAACGGCGTTGGACATCGTCCCAGTCCTCCTCACTTGAAGCATCGCTCAACTGTTCCTCCTCCTTACTCTCGGTCTCCTCCTCGAAGAGAACCTTCTGTCACTCATCAGAAGACAAACCTCTCTTCTCCATTGTGGCAAGCACTGACCCAAAGAGAGTCCAATATGAGCTGTTTAGTTTCTCAGCTGGAAAACAAGAAATGTTATTCACTGTCACGCAATACCTTCCAATGAGAGTAGCACTTCACAAGTGATGTTATATCTTTCCATATGGCCAGTTGCTGCACCATTTATGATCAGTTCACATAAACGATAACGTTTCAGTGTCTTTGCACGGTGTAATACCTGTCCACTTTCATCCGTGGGTGTGTGTCACACACACACACACACACACACACACACACACACATATATATATATATATATATATATATATATATACTACATGACACTATTGTGATACCAGCTCTAACGTATGGAAGTGAAGCTTGGACGTTGTTGGAAGGACACAAGTCAAGAGTGAGAGCAGTGGAAATGAGTTATTTAAGAGGAGCCTGTGGAGTCACATGGAGAGACAGGCTGATGAATGAAGATATAAAGGAGCGTTGTGGTGTGGATGTGGATGTGATAGGAAGCGTTTTAAGGAACACACTGAGGTGGTTTGGCCATGTGGAGAGGATGGAGGTTGAAAGACTGACGAAGAGAGTGTATGTGAGTGAGGTTGAGGGGGGAAGAGGGAGGGGGAGGCCGAGGATGAGATGAAGGGATGGGGTGGAGAGGTACATGAGAGAGGGGGTGTGAGTTAGGAGCAGGGCAGTGAAATGGCGGGGGACAGGGCGACTTGGAGGCGATTTGTTTGTGGCCACCCCAAACGGGATTGAGGCGTCTGGCAAAATATATATATATATATATATATATATATATATATATATATATATATATATCTGTACATATCATCATCATCATCATCATAAGCCGTTTGAGTATCCACTGCAGGACCGGCCTATCCTGACTGAAGTCAGGACGATACAGCCAATGTATCTCTACCAAGTGGCTTAGGCTGTCTAGTAGAGATTGTATGTAGGGTGAGAAGTGCTTGTAAGTGTAACTGTAGTGTTGTAGTGGCTTTGGATGTGTGTGTATCCTGTGAACCAAGTGTAATCAGCCCGTGCAAGCCAACTGGGTGCAAGCATACTTTATGGTACGCAACACTGGTTCAACCACAGCACCCCTTGTGTCCGCCAATGCAGTACATGGCCAGGTGAACAGTCCCAAAGTTTATTACCCTGGCAGGGCGCGAACCCTGGTTCACCAGTGTACGATACGCACACTCTACCACTGCACCACAGAGGCTCCACACATACACACACACACACACACACACACACACACACACACATATATATATATATATATATATATATATATATATATATATATATATATATATATATATATATATATACATATATATATATATTATATATATATATATATATATATATATATATATATATATATATATATATATATATATATATATATATATATATATATATATATATATATATATATATATATATATATGTATATATATATATATATATATATATATATATATATATATATATATATATATATATATATATATATATATTTTTTCCCTCCTTCCCCCAAGGTTTCCCAACACATGATAATGATACTATCAACGAGCACTCGTGACACATATCACAAACATTTAATTATAAATCATAAATAATCAACAATTGTCTTAGCAAGGTACAGTACATGTCCACTGACATCCGTCCTTGTCAGGCGTCCTTACATCACCTGCACACCTGCCGCTAAGGTATTGCTGACATACACTATGCACCCACATCCCACAACAAACACTCGTGACACATATCACAAACATTTTATATAAATCATAAATATTCAACAAATGTGTTAGCAAGGTACAGTACCTGTCCACTGACGTCCGTCATTGTCCGGCATCCTTACTGTACATCACCCGCACACCTGCCACTAAGGTATCGCTAACCTATGCTACACACCCACAATATCCCATAACAAACACTCGCTGCACATTTCACGTTCATTGTACATAACATAACTTCTCACTAAATGTCTTAGCAAGTTACAGTACCTGTTCAGTGATGCACATGGTTGCCTGGCGACCTTATGTCCCCACACACATGCTGCTAAGGTATTGCTAACCTACTCTACGCACCCACAGAATTCCTTCATGGACACTCGGTGCACATTTCATGTTCATTGTACATAAAGTATAACTTCTCACTAAATGTCTTAGCAAGTTACAGTATCTGTTCAATGACGCAAGTGGTTGCCCAGCATCCTGACATCCCTGCACACCTGCCGCTAAGGTATCGCTAACCTACGCTACGCATCCACAATATCCCACAACGAACACTCACTGCTCATTTCACGTTCATTGTACATGAAATATAACTTCTCACTAAATGTCTTAGCAAGTTCCAGTACCTGTTCAATGACATCCATAATTGCCCAGCGTCCTTACATCACCTGCACACCTGCTGCTAAAGTATCGCTAACCTGCGCTACACACCCTAAAATTATCCCTTCATGAACACTTAGCAATGCACGTACACTTTACACTAAATCATATGCAAATACATGACCACCACAATGATCCCACCCCTACCTCCGCAGTAATTTACGTTCCTTACTACGGTAAAAGGTGACCGTGATGCAGCACTTTTGCCTTGAGATTTAAGACGCACCATTATGTTGGCACACACCACACTCCTTCACAGCATGTTGGTCCTGTGTTTCACATAAATTCATATGCATATACAGTATCACACTCACAATACCCATCCCTAAACACCTCTAATAATCCCTTCCTGACTACAGCATACAGGTAACGCCTGCCCCATTCCACATTATGGCTATTGTGTATGTAACACATGCTAGTTCCAATATATCACAAAGCAGGCCACTCTAGCTTTCATACACTATACAGTTTAGGCATTGGCTTTTCTATATATGTATGTGTAGTCACAGCATAGGGCCCAGGGGAAGTGGAGCGGCAAAACCCCGCTACAGTGAACACACGTCTTGCCCCTTGGCCTAATGACTGATAATGGGCACCATTTCTTCTCAAGATATATACCTATGTTCCATTGACAAAATCACTTCAAATTATGCTAAAAAATAATATATTATCACACTCAGTCCATTGGGGCTTCAACTCAAGTGGGAGGGGGAGAATTAGGGTGATTTAAAGGGACAGCACACGCGATGCAGCCTCATAGCCTGGTTCCTTGTGATCGACTGAGGTTTCTCGCTATGGGCAGCCTCCTGGGAGGCTCTACAGTGTTGCCAAGTGTTTACCTCTGAAGAGGAAAACACCCACTAGAATGAGTCCAAATTTGACACAAATTGGCCGAAAACTTTACTTTTGACGGCGTTTTTTCTCCTTTTTCATGCGATTTGTGTCAATGTGCATTTATGTGCCAAACCACAAAGAACAGGATTCGCATCAATGTGCCTGGGAGGATTAATTTCTGGGAAGTTTCTTGTAGGAATGACATAAATAAATGGTGTACACAATATCTCAATATATAGAAGCATCTCCTGTGAGTAAATGAAACAAAAACATCTGAAGATCACGAACATCATGTACTACTGTTTAGATGACTGTACACTGAATGACAAGCTAAATGGTTTCTTGGAGCCAAGATCAGTAAACTACCTTGGATAGTAACCATATAACCAAATGGACACTTGGTGGTTTAGTGCATTAACCCGCCAACTCCCGTTGACGTATATACACGTCCACATGTTTTGTCACTGTGACTCCCGTTGACGTATATAAACGTGCAGCAATTGCAAGGTCCCTAATTTGCACAATTTTCAAATTTTGCGCATGATTTTTGGTACTTATACACGGGACACCTTCCTCTACGAGATGCCAGGCAAGGTAAATGCCTTACGCCACATAACCTCCCCCCCCTGCATGCCATTGTCTTGGCAATTCACCTGTTACCAGTGACCTGGCCAGTAAAGACATGTCGTGCCACGGTAGGAAATTCAAGGCCAGAATGATTCCCCAATCGATGACAATGTGGGGGACAATGATTATGTAGCATTAGAGGAAGAAACAGTCAGAAATGATGATCAGGTAATGTCGCCAAAAAAGGTCAGGCATGTTGATGTGTTTGGTGAGTGAAACAATGCTTATATTGCCTATATTACTGTGTGAAAACCAATATACTCTCATACTACCTATAAATTCCTACGAAATAAATAAATAAATACAATTTATGAGTGGTGTGGAATAGTTACTCTCCCATAGAACTTGTTTTCTTTGGAGCAATCCTGATAGAAAACACAGTAACATAAGAGGTACTGCTACCTGTATAGAGTATTTTAAACCTCAGGTGAGTGATTTCTCTATGAATTTTCAATGTTTCTTACCAAAAGCAGAGGTTTGAGCCCAAATTTTTTTTTTCCAAAATTGGTCGGGATTGGGGGTCAGTGGTGGAAAAGCGGTTGGGACGTGGCAGGTTAAGGTGATTCAGCCAGATGTGGTCCATGAGGGTTTACATCAGAGGAATTGTCAAGGGTTATTGCTCATTTAACACCATTTTGGGAAAGAAACTGGTCATTTTCGTTTTTACCTGGATCATGCAGCCTCGTTCCGAGCTCCTAGTCTTCAGATGGCGCCCTAACACCGTGGATAACAGTGTCTTACATAATGACTGAAACGAGGCTTGACAAAGCACAGTCAGATGGGGGAATCGAACCACAAACCCAAGGGATGCAACTTCGCCACATATCCACTAAGCCAAGAATGGGACCCAGGTCCTTTTCTAATAATTCTTTCAAGAAAACACACCATACCTTCAGACTTTTCCTCTCATAACTAAGATTTGCTTTTGCATAAAGAACCAAAGACATGGGAAGATTCTTCATGCTCCTTGTCTTCTCTCAAAAATATATGTGAGGTAGGACAGGGAGTTCATCATAAGTTTATCTGAGAATATAAGCCTTGGCCCTTAACTTGCCCACCACGTTGCACGGGCTTTTATACACATTAAACTCTTGGGTCCAGTGATTTCTTTTTTTAGTGGATTATTGCTTCTGCCGCAAGGCTTTAGTGTGATGAGGTGCGATCTCTTCTAGTGAAGGGTAAATGAAATCCATATATAAACCCTCCATCTTTAATACCTTCCTAAGCTAATACCAAATTGTCTGCAGACAGGAAGAATATGATATAAAATGATGCCATGGGACCAAAGGAATTATTACAATTATCAATAAAGATTTCATTTCTCAATCAGTTTACTTCTGCTTGTCGTCCTTTACCCGTTCATTCGAAGCACGTGATTAACATCTAATTCGTGCTACATACAGACTATTATATTCAGGTTACGGGATACTTCTTGAAATAGAGGGAGTAGATATAACTTTTCTTAATTTACTAACTACCAATCCCGAAATGGATATACGAGTCACGTAAGAATATGTATGAAATGTGAAGAACGTCCTAGGGCTGAGCGAGGTAATATTACCACATTTTTTTTTTTTTTAAGCAGACTGGTTCTTACTTACTACATTTATGTCTATATGACGCAATATATTCTCTTGTATGGGGCTAAGATGCGAATGAATGTGTTTTGTGGATAAGTAAATTGGGAGTGTGTCACCCTGTCTCGGCTACCTCCCTTTCTTTGAGGGGAGCAGCCTAGGTAAATTAACAGACAGATTCTGTTTGTGCATACTTCTTCCCTGTTACTTTATTTCTCAACATAACATACTAACTCTCATAGTCATGAGAATTCTAATAATCTGTTCCAGCCAGCGCCAGATGATTTAATGTGGCTTATACTGAGTCATTGCAGCTTGAGATGGTTGATGTTCTCTTGTATTACTCTTAAGAGAACTAGGTCCGTGCCAAAAATAAGGGAGAGAGAGAGAGAGAGAGATGTAGGTAGGAAGCAATATGCATTTCAGTTTCTCTCCTTAGCCTGCCCTGTGAAATTCCAGTCCCTTTTACATAGTTTACCTAAACCCGAAATACTGTAGGAAAGAAATGCGGAGTGAAACTGGAATTGTTTATTTCTTCCTACCTGTTACTTAACTCTCTCTCTCTCTCTGTCTCTCGCTCTCTCACTCTCTCTCTCCTACTCAGCAGCAGCGACGCAGTCTATTTTAACCCTCTATCTATAATAACATTTATCATCCATCTCTAGTCGCGGTGCGCGACTCTGAGGTTGTTAATATCATGCCCAAGCAACCTACCATTCAAAAGTGCGTCTGATTTCATGTATAATATGAGACGCATGTGATTCGTGTATAATATGGTCGTGTACAATAATATTCGTGTGTAATATATTCATGCATAATAATATAATTCGTGTATAATATGATACGAAATCGCACGCACTTCTGAATGGTAGGGTGCCAGGGTACGATAATGACAACCTCAGAGTCGTGAGCCGCGACAATACGTCCTCAAATTCTGTGTCAGACTTTTTTGGTGTTTGACTCTTACTCCCTTCATTTCCTCATTTTCGCTTAGTCTTGTTAGGTCCCGCACTCCTTCAAGCTTTCTGCCTTCTCCAGATTGTTCTTCTACTTCCTTTCTGACTCTTAGGTTACGAGGGATAAAAATTGTCTGTGTTATTCTAACACACACACACACACACACACACACACACACACACACACACATGTAGAAAGCTCCAAGAAAAAGAAACACGAAAAACAGTTGAGTCTGGAGCTCACGGCGAGACACACAAACAGATAGGGACAGACCAGTCTGCTCGGTCAACACAAGGCTTTATTTAGACTGTTGACGTCACTGAGTGTAAAGGACAGCATTGTCACGTGATAATGGCTCACGTGGGAAATTTTTAGATTGGTGACTCTTCTTTCTCCCTCTTGTTTTCACTCTCATTCTTCCATTTCTTTCGTTTCTTCCTTCGCTCCCACCCGACCTCTTCATCATTTCCCATGTTTTCCACTTCACACCATTTCTATTCTTTCATCTTTCTCTCTCTGTCCCTCCGCTCTCTCACCTCCTTCCTCCATTTATTAGCTTCCATTTCCTTCCTGTCATTATCTCGCTCTTCCTTCTGACTCATCTCCCTCGCCTTTCCACCCTCTCTCTCCTATTTCTTTCTATTTTTCATTTTGTGTCTCCCAATCCTCCCTATTTCCCTTCCATCTCGCTCTCTCATTTCTCTCCTCCTCATCGTCTTCTCTCCCTCACCCTTCTCTCTACCATATCCCTTTTCCTCTCTTCCTCTCCACTCTATATATTTCTCTTTCCACCTCTCATATCTCGCCTCATGAACTCACTGTCCCTTTCCTTTTCCTTGGCCTTCCCTGCCTTTCTCATTCCTCATGAGTTCTCCTTCTGCACTCCCCTCCTCGTCCTTTCTCGTCGTTCACTCCTCTTCCTTTCTTATGTTTCCCTCCTTTTCCTTTTTCATCTTTCCCCTCCTCTTCTCCCTTTCTCATCTTTCCTTCTTTCGATCTCATCTTTCCCTCTTCTTTCGGTCTCATATTTCCCCCTTCTTTTTTAATCATCTTTCCCTCCTCTTCCTTTCTTGTCTTTTTTTACTCTTCTTTTTTTTCCATTTCAGTACGTTGCTCCTTTCCCTTTCCTTTCCGACTTAACCTTGCCTGTTATTCTTTCTTCGTCTCTCTCTCTCTCTCATCTCATCAGCCGTTTGTGTGTCCACTGCAAGACCTGCCTGTTCCGATCGAAGCGGGGACGATACAGCCAATGTATCTCTACCAAATGGCTTAGGCTGTCTAGTAGAGATTGTATGTAGGGTGAGAAGTGCTTGTAATGTAACTGTAGTGTTGGAGTGGCTTTGGATGTGAGTGTAGTCTGTGAACCAAGTGTAATCGGCCCGTGCAAGCCGACCGGGAGCAAGAATACTTTATAGTATGCGACACTGGTTCAACCACAGCACTCCTTGTGTCCGCCAATGCAGTAAGTGGCCAGAAGAACGCTCCCAAAGTTTATTACCCTGGCGGGGCGCGAACCCTCGTTCTTCAGTGTACGAAAACGCTCACTTTACCACTGTACCACTGAGTTTCTATATATATATATATATATATATATATATATATCTGTTTATCAATGGTCCATCACCTTTATTCAAAGCCAACACTCAACCTCTAGACCATTTTCCAAAGCCACTCTCGAGGAAAGTTATTAAATGAGAAAAGGAATCAAGAAACGAGAGAGAGAGAGAGAGAGAGAGAGAGAGAGAGAGAGAGAGAGAGAGAGAGATGATAATGAATGAGTGACGTACGGACAAACAGACACATGCAGACCAGAGAGCATGCGGAAGATAAAAAGAGATTTTAGCGAGGTATTCGAGTGTAGAAAATAATGTAGAAAGACAAAAAGTATATAAGACATGGAAAAGAGGAAAAGAAAGGAGAATTTAGGTAAACGATAAGGGTAGGGAAAGGGAGGGAAGAGAGAGGTAGGACATTAAGAGGGATAATGAACGGAGGGAAGGAAAAGTAACAACTAGTGTGTATGTGTGTGTGTGTGTGTGTGTGAAGAGAGAGAGAGAGAGAGAGAGAGAGAGAGAGGTAAGACTAAGCAACCGGATGTTGGACGCTGATGCATCTAAGAACGTCCTGAGTCAGGCTGACGGCAGCAGGCCCCTTGTAATTCTGCTCGTGAAAAACTTATCATTGCCGGAGTCCGGTGCAGAGTATTTGTTTGTGGCAGTTGATCACTTATCATGTTACTGTGTTCTCGTAGCTCTCCAAGATAAAGCTGCTAAGAGTATTGCAAGTGCCTTCATTGATCACATAATTTCTCGCTTCACTACGCCATCCTTTGTTAGTACCGATAATGGCTCAGAGTTTAACAACAGTCTTCTTGTGGAAATTTGTTAGCAGTATAATATCATTAAATGTAGTGTCATACCCAACCATCCGGCTTCCAATGGCCCTGTACAAAGGCAAAATAGTAAGTTGCTGGAATAACTGAGGTACAACCGCCCAAAGAAGTGATGACTTGTTTTCTAAAAATATCGGACCAAACTCCCTGGATCTGGCCACGTTCACTTAGTAGGGAGTTACAATACGGTAACACTCTTTGCCTGCCCTGCAAATATAATTTATGGTCTAAATAATAAAAAATAAAAAAAAAACTAATCTTGCGAAAATATTAGTTTTGTTTAGAGTTTTCTTTTCAAGTCAATAACACATTTAAATAAAAAGAGGCATCTGCCACGTTTCCACCCGTCGTCAACACTCAGGCCAGGCATCCTCACCTTACTTAGGTCATTATGACGCCATAGGTGGGGGTGGATGTGTTTCGGCCTTTGTCACGATCCCCCACCCTCTTTATATTTTTTTTTTTTACTGTAATCCTTTTCGGTTATAGTTCTCATTTTCACTCCTGCTTTTGATCATTACCTTCTCCCTCTTTAGTTCTTTCATGAGACTGACCTACATATTGTTGTCTCTGTCCCACACTGCCACAGGCTCCAACAGCAGTAGTTCAGCATAGGAAAGGCGTTGCTCAGTGAGTTGTTCTTCCTATGGTCAGCCTTTCGGTGTACAGTACACAAGATCAGCCCATAAACACTGCCTTCTTAAGTTCACTGTCTTTATTTTCCAAATAATTACACTTAATGCATGCCAACTTCACTTCACTGTTTTCACAAATACCGAAGATATACAACCTTACTAATTGCAATTACACCTCACTGTTTGCCAACAACACTTCTCTTTTTTCACAAGTACCAATGGTATACAAACTTCACTGAGACTGCACTGACACTGCACTACACTCAAATTGAACTGAAAACCGACTGAACTTGCTCTAGTCTCTTCCCCATCCTTATATAAGCTTGCATTGTTCTAGAATGATCTACTTTTCTCAACAGTTCTGGTGTATTCCCGAGGGAGCACGGTTACAACTGTTATCAAATCGTAGACATCATCCATCCACTTAGTGTTGTGGTACCCTGTTTTTAGGGTAGCTCTACATCGAGTGGTAAGCCAAAGGATTTCCTGTAAACCAGGAAATCATTTACAACGCTGGGTGGTAACCTTATAACCAACCAATACGTGTTCCCTACGTGACAGCAAGTGGGTTGGCGGAGGATTAGTGCTCCTCCCCGGAAAACAACTAACTAAAAATACGAACAAGACGCCTCGGACCAGGACTAACCAAAAGATGACGACTAAGGACCATACAAAGGACATGACACAGATGGCGACCTGGAATATAAGGGGTGCAAATGACGAGGTGAAAGAGAGAGATTGTCCAGGTGCTTGAGGGTGCAAAAGTGGATGTATGTGGATTAACTGACACTAAATGGTGAGGTGAGAGTGTGAGAGAGTGGGAGTATGGATGAGGGATAGGCTATGTGCAGGAGTAGGTGAGAATAAGAGGGCCAAAGAAGGAGTTTGTATTGTTGTGAGTAACAGATGGAAGGAGAATATAAGAGAGTATGGATCAGTTGGTTCAAGGACTGTGTGGGTAAGACTGAAAGTTGGACAACAAATTTGGGCAATTGTGTGCATGTATGCACCAACGCAAGATCGTGCAAGCAGAGTGAGAGAAGAGTTCTGGACAAATGTGGAAGTGTGCATGGAAAAGTTTGACAGGAATGAGAGTGTTTTTGATCGGTGATATGAATGGTAAAGTAGGGAAAATGAAGGTGGAAGATGTAGTTGGTGGGTCGGGTGTGCCTGCTGAGATAGAAGAGAATGGCATTGCTTTAGTGGACATTTGTGCCGGGAGGGGGTTGGTGATAGCCAATACCCTCTTCAGGTACCAAATGATCCACAGGTATACATGGTGAGTGATGAGAAGGGTGGATGGTGAACTGAATGAAAAGAAGGCAATGATTGATTACGTGTGTGTGGATGAAAGGATGCGAAGATGTGTAATGGATGCAAGAGCATATAGAGGTTGGTGGAGTAGACTTTCCGACCACCACCTGGTGGTGGTCAGAATCATGGTCCAAGTAAAATGGAGATATAGAAGAAGGGAAGGATGGGAGGAAGGAGTAGATCTAAGGAGAGTGGAAAGGTTATAAGGGGATGAAAAAAAGCAGAATATAAGAGAGAAGTGGAAGAATGATTGGGTAAATATCAGTAAATATCAATTGGAGCAGATGGGGGACGTGGAAGGTTTGTGCGATATGTGCAGCATGTGAGGTGCTGTGTGGAGTGAAGAGAAGACGAAGGGGGGTGCAAGGAACAGCATGGTGGAATGAAGAGGTGAGACAGGCTGTGGCACAAAAGAAGAAAGCATATAATGAATGGATGAGAAATAGGGGTGTGGAAGAAGTTGAGATACAGAAGAGAGAGGTATATGTAGAAAGGAAGACAGAGGTGAAAAGATTAGTAAGAGACACTAAGAAGAGAGTGGATGAGGAATTTGGAAGGAATCTGCGTGTAAAGTGGAGGGAATGTAAGAAAATGTTCTGGAAAGAGGTAAAGAGAGTCAGACTGGGTGGCAATGAAGTTAGTTAGGGAGTGAAAGATAAAAATGGTAGATTACTAGTGGAGAAGGGAGAAAGAGTGAGCAGATGGAGAGAACATTTTAATGAAATGTTGAACATAGAGAATGAAAGTAATGGAGTGAGCAGATGGAAAGAACACTTTAATGAACTGTTGAACATAGAGAATGAAAGTAATGCGAGTATATGCGGCTGGGGAATGGCTAGGAGAAGGAGGGAGATGAGAAGACAGGAAGGAATCAGCAGGATGGAAGTTGTGGAAGCATTGAAGAAAGTCAAGATGGGGAAAGCCCAAGGAATTGATGGAGTGTGTGGTGAAATGCTGAAGCATGGGGGGGAGATAGTAGTAGAATGGATGTGGAAGATGTGCAGATTGGCCTGGGAGGAAGGTAAAATCCTGGATGATTTGAAGTAAGATAGAATTTTTCCCTTGTACAAAGGGAAAGGGGAAAAAGAAGTGTGTGGTAATCATAGGGGTATTAAAATTTGTCTTCTTAGTGTAATAGGAAAAGTATATGGTAGAATACTTATTGACAGAATTAGGGAAATAACAGAGGAATTAGTTGGAAAAGAACAAGGAGGCTTTAGGAAGGGAAGAGGTTATGTAGATCAGATATTCATTCTTAGATCTTTAGTGGAAAAGTGTCTAGAGAAGGGAAAGAAATTGTATGCAGCCTTCATGGATTTGGAGAAACCATATGACATGGTGGATAGACAAGGATTGTGGAAAGTATTAAGAATATATGGAGTAGATGGGAAATTGTTGAATGCTGTGAAGAGTATGTATGAGGGTGCTAAGGCTGCAGTGTGTGTGGATACTGAACTGAGTGAGTTTTTCTATTTGAAGGTTGGGTTGAGACAGGGATGTGTCATGTCTCCATGGTTGTTCAATCTGTATATGGATAGGGTTATGAAAGAGATACGAGGTAGGGCAGTGGATGTTGGAGTGGCCCTAATGAGAGACGGCAGTGTTTGGAAACTCCCTGTACTGTTGTTTGCAGATGATACTGTGTTGTTAAGTGAAGACGAAGGGGAGCTGCAAGGCTTGGTGGATGAGTTTGGGAGAGTGTGTAAGAAACGGAATCTAAAGGTGAATATAGGGAAGAGTAAAGTTATGGTCTTCGAGAAAGGAGAAGTCAATGAATGTACAGTGAGGCTGGATGATAAGGAAATGGAAAATGTGAGTACGTTTAAGTACTTGTGTAGTGTGATGAGTTAGGATGGAAGTTTGGAGGGTGAAGGACTTGAAATGGTACAACAAGGAAGAAAGGTTGCTGGGTCCTTGAAAGCAGTGATAAGAAACAGGGAAGTGAGCATGGAAGTGAAAAAGTTATTACCTGACAGTATTGTGATACCAACTCTGATATATGGAAGTGAAGCTTGAACGTTGTTGGAGGGACACAAGTCAAGAGTGAGAGCAGTGGAAATGAGCTATTTGAGAGGAGCCTCTGGAGTCACATGGAGAGACAGACTGACATAGGAGGATTTGAAGGAGTGTTGTGGTGTGGATGTGGATGTAATAGGAAGCATTAGGAGAAACACACTGAGGTGGTTTGGCCATGTGGTGAGGATGGAGAGTGAGAGACTGATGAGCGTGTATGTGAGTGAGGTGGAGGGGGAGAGAGGGAGGGGAAGGCCAAGGATGACATGGAGGGGAGTGGAGAGATATATGAGAGAGGGGGGAGTGAATTGGGAGCAGGACAGTGAAATGGCTGGGGACAGGGAGACGTGGAGGCGATTTGCTTGTGGCCATCCCTTATAAGGGATTAAGACATCTGGCAATAGATAGATAGACTTAGCACTGTACATTATTTAGCATACAAACTTAAATTAAATTACATAATTTAACAAGCAATCACACAAATAAAACATTATTGAGAAAAAGAGTGCAAAAATTAATGTACAACTTAAGAAATAACTACGCTCACAATAGCAGGCTAACTAGGAATTCTGACACGCAACAGTAAAAAAACAGAATCATTGAAAAACTTCCAGACTAACTAACTAGCAAATCCCGCTTCTCAACACTACCCCCTCCCTAGTCTTTTGTCGTACTGACAAATATATACGAACATAAACCTTAATCCTAATGAAACATCTAACTATACACAGAATAATCCTTCAACTTATAAGGTCTTCTTTTATACTGCTTCTGACGATGTACCTGCTCTTCCACACAGTCCACTCCTCTGGAAGGCCTTGGTCCTCTTCCTGATTTACGTCTTCCCTTAGGAAACTATCACTATCGCCTTGCACTTCAGCTCCTTGGTCCTCCTCAATATCCTCGGCTGCGGGAGAGCACGATTCCTCAGAGACATCCCAGCTGTACTGTTCTGGCCCATGGTACTGCCACAGACAATTCACGTGTACCACCTTTGGGCGAGATTTTCTGCCTCCCCGAATTCGGAATGTAACGTCTGATAGGCGGTCCAACACAGTGTAAGGCCCGTCCCATGGGCTGAGCAGCTTTGGTGATTGTACCGTCTTTCGCTGGGGATTGTATAACCAAACTTGGTCACCATAATTGAAGCTCACCACACAATTGCACCTCATCATCTCTCCTGAAAAATTAAGGGCTCCTCACACTTGATGATGTACCTTAGCCAGCCTTTCCTAAAGATGCTCTGCATAGCTGGAGGTGTCTGTAGGCAGCACTTCACCAGGTGGTCTTCCCATTAACCCTCCCTGGCACAGTCATGCGAATCGTTTTCCATGTGGTTTCGTAGGAAAAGGCACAGTCATGCGAATTGCATTCCAAAGCACAAAAAAAATTACCAAAAATAAAGTTTTTGGATGATTTGCATCAAATTCTGGTGCGTTCTAGTGGGCGCACGTTTGTCCCGAGGTAAGGCATTGGCAACAGTGTGACTGCTCTGATGAGACAATGCGCAGCAGAAAAACCTCAGTATCTCACGACTAGCTGGGCTTGAGGGATGTGCAGATGTCAGTCATCCCTTTAAACCCGCCAATTTCCCCCCTCCCACCAGAGGCAGAAGCCATTATTGAAAAATTGTGATTGTACAGTGTTTTTGACTATAATGTGAAGTGTGTGTCTATGGAACATATATATATTGTCTGTAAAGCACTGGGGCCTGTTATCAGCTGTTAGACCTACAGACAGGAGTCTGGTTTGTTATAACAGGGTCTCCACTCTCCTTCACCCTGCCTGTAAATGATGAGTAATTTACCTTTTTATAGTGAAGCCAATACTTATATTTGTGAAACAGATAGTGCCTGGATTGGTGAAATAACTGACCTACCATAGCAGGCATTATGTACGCCATAGAGATATGCAACAGTCGCTAAGGAAACAGGCGGTCACATACGCCATAGAGTCGGGAAGGGAATAATAGAGGAGGTTGGGATGGAATCATGTGATAGTGTTTTATGTTTCTTATAGTTTAGTGTGAAACATACGTATAAAGTAGTGTAGCAAGTGTTCACCGTGAAATATTGCATGCACTGACTGACTTAGCTCAAACCTAGCGCTAGTATCAGAGACAACAAATATGCCACGCAGTCACAGACTTCAGTGAAAAGGTATTGTACCAATCTCAGACAGTGCTATATTGTGTATGGTTTAGTGTGAAACATACGTATAAAATAGTGCAGCGAGTGTTCACCGAGAAACATTGCATGCATTGACTGACTTAGCGAAAACACAGTGCAAGTATCAGACAAAAGAAATATGCCACAGCCACATATATATATGTATGTCGTGCAGTGAATGTTCGTGGAGAAATCTATTGTGTGCATCGCATGTGTTTTAGGCAAATGTATCACAAGAGAAGATAATATGCCACAGCCACAGACACACACATACACGCACACACACTCACTCCCCCCACACACACACTCACCCACATCCACACACACTCACACACTACGTGACTCCTCATCTTCAAGCAATCCTTCAAGACCCTGCCAGCATCTCAACACCTCTGGACGAAGTAAGCTATCCGTATTTTGTTGATTTCTATATTGACCTACTTCAATAGTTCTATATTTTTTACACAAATAAGTATTGTTTTTTACCTACACACACATATGAGATGGAAGAAAGTTCAGCTTCAGTATCAGTACCTAGCAAAAAGACTAATGGTCATGTCGAGAGTCTGACAGCACTATCAAAAACCTTATGATATTTTACATGTATACTTTGAGTAAAAAAAAATAATAAAACCTAACGAGCGAAAATATGTAGGTGTGGGTGAGGCAGGAAAAGAATGTTTTTATCTCACATGTTTGTCTTCCAATTACTCCAAAACTATTGTACCTATCGACTTCCCGTAAGAACCATGATAAAGATCAGTGAATTCTACGTATGTTCAGGACATTACAATGTAATATCTCTGACGAAAAGACGGGAATATAATGATTATTGTGCGCGCATCACGAAAGTGACGCATGGCCGTGAGTACCCAGTCGTTTTTCGTGATTTACTCGAAAACTATGAGGCGTATCGAAACCAGCTGGTGCTCATGAGGAAGCTCGTGAAATTCTGCATAATATTATGCAATAAAAACATAAGGTGTGCGAGAAAAGTTCATCTTAAAAGCTCCCTGATTTTTTTCAAAAATGGCTTTCAGTTTTTTGCTATTTTCTCAAAAACTAAAAATCGTGTCACAACCGGATTTTCTAATTAGAAAGCTGATGAAATTCTCTATCAAAACTTCTAATAACATTTTCCTGTATGATGGAAAGCTTTCGAATGGTGATGTTGGGCACTGAAACTGACGTAGCAAAATGTTTATTCATGGCCGCCTGATGTTGTTTTATTCGTGTTTTCCTGTTTTTTTGTGGTGCTTATCAGCTAGAACAAATCGACGAATAAGATGAGATAGGTTTCATGGCAGTATATTGATGTTTGGGTGGTGAAAATAAGGCGAGAATATGTGTTATTTGCCGTGCACTGGCAGCCGGGCAGGGTGGCCAAGCAGATAAAATTATGCGCCAGTAAATTTACCAAAACTTATCGTGCGTGAGAGGGTTAACAAGTCAATGGGTAAGCATAACTTGTGGCTCAACATCAGTTTTGCAGGGTTGTAGCTGGTAGACTCATAGGATGCAGACCGATATGCCATAAAAAACACAGGTATTTTCTGGTCCCATTCTTTTTGTCCCTGTACGCAGTACTTGACCAGTTCTTGTCCCAGAGTCCAGTACCATCCCATCTAACTGTGGCCTTAATGGGGTCATCCTTGTCTTCTTGATCCCCAGTAACTTGCAGAGTTCAACAGAACACAGCAGACTCAATGTTGCTACCCTGGTCTAAGTGTAGCTCTTATGGCATCCCAGAACGACAGAAAAACTGGTCAACCAACACCTGAGCAATAGTCACTGCCTCTTGACAGGGGATGGCATAGGCTTCTGGCCACTTTGTGAAGTAGTCCATGGCAGTACATATACACCGGTTACCTCTTTCAGTGAGTAGCAAAGGTCCAACAATGTTCACCGCAACTCTTTCCATCAGTTCACCCACTTGGTAGAGCTGGAGAGGGGCACAACCATGCTTCTCGGGTCCCTTCTTGGCACAACATACATCACAGGCCTGACACAATTTTTCAACCTCACCCATGCCAATTCAGTAGAACCTCTGTCACAGCCGACTTAGAGTTTTCATCACTCCCAGGTGCCCACTAGTGATCTGGTTATGAGACTCATCCACGATCCCAGACCTCATTTTCTTCAGAACCACCAATTGCCAGTACTTGCTGAGGCAATCGGGTGTCTCTCACATTGGGTGTCTCCCACTGATGCTCCAGAAATCGGTTGATCAAACAAAGAAGGTCCCACTGACTTCAGTAGCTCTTGGTCACAGGGCTGAATCTAGAAATCCCTTCCCAAGATTGTCGCACTGTACTCCCCTGTGGCCACTGTAGCACTGGTTGTAAATCTGTATTCTCCATCTTCCTCTTCGTCAGGTCTTCTGCAACTGATGCTGGCCCTGTCATTGCAGTACGGCTCCATTTCTTGCTATGGCTTTCTTTTTTACTACACTGTTGGCACTCTGGGTCACAAGACCGACGACTCAGGCTGTCAGCATTGCCATGTACTTGCCAGGATGGTGCTGCACCTCATATATAATTGTGCTGGTCTAGCTTCCTGAGCCAGCATGCCAGTTGTCCTTCCAGATTCTTTAACGTCTTCAGCCACTCCAGTGCCGCATGGTCTGTCCTCATGATGAAGTATAAGTAGGAATGGAAGAAATCAAGACTCTTCATCACTGCCGAGAACTCCTTACGGGTCACACAGTCGTTCTGGTCCAATGGGCTAAGCTTCTTGCTGTAGTATGCCACCACTTACTCCTTGTCATCCTTCTTCTGCGACAGGACTCCACCAGTTCCATGGTCACCTATGTCACAGTCCAAGATAAATGGCTGACTCTGATCAGGGTATGGCAATTCTTGAGTGCTGGCCAATGCATGCTTGAGTTCATGAAAAGGTACAGCTATCATTGCAAAGTCCCTGACAATATGCCGATAGTAGGTGCAAAAGCCCAGTAAACTCTGAAGCTCTTTCACACAAGTTGAAACTGGACAGTTTTCCACGGCTGCCACATTCTCTGGGTCAGTACGGACTTTGCTTTCACCTACTATGTATCTCAGGTACGTCATTTCCTTCTGAAACAAGTAGCACTTCTTGGGACTCAGCTTGGGGCACACTGCTCAGATCCTGTTGAACACCTTCGACAGCCTCTCTAATTCCTGGCTGAAAGTCCGTCAAAACACAATTACATCATCAAAATAGATAAGAGATGTCTGCCAGTGCAGGCCTTCCAGCACACGATCCATAAGAAGCTCAAATAATGCTGGGGCATTGCATAGGCCAAAAGGCATCACCTTAAACCAAGTAGTCCTGACGACGTATGGATATGCTGCCATGTTTTGTCTCGGTGACACCTGGCAACGTATCCATAAATTTTGCAATTGCAAGGTCCGTCATTTGCATATTAAGTTTCACGGGTGATTTTTGGTAGGCATATGTGGGAGACCTTCCTCTACCCAATGCCAGGTGGGGATAATGCCTGGCCCCACTTGACCTCCCCTCCCCCCCACACGCCATTTTCTCGGCAACTCACCTGTTAGCAGTGACCTGGCCAGTAAAGACCTGTCGCACCACGGTCTTTCCAATGACGAAATTCAAGGTGAATGTGATTCCCGAGGTGGAGGACAAAGGAAGAAACAAGCCAGAGGAAGAAACAAGCAGAAGTGATAAGGCGGTAACGTTGTAAGGGAAGGCGCCACATGTTGATATGTTAGGTGAGTGAACAACACTTATATCACCTATATTATTGTGTGAAAACCAATATACTCTTGTATTACATATAAATTCGTACCAAATAAATAAATATTTACATATAATGAGTGGTTTGGAATAGGTACCCCTCTAAAGAAAACGTCTTCTCTGGAGCCTGGCTTGAGAAAACACTGTACCAAGGTGAGGGTTCTGTTACCTGTATTGGTATTTCTAAACTCAACTGAGCAGTTACTCTCTCAATTTTCGATGTTTCTTATAAAAAGAGGAGGTTTTAGCCAAAAAAAAAAAAAAAAACTTTTCGAAAATATGCCAGGATTGGGGGGGGGGGTATTGGTGAAAAATTTGCTGGGATGCGGCTGGTTAAACAACCATAAACCTCACCCGTACAAAAAGGCTGTTTTCTCCTTGTCCTTCTCTACAACCTTGATATGGTGCTATCCTGCCTTCATGTCTAGGGTGGAGAACCAGTTGGCACCTGACAGATCATCCAGGATGTCATCAGTTCTTGGCAAGCGGTATGCATCCTTCACTGTCACTTCATTCAGGGCTTGATAATCCACACAGCACCTAACAGAGCCATCCTTCTTCCTTACCAGAACCACTGCTGATGCCCAAAGACTGCTGGACTTTTCTATCACTCCTTGAATTTGGAGATTCTCCATCACCTTCTCCATTTCTTGCTGTTGGGTTGATGCCATTCTCCGCATTGGCTGTTTAATCAAGCGGTGATCCCTGGTGTCTATACTATGCTCCACCAGATCAGTGCACCCCTGGTCTAGGTCTCTGGTGGAGAGGACATCAGCAGACTTTGTTAGCAGCTGCCTCAACTTCAGCACTAGTGAGCCATCCAGGCACTGGCAACTCCTTCAAAATAGGTCTTGTAAGTGGTCTTGCAGGTACCCCTTCTTCCTTGACTACGCTCCTTTTACAGGCTACATCTGATACCACTCAGGGTCCTGCACCTGGCACAGTGCCACAATTTCTCCCTCATTGATCTTCAGTGGCTCACGGGAGAAATTGGCTACCATATCCGACATTTCACCTGCATCTGTTTCCACCAAAGTTCATCCCACCATCATTCCGGTTTTCATCTTGCACCGTACATCAGGCTCCACCAACCCTAGACAGCTGTCAAAAGAGCCACTCACCTCGCACTGGAACAATAGTTCTGATTTTGAGGGTATAACTGTACAGTAGTGCGGAGCGCCCTCACCTCACCACCGGAATTGGTATGTCTCACTGCTGTGACAGACACTGACTTTCCTCGAACTTTTAGCTATATGGAGCAGAAATCCAGCTCACATCCCATGGACATCAGATAGTCCAGACCAAGAATGCAAGGATCCTCCATCTCGGCTACATAGACTGGAAGCGTGGCCTTTTGCCCTGCTGCTTCAATATGGACATCCAAGATTCCCCTCAGCTCTGCGTGGTGCCAAGTTATGCCACACAAGTGATCTGATGACTCAGGCAAATAAGAACGATGTTACACATCAGGCCTCATGAAAGTCTGCTCTGAGGCTGAATCAATCACCAGGGAACACTTCTTTCCATGTATTCTCTGTCTACTCGCACACTGTTGATTGCAATTCTCTTGCATTTTCTCGGTGGTGGGGTTACTTGGGAAAAGCCGGCTGGTGGTTGCCCCTTAACACCAGCCTCCATTAGTTTTCCACTTCTTTCTGGTCTTCTGCAGCCTTCTTCTTATCATCCTTTTTATTCTTTGGACACTCAGAACTGAAGTGTCCCACCTCATTACATGTCCAACACACCTTTGGTACAGTTGTAGATTTCCTTCCACTGCTCTGTTCTTGTTCCTTCCATTTGTAACAATCGTCCTACATGTGTCCCGGGTTCCCACAGAACCAGCAGCTTCCTCCAGTCTTCTCCTGTTCCCTCTTTCACTTGTACGAGTAGCAGTCCTCATTTCTATGTCATGGCTTTTCACAGTACCAACAACTTCCTTCAAATTTGTCTGCTTCATGAACCTGTCCCTTTCTTGCCTTGAATGCTGCTCTACGGCCTGCCTGAAAAGTAGACATACTGGACCTGATGTAGGACTCAAATTCTAGAGCCCTGGCTAGAGCTTCTTGCATGCTTCTTGGTTGTGCCTGCTTCACTTGCACTTTCAACTTTGCACTATCAACAGCATTGATGAACTGGCCCCCTTAGGAAAGCAGCCAACAGGTTAGGTGCTGCTCCAGCGTATGCCTTATATATCATACTCTCCAGGTCATGAGCAAGCTGCTGCAGGGATTCGATTGCCCTGTACACCTCAGTCTGGTACATAGTGCTGCATCTCCGTTCTAGTACTTTTATTAAGGACTGATAGCTGTTCCTCTCCTCTACTGACAACTGGCCCAGAATTTCCACTGCGGCACCCTTAAGGCTGGTAGCAAGCTGCACTGCCCACTGCTTATCATCCCAACCATTCTGATTAGCAAGTAAATCAAACTGTGTACAGTAAGCTTCCCAAGATACTCTACCATCAAATTCCTGAGGTTTCTTTTTAATTAGGCCCCATTATACTCATGCACTTCACTGGTTTGGGGCCTAAAAACTGGGGCATCATAATTAAGTCCAGGACTTAAAACTTCTGCATTATAATTATTCAACCCTGTAATGCTACCTTTAGATGCTTGGGATCCATCAAGATTCACCATACACGTCCATTCTTTTTATAAGATCCCTGTACACTAACATGAGGCTCAGCAGAGCAATATTTCTCTACAGTCTCAATTTTCTCACTAATTATCTTTACTGGTCGACTACATGCTTCAACTGGTTATCTTCATGCTGTCTGCACTCCATCGCAATTTCCTGGCTAGTTGTCTTCAACTGGTCATCTACATGCTGTCTGCACTCAGTCACATTATAAATTACCTCATGCTTCTATTGCCGTAGCTCAGCGTATAGTTCATCCTTCAGTTATTCCTATTCTTCCTTTATTTTCCCTATGAAAGTATCTAGCTGTCCTTGCATCCTCAGTTGTAATTCCCTCTGTTGCTCCTGTTATGCCTCTTGAAGCTGTTCCCTCTGTGCTCGCAATTCTTTTTTTATTTCTTCATTTTGTGCCTTGAAGTGTCCTTTGAGTTCTTCCTGTCCTTCATTCTGTGCCTGTGGTCCTTCATTCTGTGCTCGTAGTTGTACACTTTGTGCATGTAATTGTTCTTTAAGATCTTTCTGGCTTTCATTCTATGCCTGTAATTATTCTTTAAGTTCTTTGTGTCCTTTGTTCTGTGTCTGTAATACTGTAGTTTCACAATCATCGCCAGGGACATTTCCTCCTCATTGCCCAGTGAGTTGTTCTTCCTATGGTCAGCCTTTTGGTGTACAGTACACAATATCAGCCCAGGTGTCGTAAATAAACATTGACGTCTTAAGTTCATTGTCTGTACTTTCCAAATAATTACAGTTAATGCTTGCCAACTTTACCTCACTGTTTTCACAAATACCGACGATATTCAAACTTACTAACTGCAATTACACTTCACTGTTGGCCAACAACACTTAACTATTTTCACAAGTACCGATGATATACAAACCACTGAAACTGCACTACAATCACACTGAACTGAAAACCAATTGAACTTGCACTAGGCTCTTCCCAATCGTTATATAATCTTGTATAATTCTAAAATGATCTGCATTTCTCCACGGTTCTGGTGTATTCCCGAAGAAGAACGGTTTACAACTGTTACCAACTCAGAGACATCCAAAACATGCCAGAGTTTTCTTACAATACATAACACCGTAAATTACCTAGCATACAAACTTAAAATAATTTTCATAATTTAACAAGCAATCACACAAATAAAACATTACACGGAATAAAAGCGCAAAAATTAATGTACAACTTGCGAGAATAACCACGTTCACAATAGCAGGCTAAATGGCAACTCTGCCATGCATTGGTAAAATACCAGAAATATTGAGAAACTTTCAAACTACCTAACAGCAAATCCCGCTTCTCAACAATGTTTTATTACATGTTGGAGTTTCATTGTTAATAAAAATTAACAATTTTACCCCAGTAACTGCACTGGTTTCACAAACTTTACTCAATACTGCCAGGGGGAGGTGGTGGCTGAACTGGTAGAGAGGTGGCCTGCAGTCCTAATTGACCTAGGTTCGAATCCCCGCAGGGGCAATGAACAGTTTAAGGGTTCGCATTTCATAAAAGCAGACATTACTGATCTACCATAAGATCTATTGTAAAAATACCCACGTTAATATCAGTACACCAGTCCTGTATGAGACAGCCCTAGTATGTATTCAATATGGACGGTGGGTGTTAGTGCAGAAGTGGTGACATGTGGAGGTGTATGGTATGTTGGAGGACTGCTGGTCCTTGGGAGCAGGCTGCGAAGCCTATGCCCAGAGTGGTACAGTAAAGAAAAAATAATAATAATAACAACTTGCTTCTTGATAGAAACACTGGTGGTTAGGGATTGTTCTTAGGCACATGAAATAATTTGTCTGTCTTGGTCTTGTGTTGTGTGACACGGGACTTCAGTTCTTAGCAAATTTTTTGCTTTGCCTCTTTCTATATCTCTTGATCCATCTGTTAACTGTCCTCTTCTTGATCTTGAACTGTCGGGATATGTCTTATTGAAATATTTGCTAAATGCAAGGCAATAATAAGCTCGCACTGAGAGGCTATTGTTTCGTATCGATGATTCATCTTGGTTACAGTGCTCACGGCTTTGTTTTCCCGAATACATATCATCCTAGAAAAAGATTCAGATGTGGATAATAATAAATTTTTAGGTGTTTATTTTTAGTGATTTGATAGCACTCGTGATTCGAAATTACCTTCACCCGTGGATTTTATTTTATGGGACATTTTTCCTACAGTGTTGTTGATTTAGGATGTAAAATATGTATTTCGAGAGGTTCTCTGCATTTTAACCTCGAAACTGTCGGGCAATAGGCATTTCACATTCTTTTGTACGGCTAAGCCTAAACTCTAGTATACTGTGGATTCCTTTGACATAGTGCGATGTACACGGTCGATAACATTTATATATATTGCGTTTTGGTGTTACTTATCTAAATACTCAGGGGCAGATCCAGAAAATTGGGAACGGGGGATGCTATTCTTAGGATCAACAGACAGGAAGGGTGGGGGGGTATATGAGAGGGTAAAAATTGCCAGTGCATGAACCTACATTTTCTTAGTCTACATAAACTGTCTTCGACCAATCATAGACAATACTATGACCCTACATCTTTGCCATGGCACTTATTCGTGATTAGCAACATATTCTAGTGCTGACAATACAAAGAGTTCACATATTTTCCACAGCATTTCTTCGTGACTAGCATCATATTCTAGTGCTAAAAAGACAATGCTATGGCTTTTTATCTTTTCCATAGCACTTTTGCATGACTAGCATCATATTCTAGTGTTAAAAGTACAATACTCATATTTATATCCTAGATACATACATGCTGCCAATCTTATCTGAGCAGCCAAACGGGGGGAGGGGGCGTGTGCTGGGGGAGCCCCCCTCCTGAATCCGCGCCTCATACTGGTCTTCCCGGTGTGCAATATAGGAAATATAACTAGGCTCTAACAGTTACCAGATACCACTTTCCGACGAAGGTACTGGGAATCGGGTCATCACTTCTTTGGGCGTTTGTACTTAGGTTCTCAAAGCACCTGTTGGGATGAGTGGATACCCTAAGTTGTGGCTGCAAACAATAGTTCCATCAACAAATCCATTGGCGAATTTCCATTCTTTGTCCTATATGGATTTGATAAAAAATTGCCAAATTCAGGGCTATTACTGAAACCAAGTCCTCACTATAATTTGGATGATTATGTGAAAGTGAATATGACAGACTTCCAGAAAATACAACAGTATGTAAAGGCAAATGTGGCATTATTTAATCCCCAACCGCCAGTGAACGTGATATGCAGTTGCCATTTAGGTGGAGATCATGAGGCTGCTGGGTGATGGCATATTCTGCAGTTTCCTTCCCTCCATTGTTTGAGCTGGCTCATGTTTGATCTCACCACCAGAGGGTAGGGATAGACTTCCACCAGTTCATGCAAGAGTGCTTCAGTCTGTTCCGTGACTTTACTAGGTGCAGAAAAATTTCTTCAGGTTTCTCCTCATCCAATTCCATTCCCACATCATTCTGACCTCGGGCCTTGCCTCATCCACCCCTGCCAAGCTTCTGCCCAAATATGCTAGGAAAGGGCTCAGTGATAGTGCCATAGGGCGTGCCTATGACGCTGCTGTGTCTAGTTTATCTAGTAGTGGGGGAGTTATCTTGTTGAGACCGAAGCCAAAGTTGGGTCCACACACACACACATGAAGGCATCCCCTTCAATTCCCCAAAGTTACTTATCTTCTTCACGTCCTTACTCACTGATGCGACAACCTGCAGACATGGTGATTATTACATTCTCAAGAAGAAGAATTGATGAGTAATATGTTTTTTAATTTGTTTCCCTAACTGCTATACTTTCCGAGATATTAAGGTTTGAAAACAAGCAATTTCTGGAAAATTGTCCGCACTGAGTGGACAACCACAGTATAAATAGCCTGGCATCTAAGGGCAAAGGGTACGATTCAATGCCAACACAAATCTGTGTCACCTGTCAACATTAACGTAGGAGTCTTATTATTAGCTTATTCATGTACACGTAGTTCTAAATTAGATGATTAATTCACAGGCCTACTCTACATGACATATCATAATGGTAACAAAATTGAGATTAACCCGCCCCATTCCGTTAATGTATGGGTACATCACCACGTTTTATCATGCTGATGCCCAATGACATACCGGTACATTTTGCAATTGTGAGGTCCTCCATTTGCACATTTTTCAGGTTTCACGTGTGATTTTTGGTAGGCACATATGGGAGACCTTCTACCCGCTGCCAGGTGGTGACACTGCCTTACCCAGCGTGACCCCCCCGCACACACCATTCTCTTGGCAACTCACCTGTTAGCAGCAACCTTGCCAGTAAAGACATGTCACACCACAGTACGAAATTCAAGGTGAGTGTGATTCCCCAATCGGTGAAGATGTGGAGGACAAAGATTACCTGGTGCCAGAGGAAGAAACGAGCAGAAGTGATGAGGAGGTAACATCGCCAAAGAAGGTGCGGTATGTTGATGTGTTCAGTAAGTGAAACAATGCTTATATTGTCTATATTATTGTGTGAAAACCAGTATATTCTTGTACTGCAGATAAATTTGTACCAAATGAACAAATATCTACCTATTCTGAGTGGTTTGCAATAGTTACCACTACCACAGAAAATGGGACAGCAGCAGCGCAGCTCCAGAGAAGATGGTACCAGGTGTGGGGAGGGTCACCTGCACAGCACATTTCAAAGCTCAGGTGAGCACTTTTTTTTGTATGATTTACCATTGTTTCTCATAAAAAGCGGAGGTTTGAGTAAAAAAAAAATCCATAATTGGTCAGGATTGGGGGGAGATAATTGGTGAAAAATTGGTAGGGACGTAGCGGGTTAAGGACTTGTTGTCATCTGAGAGTAAATGGATTCAGACACACCAGCTTAAGGGCACTCCCAGGTACTTTGAGTGGGAGGAAAATTAGGAAAATGATGCATCTTCTACTTCTTTTTCTTCTTCTTCTCCTCCTCTTCCTTTTCCTCCTGCCATTGCTACCCCTTCATCATCTTCTACCCTCCGAATACATACAAAAGCTTTACTCAGCACCTTACTTCACTGTTACTTGTGTCTGTCCCTGTCAAGACCACATAGCTGATTTGAACATTAATCCAAATTCATTTTATAAGTAAGATGTTGTGGAGAGTGTGGACAGCCTTACTGGCACTAGCTGCATCCAGATAATCTCTGAGGGATGAGGATAGAGATGGGGTCCTCAGCCCCAGGGCACTGGTTAAGACTAAGCCCTGGGGTATGTTAGTGGAAGATTTCATCTCAGTCCGTTATGATCTTCAGAATTTGATGACAGTCACACAAGTACTTCCAAAATTCACTAGTCACCTGCCTATCATTCGATCCCTACTCACTTCCTTGGTAAACAGACATGTGAATGGATCTTTTGGGGCTCCACTGTATGGACCTCTTAAGTGGAAACTTGTTTGGACTAAGAAGCAATTCCTTAAATTAAATGCCTCCCTGCCTCATAGTGGCCCTGTCAGAAGAGCACATTCACAAGTAATGTGAGGTCTCTTTGATCTCGGTGGTAAAGTCTTTGTTGATGTTTTTGGCTTAACAACATCTAGTGATCTGTCAGCATAACATGAGCATTTAGAAACATATGCTTCAGCTTTGGAAGCACAGGATAGAGTACTAAACGTTCAACATAAGTTGCCAGGCAATACTGTCACACGTATGAATGAAACGGGTACCCAACTGAACATATTGATGCCTGAAAAGAGACTGGATGTGTTAGGACTCCATATTATAATTACAAATCATAATAGATGAGTTTGAGAGAGTGTGTAAGAAACGGAACCTAAAGGTGAATGTAGGGAAGAGTAAAGTGATGGTCTTTGAGAGAGGTGAAGTCAGTGAATGTATAGCGAGGTTGGATGGTGAGGAATTGGAAAATGTGAGTACGTTTAAGTATTTGGGTAGTGTGATGAGTAAGGATGGAGGTTTGGAGGGTGAAGTGCTTGAAAGGGTACAGCAGGGAAGAAAGGTTGCTGGTTCCTTGAAAGCAGTGATAAGAAACAGGGAAGTGAGCATGGAAGTAAAAAAGTTACTACATGACAGTATTGTGATACCAACTCTAACGTACGGAAGTGAAGCTTGGACGTTGTTGGAAGGACACAAGTCAAGAGTGAGAGCAGTGGAAATGAGTTATTTAAGAGGAGCTTGTGGAGTCACGTGGAGAGACAGGCTGACGAATGAGGATATAAAGGAGCGTTGTGGTGTTGATGTGGATGTGATAGGAAGCGTTGTGAGGAACACACTGAGGTGGTTTGGCCATGTGGAGAGGATGGAGGGTGAAAGACTGACGAAGAGAGTGTATGTGAGTGAGGTGGAGGGTGGAAGAGGGAGGGGGAGACCGAGGATGAGATGGAAGGATGGGGTGGAGAGGTATATGAGAGAGGGGTGTGTGAGTTGGGAGCAGGGTAGTGAAATGGCGGGGGACAGGGCGACTTGGAGGCGATTTGTTTGTGGCCACCCCAAACGGGATTGAGGCGTCTGGCAATAGATAGAGATAGATAGATAATAGATAAATAGATAGATAGAGAGACAGATAGAAGCAGGAAGTCAGATGATGAGAAGGTATTGTGTCTGCGAGAATCGAGCAATGCTAAACATGCTTACACACTCTTAACTCAAGGAATGCTTTATAGCCACACGACAGCACCTCGTGACCATACACACACATACACACATACTCACACACAGGCTTCTAGAACTTTCCAACCACAGTGTAACACACGTGACACGACCCCTGCTACACCAGAATTTAGGAAGCAGAGGCAGAAGGAGACAGGCCATAGAAGCAGCAGGTAGTAGGGAGAAGGGCTTAGCAACATGGAAGAGAGAGAGAGAGAGCGAGACAGGGAGGTAGCTCGCAGGACTACTTAACTTCACTCGTGTGTGAGAGACTTTGTTAATATTTCCAAGACAAATAAAAATAGTCCCATACTCATCTTTACCTCTCCTGTCATTGCATGACAAATGGGAACGAAGATTATCTACTTACAAACTACTCACATATAACAAGCGCTCGTCCACAAGTCTAATATATATATAACATCTCTACAAGTTGCTACAAAGTCCTTTTTTTTATGAGATTTGGTTGGCAGCGAACGTATACGAACCTCGTCTACGAATCAACAGTGAATTCCTACAAAATATCAAGATTGAAAAAAAAAAAAAAAACTCTCACAACCAACAACTCACAACCAGCTCCTGATAATATTCTCTCCAACCAGCCCCCTCCGTCTACCCGATCATCATGCTGATGTAGAGGTGAAGAGGTCACAGGACGCCTTGCCAGTAGTTCAACAAAGTACTGATACAAACAATCTTGCAATGTCTACGACGAACCAACGAACTACAACCATCTACAATCAACTACAAGTAACAACTCTACGAGTCGTCTGTATAATCTTCTATACGCACCTACAAGTAACGACAATCTTCATCCCACAACGAGTAAATCACAAGAGAAAAGGAACGGGAAAACATCGAGAATGAAAAACAAAACAAGCAAACGAAGAGCGAGACACGACTCACAACTCACAACCACCGGACCTCACCCTCCTCTCTCTGCTACATCCACCCAACCTCCACCGCTGACGCAGAGTCGAGAGGTCAAGACGACGAAGCAAATACCAAGCCCGTATTCACAACTCATTTTACTCACTCATCTTCACTCAAGTTATTCATCGCTACTCATTTACTCACCACAGCTACCAGTGTGGGAAGTCGACGTCACCATACGTGTTTGCTGACAGGACGCCAAGCCGTGTGTCTAACACCCCACAAAACGTCAATCAACCCGTGAAGAACAACGCTATCACCACGTGCAACACCACTCACACCATTCCCACCACGGTAAAAAATTAGTGAGTTACATAGTTACTTCATTCATACGATACACAGTGATAGACAACACATTTTGCACAAACATATAAAACCTGCTGTGTAGTTACAACTTAAATTCATACACCTACTTCAATTATCTTCATAATTCAGTCATTAAATACTTGCACCAACAATAAATATTCTACACTGTATATATTCATTCATTTATTATGGCATTTATTTACTACCATCGAGTGTCACCATTTATACCTACATAAAATACGTGTTTCATACATAGAGCTATACATTATTTCATCTACAAAGTAATAAAGAAAATATACCATCACAGTTACTCAGTGAGCGATTAAAAAAGACTGTATTAAACATTAATTAAAGCTACCTAGTGGAAACAGATAAATTAAGTTACAAGGAAAACCAGAAAAAAAAAATGGCCAACACAATGACGTTAGCAAGAATGAACATCTTCAACACAATCGTGAAGACAAAGATTTCCACACAGTGCTGACACATATATTGCCCACGATAGGTACAAGTGAAGAACAAGTCAGTGTATATAGTTAATACTGTATATAGTGTATATATATATTTTTTTTTATATAAAATAACAAAATATGGGGCTATATAATATCATTTTCAGTAATATCTGTGCAATATAAACTAAACCTTAAAAAAGGGTCCCAAGGGAATTAGCCAGTAATTATGCAACCATGAACAACACAGAAAAAGCGTACACAAACGAAGAAAAACAAACTATAGAAAATCAATACATACAAAGAAAAAAGAAAAAGAAATAGAGTAAGATCACATAACAAACAAATGAAAATAAGTGTAAGTGTTACTACAAATGCCAAAATACCACATAAACTCCTTCTATAAGTGAAACAAAAAGCAAACGGTTGTCTCCACAAGCAAGTGGCATGACACATCATCACTATCATCGACCGCAGCATGACCGGATTCAATGTCAGGACTGCAATTATTACAATTATGTATCTACAACGATATGTAACAATTATGTAACGACAAACCATTTCATTATGTTACACTTGCTACAATTATGTAACTACAAACAATATGTAACAATTATGTAACAGTTGCATTAACAAGATGTAACTTTTATGTAACTTTAACTACAATTATGTAACTACAAACAATATGTAACAATTATGTAACAGTTGCATTAACAAGATGTAACTTTTATGTAACTTTAACTACAATTATGTAATTACAAACAATATGTAACAATTATGTAACAGTTGCATTAACAAGATGTAACTTTTATGTAACTTTAACTACAATTATGTAACTACAAACAATATGTAACAGTTGCATTAACAAGATGTAACTTTTATGTAACCTTAACTACAATTATAAGGCCAACACAATTATGTAACAGTTGCATTAACAAAATGTAACTACAATTATAAGGCCAACACAATTATGTAACAGTTGCATTAACAAAATGTAACTACAATTATAAGACCAACACAATTATGCATTACCACAATATTATGTAACAATTCATAAAATGTTACAATTATGTATTACCACAATATTACTACAATATTATGTAAAGTCGTACAATTATACCACAATTCTGTATTACCAGAATCATCTTACAAGTTAGGTGAAATATTAGACATTACTAAAGGGATAACTCAATATGTAATGTAATAACCTAGCAGTATTACCATTGCACAATTATATACGTATGTCTGTTATACATACACATCTTACAAAATGTCATACAACAACCATTGCATTTATTCAAATATGTATACAACTTGTTTAAAATGTAATATTACTAGATCATTGCAATTTACTATGAATATTATATGTATACAATATTATAATCCATATTATGTACTAATAGATTAGCATATGTCAATGATAATTGCTGTTGGAGGACCTTCAGCGGCGTGGCCGAGCATATGTTAGGACTCCATATAATAATTACAAATCATAATAGATAAATAGATAAATAGATAGATAGAGGGACAGATAGAAGCAGGAAGTCAGATGATGAGAAGGTATTGTGTCTGCGAGAATCGAGCAATGCTAAACATGCTTACACACTCTTAACTCGAGGAATGCTTTATAGGCACACGACAGAGCTGCGTGACCATACACACACATACTCACACACAGGCTTCTAGAACTTTCCAACCACAGTGTAACACACGTGACACGACCCCTGCTACACCAGAATTTAGGAAGCAGAGGCAGAAGGCGACAGGCCATAGATGCGGCAGGTAGTATGGAGAAGGGCTTAGCAACATTGAAGAGAGAGAGAGAGAAAGCGAGACAGGGAGGTAGCTCGCGGGACTCTACTTAACGTCACTCGTGTGTGAGAGACTTTGTTAATATTTCCAAGACAAATAAAAATAGTCCCATACTCATCTTTACCTCTCCTGTCATTGCATGACAAATGGGAACAAAGATTATCTGCTTACAAACTACTCACGTATAACAACCGCTCGTCCACAAGTCTAATATATATATAACATCTCTACAAGTTACTACAAAGTCCTTGGTAAACAGACATGTGAATGGATCTTTTGGGGTCTACTGTATAGACCTCTTAAATGAAAACTTGTTTGGACTGAGAAGCAATTCCTTAAATTAAATGCCTCCCTGCCTCATAGTGGCCCTGTCAGAAGAGCACATTCACAAGTAATATGAGGTCTCTTTGATCTGGGTGGTAAGTCTTTGTTGATGTTTTTGGCTTAACAACATCTAGTGAACTGTCAGCATAACATGAGCATTTAGAAACATATGCTTCAGCTTTGGAAGCACAGGATAGAGTACTAAATGTTCAACATAAGTTGCTAGGCAATACTGTCACATGTATGAATGAAATGGGTACCCAGCTGAACATATTTGATGCCTGAAAAAGACTGGATGATAAAATTAATGTTGTCACCGGCATATTGTATATCAGCATTCACATTGAATCATTGTTCTTGTCCATCGAATCATTAATGTTACAAGTAGAGAATTTTATTCATCTGTTAGTACATGCTGTGAGTGGTTATGTTACCCAAGATCTTGTTTCTATGTCAGACCTTTGCTTAATTTTTGAGTGGGCTCACACTAGTCTTGATCCTGTTTTTTCCATTCCCAAGTCTAGCATTGTACTATCCTGTACTACAGAAGCTACTATTCTTTCCACGACTATTATGGTTCACATTCCTGTTCGTTCTGCAGTCATCTTTGATCTCTTCCAACTGATTCTCTTCCCTCTGCCTTACAATGACACTATTTACACTGCATCTGTGTACTCTCGAGTTCTTTCTCCTAACTTACGACCATAATTTATATCTGTGGCTTATGTCCCCTCCGATCGCCTACGTTCATATTCATCTGTTACCTAGTCCTTTCATCTATGTCCATCAGTTCTATTTAATATCCTTCTATTTACAGCTGCCTCTTGTAAGAATGCCTTAGTACGTAATCTTTCAGTTAAGACTATTCATTCTGCACGTTTTTTCACCCCTGTTCCCAATATAATCGTCCTTCATACTGATTTGGACCATAGACACTATTTCCATTTTCGTACCCCGTCATCCGTTAGTATTTCCTGTCCGAACACTCCTGTCAAGTCACTCGAAGCTTCTGGTCTTTACATTGCCCCAAACTATTACTCTATGAAATCAAATTATCTCTTTACGTACCCAACACGTCAGCACTATGCCATTCATTCACAAACTCTATGAAATCTTTGCACCCCTATTTCTTCTGTTTATACCATTAGGAGTGTAAGTGTCACTTCTCCTCAGCTTGACATGATTGCTTACCTAAACAGTTATAACTTTGTGAATATTCTGATCTCTTAGTTCCAGGACCATGCCTTTATAACGCCCCATTTTGTATATCATCCTCTTGCATTCACTCAGCTAGAATTTTTCCTCATAATAGTTTTCGCTCATTGCTGTGTTAAACGTATGGAAAAAGAGTCTCCATGAGATTAGGTTACCACATGGAACACGGAAAACAGTTAAACTTGTTTTTATGTAAAAGTGACGAAACTTGCAACCTGACGCTGAAAGCTGGGGAAATTTGAGTGGGACTATGATAAAATGAACAAACCACGGCACATTCCACCTCTGCTATTCAATATTGATTTGTGTGAAGACGTGTGGACACCCAACTAATTATATGAACATTTATGATGAGACCTTATTCTCTCGAGATACCATGGTGATTCCTGTATGACCACCTGTTATGTAATTTTATTATTCATCACTGGAACATTCAGCAATATGAAATCATTATCTTATATACGGTATGTACATTACGTCACCTACATATTTTCCCTGTTAACTAGTACACTCTTATTATTAGTATAATATATTATCAAAAAATTTTCTCACAGTTCACATTTATTAGTGTTGTTTTACTATTTAAACTCTCTTCTGTTAATCTCTGTATTAGTGAAAAAAAAAAAAAAAAGATATCTGCTTCACCAGTGGGGGGGGGGGGAAATGTAAAAGTTTGCAACCGGATATTGGACGCTGAAGCATCTGAGAACGTCCTGAGTTAGGCTGAGGACAAAAGGCCTCTTGCAATTCAGCTGGAGAAATGATTTAATCTGTAAACAGTGTGCTTGTGACATTGAGCAACACACACAAAGGAAACTCTCTACCTGTGCCCTGAAAGATTGTATGAGAAGTTAGAGATTAACTATCCTCCGCAGTTTTTTTTTTTTTTTTATGCAATGAAGAAGGAACCAAAGGCCGCGAGCCCACAACTGATGTTCCTTCCAAAAGAAAAACAAATACGAGAGAGAGCCAAATTCAAGATCTGATCATTTCGAGATGCCTGGACACACTGCGTTTGAAAGACTGGAGATCATAGGAAGCAGCATATACAGACAGAAGGAGACAGTTCCAGAGTTGACCTGTTGCATAATTGAAGGACCGGGAGTAACGGTTAACTCTTGCATTAAAGAGTTGGACAGAAAAGGCATGAGGTATTTGTTGCTAGACGAGTGCCTGTCGTAGAGGTGGGGAAATGCATGGATACAATTCAGAGGAGCAGTGACCATTGAAGTAGCGATAGAAAAGAGATAAAGATGCATCAGTGCGACAAAGAGAAAGAGGTTGAAGGGAGTCAGTACGAGGAGGAGAGTTAATGAGACGAAAAGCCTTTGACTCCACTCTATTGAGGAGACAGTTCCTCCCCACACATGAGAGTTGTACTCCACACAGGGGTGGATAAAACCCCTGTATAGAGTCAACAATTGTTCAGGGGTAAAGAAGGAACAGAGTCGGCTTAGCACACATAATCTCTTGGAAGCAGATTTTACAATTGTAATATGATCTTTCCAAGATAAGTCCCGAGTAAATGAAACTCCAAGCATGGTCAAGGATGATGCAGGATTAAGCTGAGTATTACTAAACATTAGTGGGTATAACTGTGGAAGATTTTATCGGGTTGATAGGTGTAAAAACTGAGTCTTTGATGCATTAAAAACAACCAGATTATTTTTACCCCAGTCAGAGATACGAGCTAAGTCAAACATTTGGTGTGCCATAGCCTCATCCCTTGTTTGTTGAAGTAACTGCTGAGATGGACGTTGCGGGAGCCGAATGAAAAGGTGAAGGGTGGAGTCATCAGCATAAAAGTGGATAGGGTTAGATGTACAGCTTAGAAGGTCATTGATGAATAAAAGGAAGAGAGTTGGTGATAGGACAGAACTCTGAGAAACACCACTGTTGATAGATCTAGAAGAAGAACGATGGCAGTCTACAACAGCGGCTATAGAACGACCAGAAAGGAAGCTAGAGATGAAGGCACAGATAGAAGGATAGAAACTGTAAGAGGGCAGTTTGGAAATTAAAGATTTATGCCAGACTCGATCGAAAGCATTTAAGATGTCAAGTGCAATGGCAAAGCTTTCGCCAAAGTCCCGAAAGGAGGATGACCAGGAGTCTGAAAGGTAGGTGAGAAGATCGCCAGTGGCCGGCCTAGAACAAAGGGGATGCGTGGCAGTTGGAGGTCAAAGCTGGGCGATAAGCGAGGAGATAAGCGAGGTGATAAGTGGGGTAGAAAGGGTCAAGTTTCACCACGCACCAGGTCAGAAACCCCCCCGCCTGCCCCCTGCTCAGCTCCCTCACCCTCGCCACCCCCCCACTCACCGTCCCCGCACTCACCCCCCTCCCGCTCGCCTCCTGCCTCACCTCCTGCCTCACCCATTGCCTCCACCTCAGCTCCTTCTCACGGGGAAACGAGTGCAATGCAACCTGCCACTTCCACTGAACCGCGCACAGGGAAGGTGGATGCATTTGTTTGGTCTGACGGTGCAGATTTTCAGCCACACAATCCGCCGTTTGATATGACAAATGCTGGAATACAGCCTGCCTTTCCATGCAACGCAGGAGATGACTTTGTTGACTACTTCCTGGCCTTCATGGATGATGAAATCGTGCAGCATGTCAGCGATGAGACCAATAGGTATGCAGCTCAGTGTGCAGCAGAAGGGCTGGGACCTATTGGCTCACCAAAGCAAGTGTCGTGGTTGCCTGTTGGAATCAGAGAGCTATATGTTTTTTTTGCACTAATGTTTCTAATGCCCCATACAAAGAGACATGAGTTGGAAGAGTACTGGCTCGTGGATGACATTACTACTATCCCAATATTCGGGAAGTATATGTCACGGGATCGGTTCCGACAGCTGCTAGGATACCTGCACTTCGCTGACAATGCAAACCCGTCCCAAACTGACCCTTTGTGGAAAGTGAGGGATTTTCTCAACAGGATTAGGGATCGATTTATGCGATTTTTCTGGCCTATGCAGAAAGTCGTCATAGACGAATCCCTGGTATTGTTCAGAGGACGTCTCAAATTCATGCAGTACATCCCCAGCAAATGCCACCGCTTTGGGATAAAGTTCTTTGTGCTGTGTGACTGTGAGACGGAGTATATCCTGGATTTTGTCATCTACTCGGCTAGTACAATGGACGTGAACAGGAAAGACCCCCTTGGCTTCTCTGGCTCCGTTGTAAAAGTGCTGATGGAGAGGTATTTTGGTGGTAATCATGTGCTGTACACAGACAATTACTACACAGCACCGAAACTCTCCAAATACCTGGCTGAACACGGCATTGGCACTGTTGGCACTGTACGGAGCTATAGGAAAGAGTGGCCAAGTTTCCCCGAAGCATCATCATCATCCAAGGGAGATGTTCACCTGGAGAAGTCAGACAAGCTTCTGGCGATCAGGTGGCATGACAAGAAAGTCGTGAATATGATCAGCACCATCCACAAGGGGGAATTGCAGAGAACTGGGAAGGTCAGCTACAGGACGGGAGAGCCAATCATGAAGCCTGATGCCGTCATTGATTACAATGTCAATATGAGACTTGTTGATAAGTCTGATATGATGATTGGCGAAATCGACTGTCTCAGGAGAAACACCCGATGGTACAGGAAGGCTTGCCTGCACATACTCGATATGTGCATGCTCAACGCCTTCATTCTCTACAAGACACAAGTCGGGGGCATAAGGCAACCATCACTGAGACAGTTTTCCAAGACTGTCGTGCAGCAGCTACTTGCATGATTTGGTCAGGTGACGGCACTGATCCCGAGGCGACACTCTGACACACAACCTGACCGTCTTGAGTGCCGCAATTACATGAGCCGGTACCAGCTTGTGAAATTGCCTCTTACAGCAGGCGGCAGGTTGTCACAGGGCCGCTGCAGAGTATGTCATAACACCACATGGAGGCCTCGGACGAGAAAAATGAGCACACACCAGTGCCTGGAATGCCAAGTCGCTCTATGTGTAACTCCGTGCTTTGCCGAGTACCACTCTCTGAGTAAATACTGAAAGTGACAGTGATATATAGTAATGCGACAGTGACGTGCTTTGCCAATAATTGTATAATGGATAATGTAGTAATAAGGGATATTTTGCCTAGAAAAATAATGTAAATATTGGCCAGTATAATAAGTGATATTGTAATAAGAGAATCTGCGGCACTTGTGTAATTCTGCGGCACTTGTGTAATTCTGTGATGCGACAGTGATGCAATATAGTAATAAGTGCAGTGTAAATATAATGTATATCGCCCAGATTATATGTAAAATAATATTAGAAGTTAGAAATAATGAAAAGATCGCATGAAACGTCAGTGAGCGGGTGCCGCCGCAGTGAAGTGAGGCGCAGCCTCAGTGAAGAGCGGGCGCAGCCGCAGGGAAGTGCCTTTTACCTACCTCAGTGAACACAGAGTGGGTGTTTATCGTATGTACAGTGTTCATATATGTTTATATTACTATTATGAGAGAGTGGTTGGCATTTGGTACTGGTGTGTGGGGCGTAAAATAGTTATTTCACACCCCTCACTTCTAACGGCTCTTTCCGTCCTGTGAAAGTCAACAAAGTCATGAAACCTAATCAATGGAAAGCTGAAGGTTAGTACTTTCTAATGGTACCTTATTTTTTTCTCTAGCTTTATTCTGTGCAGAGTTATTAAGGTTTAAAGGTTTGTTTACATTTGGCTGAAACCCCCGCGGGAGAGGACAGTCAGACCAAAACAATACCCGCGGTTAAAGGGCTAAAGGATGTAGCGCACTTGAAAAGTAATGTAGTGTGGTGTGATGCAATCTGGTGTGGTATGGTGTTGTGTGATGCGTGATCAGACGGAATGCGGAGTCGTGTGATGTCATGTAGTATGGCAGAGTGTGGCGTAATGTGGTGCATTATGTTGTGTGACGCAGTGTGGTGTTGTATACTGTGATGTAATATAGTAAGTGTGAGATGTACTGGCGTCGTGTGCTGTACTATGGTGTGGTGTGGTGTGCAGTGTTGTGGAGTTGTGTAGGCTAATAGGGTGCAGCGTGGTGTAGTGTGGTGGAGGGTTGTGTAGCGTACTATACAGTCGGGTGTTGTAGTGTGCAGTAACATGGTGTAATGTGGTGGGGTAAGAAATGGACTGGTGTAGTGTACAGCAGTGTGTTGTAGTATTGAGCAGTGCGTGGTGTAGTGTGGTGTAGTGTAGTGAAGTGTGGTATACTTTGGTGTGGTGAATTGTGGTGGAGTGTGGTGTAGTATACCGTGGTGTGGTGTTTTGTGGCAGTGTGGTGCACTATGGTGTAATTTGGTATAGTGTGGTAATATGAAATATGTAACTTTCTTGTGTGACGAGGGAATTGAAATGATACGGTATAAGAGAATTACTGAAACATGACCCGAAAAACCCCAGCAATAAGACGAGAGCCAGGAAAAGATAAAAATTATTTTAAAAGATCAAATATTGTATGAGATAAGTTAAGAACAGCTTTGAGGGTTCGGAGTATTGTGATGCAAGAGGAAGAAGACAAAAGTGGACGAGAGAGAGAGAGAGAGAGAGAATTGGTCAGAAATAACATCTCTCTCTCGCTCTCTCTCTCTCTCTCTCTCTCTCTCTCTCTCTCTTCAGTATTAAACTAGAAGGGCACTCAGTTGAGCTCATCTCTCCGACAAGGGCAACGTAATTTCCAAACCACTCTTCATTATGGGTTAGGTCGTCTCATCATCAATTTGGGTTTCGCAAAAAGTGTTTTCCGGGATCCAGAATCTGCAATACGATCCCAAAAGTTAACCGATTGTTCCCTGGGACATGGGCTATTTACCCACTAAATTTGGTCCAAATTTCTCTTTCAGATTTTGAGTAACCTTGTTAACAGACGAACAAACTAAAAGCAAACAAACAAACTGGTGAAAACATTCTCCTTGTCAGAGAGAATTAATCTCCCTCTTCTCCTGTGACGGGTTACACAATTCACCGTATTTTTCATCAAAGTGGCTTAGCAAAGGCAGTCACTTGTGCGGTTTCCCATTCTTTTTAGCATGGATGGAAATCAGAACCAGCTGCAAGACCTCTTTTTACTTCCTTCCTCCTTCCTCCTCTAGCATCCCCTAACTTTTACACCTTCCTCTTCCCCTCTGATCGTCCAACCCCCATTCACCCCCTATTCCCTCTTACACCCTTGTGCTCCGACCACACCTGCCAAATTTACTCCTCAGCTCCCCTCTTAATATGCTCCTGTCCCTTAAAAATACCTCCTGTTCGAACTAAGCCTTCCCCATCCCTGTCCCACTTTACAACCTCCCGTCCCGTTTTACACCCCCGTCCCCATCACACCCCCTGTCATCCATTACACCCACTATCTTAGTTATAGACTCGTACCCCTCTGCTACCTCCCTCAATCAGTCCTTTGCACACCTTTGATCTACTTCTCCGTTTCTCTCTCTCTCTTTCTCTCTCTCTTGCGTGAAATTGTGTCAGTTATCACTTTACTTGCTGAACAATTGGCCTTCATTATTCTGATACCTGCACATTCAGCTAACTATCCACGTTTGTCAGCATGGATGCAGTTGTCTTGATTATATAGTCACGGAGGTATGAATGGTGAAGCACTTTGCCAGGAACTGATAAGATTAATATCATTGTTATTATAATCATCACTATTGTTATTATTATTATCTTTTTTATTATATTATTATTATTATTACAAGTTTTAATATTGTTGTCGTTATTACTATTATTTGTATTACAATTATTGTTATCATAATCATCATCATCAACCTCATCATCATCGTTTTCGTATCATCACCATATCTATATTATTATTATTATTACTATTATTATTATTATTATTATTATTATTATTATTATTACTGACATAGCAGCCGTGGCAGCAGAGGGCATCACGACACCCCCAGGAGGCGACAACGGAGGGACAAGTAAAGCAAGCGTGACGTCTGTGCGATATGGACATATGGCCCTCACGGCCGCGCGCCCCTATTCCTCGGAGTGCACCCGGCGTGACCGTACCAGAACGAGTGCACTACCTCCCAGCCAAGCCAGCCCTCGCGAGCACCGGGGTGGAGCTGAAAATTCAGCTCCAAGCAGTACCCCAGTGACGGCCTGTAGCCGCACGAACCAAGAGACGGCCTACAGCCGCTCTAATAAAGTGACAGCCTGTACCCGCACAAACCAAGAGACAACCTGTAGCTGCGCCCTCATGACGGCCTGTAGCCGCACAAGAAAGCGACGGCCTGTAGCCACATAAGAAAGCGAAGGCCTGTAGCTGCATAAGAAAGCGACGGCCTATAGCCGTGCCCAAAAAGAGATGGCCTGTAGCCGCTCCAAATGCTGCTGACCCCCCCTGCAGAACCCGTGATGGCATGTGGGGAGGGAACGGTATGCTCCCTCTCCTTCTGCAGTTGCCTCGAAGGGCACGACACCGGTGATGGCCTGTAGCTGCACCAGCAGACGGGAGACGGCCTGTAGCCACTCCTTGCCAACACATCGCCCTTCATACGGGACTCTGGTGATGGCCTGAAGTGGCGCCTGTAGACAAGTGACGGCCTGTAGCCGCACTTCGTCTGCGGTCACGTCAGGAAGTCAGGACCCGGTGACGGCCTGTAGCCACACACCGACAGGAAACGGACGGCCTATAGCCACCCTCCTCCTGTTCCCCAAGGGACCTCGGCGACGGCCTGTAGCCACGCCAGGGAGGGAGGCCACAAAAGTCCCTCGCCCCCTGTGACTTCGCAACCTGAGGGCAACCTACACTCAGCCCTAACCACTTGTGGCAGACTAGGTTGCACCTCCATCCACCCGGACCGAGGCAGCCCCCAGGAGAACTTCCCACTAGAGGACTGATGGAGAGGTTGTACTCCATACAGTCGGTGCCCAGGGAAGACCCACGCCTGATGGACTCCTGCTAGGGGCAACGCTGCAGCTCTACCCTGACGATGGAGCAGCAGGAAGGAGACTGGAGCTGATGGACCCTCGATGGCGCCCCCAGTACCATGGGGTGAGACCTCTCCTGTCCCTGACAGAGGTGACGCCCTTCCCTCACCAGGCACCTGCAGGAGTGCCTACAGAAATTGTTTGGCCCCAGCCCTGAGGGCCAGACCCCAGTCTCTAGCCCCGATAGTAAGGGGCCCTTCACCACACCCAACCACAGTCCACGATGAGAGACAACGCCCCTGCGAATTGTCCCGTGGCCACTGGACGAAGAGACTCCTGAAGGGACTGCACCAACGCCAGGCCGACACCTGTGAGTCCCTGGGCCCCCGCTCCCCTTTGCCCCCAAACCAGTGACTGTGATACATAGTCCCCCACAGAGTCAAAGTGAGAGATAAAAGTCAGTGCCAAAACAAGAAATCTCGTGACTGTGCATATCCACTCCTGTGCCAATAGAAAAGCCATACCCTACCCTCTCTCAGTGAAACAAGGCACGAACATAAAGACCGTGAAATCGTGTACCACTCATTTATCCGAACAGGCATAGTGTCTGTCTTGAATCCTGCACAATACCCATAACCTATTTCCCAGCCTGTATCTTGACTTTATGTAGAGTGTCGTGTGAATTGTCTGCCTGTTCTGTATCTGACAATTTGTTAATATACGTGTAAGGTTGTTGCCCAAAGTTCTTGTGCCCTGTTCTCCTTATAGCATATCCTAGCTCTGGTCTAGAAAAGAACCCATCTGCAAATTAGGCGTTTCTAGGACGGGAAGCCGACCTAAAATCATCTAGCATAACAATTATTATTTTTTTTTAATTGTGATGATGATGATGATAATGAGCATGATGATGATGATGGATGAATGGATGGATGAATTGTTATTAGTATTAAAATCCATTCAATCATCCATTATCCAATCCTTTGCGGCTCCATGAGGGGCGTAGGAACCCGGGGCTAGGAAAGTTGGTCCTGACATTTAAGATGAGAGTGATCAGCCTCACTCATCCCTGAGTGGCATTACGTGAGCAGTAAACCACAACCATCCCTTAGATATAAACCTACAAAGGCTCGATCCTATTGGAGCGCCTTAATTACCCACTAAACCACCAGGCGCCAAAATTTGGTTATATGGTTACCACCCAGCATGGTAAATGGTTTCCTGGTGTACAGGAAATCATTTGGCTTGTCACTCACTGTAAAGTCACCTATAGGCAGAAGGAAGAGGAAAGAGTGAAAGAAACAAGTCAGAAGAGGGAGTGTTAAGTCACCCGTTGGAAGAATGAAGAGGAAAAAACGCAGGAAAGAAAGAAGAAGGATGGAAGAGAGGAATGGGCAGACACTCAAAGCAGCACTACATCCAGTGAGTGGATGGTGAGCGGCCCAACCTACCACATATGATTATTATTGTTATTATTATTATTGTATTATTTTTCTTATTCTTATTCTTACTCTGATGATGATGACGATGATGAAATGATGATGATGGTGATGATGATTATTATTATACCACTGTTGGCTAGTAAAGTGACATGTGTCAGACAGGTCGATCTTAAGGGCATCATAAGAAAACCAAAGCAAACTTTTGCAAGTGGATGGTTCTGGGAGAGGCGTCAAGATTATGGAGACTACAGTGATGTGTGGAAAAGATTTGTGGTCTGCTTGACTATGGAGAGAGAGAGAGAGAGAGAGAGAGAGAGAGAGAGAGAGAGAGACTGGTATGTCTGTATAATCATGTAGTAGTATGTGTTGTTTTGGTGTGTGTGTGTGTGTGTGTGTGTGTGTGTGTGTGTGTGTGTGTGTGTGTGTGTGTGTGTGTAAGCAAATAAGGACGCTTAGTACAGAAAGGGTACACGGAAGCCTTTTGACACGGTGTCATACACACACACACACACACACACACACACACACACACATAGTCTCTCTCTCTCTCTCTCTCTCTTTCTCTCTCTCTCTCTCTCTCTCTCTCTTTCTCTCTCTCTCTCTCTCTCTCTCTCTCTCTCTCCTTTACCCTGGAAGAAAAGGAACTAATGGTTGTTAATCAAACAACATGGTGAAAATCTCCTTGGCCTCAAAATTGTAAACCTGGCGATATAGATATGTGGATAGATAGATGGATGGACCAACATTTAGACTAATAGATAAAAACACACACACACACACACACACACACACACACACACACACACACACACACACACACACACAGTAACAGGTAGATACGGAAAGGCGGACGGATGGATGAATGGATGTACTTATGGATGAATAGATTGGCAGATGTATGGTTGCGTCACAGATAGATGGATAGGAAGACAGGCAGACAGATCCACAGATATATAGATAAATGGATGGACTGATGGTTGGATGAATGGATGAATGATTGGACTGTCGGCTATAGAAACAGATAAATAGATACCTCAGATAGATAGACAAATAAGAAGTTCAACGTAGACAGATTGACTGATGGATACAGACAGATAGATACATGGAAATAAAGGTAATACAGAAATATACAGGGCGATAGGAAGATAGTTTATACACACAGACAAATGATAAACAGATAGACAGATACATACATAGATACATAGATAAATATAAAGATAGACAACTGTATGAGAGAGAGAGAGAGAGAGAGAGAGAGAGAGAGAGAGAGTTTTAATATGGCCATGGATAAATAATATTCAGTAACCATCCATCGAACTTTCCATACTCTAATGAATCTGGACGTAACAGCGAGAAACAAGGTGAAGAGGGAAGGAACAGCCAGCGTGTAACCACCGTCGTATGCAATGGAATGCTAAATCAGAGGACACCTCACAGCACACCCAGTTGTTTCCTAGCCATCACGGCGAGAAGAACTAATTAGGACAAGTCCATCTTTTTGCCGAAATAATTCTATTATCATTTGACAATGCCTAAAGATAGTCGAAACTTTGTGAACTAAACCTGTTAATGCCATAATGAAAGGGAGAACAATAAAGAGATCCTACATCAATACTTGGAACGTCCAAATAAGAAATTACAAACTCGGAGTATGCTGTCATATTTAGTAAGATAAACAGAGAAATGAGGATATATATATATATATATATATATATATATATATATATATATATATATATATATATATATATATATATGTTTGTATGTATGTATGGATGGATGGATGTTTATCGACATACATTATCCTCCTCATTTTCAATACGTTTTATTTCTCTCTATATCTCCCCTCTCATTTTCCCTTTAGGAACAATGCCTGTCTCCACTCTCTCACCACTTTGTCTGTCTCCCTCTAACTATAATATTTCTCAGCAAACTTATTCTCCATATCCCTATTTATCTATATCTCTTCTTCTGCCACTACAGACTCTCATCTTTTCATCCCTCCTCCCTTTCACAACGCACATTCTCTACCTCATATCCACTCTTCATCCATCATCTCCTCACACTGTTTCCTCTACCTCGTCATTTCTTCGCTCCCCATCCCTTTCCATTTTCCCTCTTCCATCGCCTTTCCCCACTTGTCCTCTGTATATTTATCCTGATTCTCCACTTCTGATAATCCCAGTCCTCCTACCTCTTCCTTCATCCTCCATTTCTCCTACCTCTTCCCACTTTCTGCTATCTATTCTCTCTTCTTCAATTTCTCTTATTTCCCACTTTGCCCGTTTTTCATCTCCTTCCTCTTTCTTTATTTCTCCTCTCGCCTTTCTCCCGGCCACTCTGTCTGGCCAGTGACGCTATGAATAATCATGGTGACCCAACGCTTCCCACGAGAATTCTCCGACTCACTCATGCTGTTCTACCTGCACACAGACACACCCAAACCATATCACTAACACAACAATACATCTATCTATCTATGTATTGCCAGACGCCTTAATCCCGTAAGGGGTGCCCACAAACAAATCGCCTCCATGCCACGCTCTCCTCAGCCATTTCACTGCCCTGCTTCCAGCTCACACACCCCCTCTCTCGTATACTTCGCCACTTCATCCCTCCATCTCATCCTTGGCCTCCCCCTCCCTCCCCCCCTCCACCTCACTCACACACTCTCCTCGTCAGTCTCTCGCTCTCCATCCTCTCCACATGTCCTAACCACCTCAGTGTGTTTCTCCTAATGTTTACTATCACATCCACATCCAAACCACAACGCTTCTTCACTTCCTCATTTGTCAGTCTGTCTCTCCATGTGACTCCACCTGCTCCTCTCAAATAACTCATTTTCACTGCTCTCACTCTTGACTTCTGTCCCTCCAACAAGGTCCAAGCTTCACTTCCATACGTTGGAGTTGGGATCACAGTACTGCTATGTAGTAGCTTTTTCACTTCCATGTTCAGTTCCCTGTTTCTTATCACTGCTTCCAAGGAGCCAGCAACCTTTCTTCCTTGCTGCATCCTTCAAGCACTCACCCTTCTAACTTCTATCCTTACTCATCACACTATCCAAGTATTTAAACGCACTCACATTTTCCACTTCCTCCTCATCCGACCTCACTACATTCACTGACTTCACCTCTCTCGAAGACCATAACTTTACTCTTCCCTATATTCACCTTTGGATTCCGTTTCATATACACACTCGCAAACTTATTCACCAAGCCTTGCAGCTCCTCTTAGTCTTCACTTAACAACACAGTATCATCTGCAAACAACAGCACAGGTAGTTTCCAAACACTGCCCTCTCTCACTAGGGCCGCTCCAGCATCCACTTTCCTACCTTGCATCACTTTTATAACCCCATCCATATACAGTTTGAACAACCATGGAGACATGACACATCCATGTTTCAATCCAACCTTCAAACAGAAAAATTCACTCAGTTCACTATCCACACGCACTGCAGCCTTGGCACCTTCATACATACTCTTCATGGCCTTCAACAACTTCCCATCTACCCCATATATTCTTAATACTTGCCACAATCCTTGTCTACCCACCCTGTCATATGCTTTCTCCAAATCCATGAAAGCTGCATACAACTTCTTTCCCTTCTCTAGAAACTTTTCCACTAAAGATCTAAGAATGAATATCTGATCTACACAACCTCTTCCCTTCCTAAAAACCTCCCTGTTCTTCTCCAACTAATTCCCCTGTTATTTCCCTAACTCTGTCAATAAGTATCCTATCATATACTTTTCCTATTACACTAAGAAGACAAATGCCCCTATGATCACCACACACTTCTTTTTCCCCTTTTCCTTTGTACAGAGGAATAATTATACCTGACTTCCAATCCTCCGGGACTCTACCTTCCACCCAGGCCAATCTGCACATGTTCCACATCCATTCTTCTATTATCTCTCCCCCATTCTTCAGCATATCACCACACACTTCATCACTTCCTGGGGCTTTCCCCATTTTAACTTTCTTCATTGCTTCCACAACTTCCATCCTACTGATTTCTCCCTCCTTCTCCCAGCCATTCCCCAGCCACTTATACTTGCGTTACTTTCATTGTCTACGTTCAACAGTTCCTTAAAGTGTTCCCTCCATCTGCTCACTTTTTCTCCCTTCTCGACTAGTAATCTACCATTTTTATCTTTCACTCCCCAGCTAAATTCTTTGGCCCCCTGTTTACACATGAGCTTATTTAATTTAAGCGAGCACCCTCGTATTTATGGGGTTCGTAGAGAGGACGGAGAGCGAGAGACTAACGAGGAGTGTATGAGTAAGGTGGAGGGGGGATGAGGGAGGAGGAGACCGAGGATGAGATGGAGGGATGGAGTGGAGAGATATATGAGAGACAGAGTGTGAGCTGGAGGGAGGGCATCGAAATGTAAGGGGACAGGGCAACTGTAGGCGATTTGTCTATTGTCACCCCCTACGGGATTAATGCTGTCTGGCAATAGATAGTGTATTTTATAATTATCTAATACCCTAATTTTGAAAGGTGTCTCTTAGCCTGAATAATCCTGGACAGAGGTAGCAAGAATATTACTGAAAAGACTTTATCGTCCTTGAGTGAAGAAAATGTCTATGATGATGATGGTGATGGTGATGGTGTGTAACAAGTGAATCACACGTTATGTTACTGCCAGACATACGGCTGTATCTGCCCATAAAAAGTCATTATCATTATACACATGATTGATTGCGTATATCTATGTGATGCATGTGTATGTTACTGCATTTGTATGTGCAAAATGTTGATGAAAAAGTGTGTGTGTGTGTGTGTGTGTGTGTGTGTGTGTGTGTGTGTGTGTGTGTGTGTGTGTGTGTGTGTGTGTGTGTGTTTATAAGCATCTGTGACTCTCCTTACGTATGTGTTCGGACGGAAAGGTGCACATGACCGTGGTGTCAAGAGAGACGTGTGTGCCTACGGGCAGTATGTTCCTTTTAAGAAGGTTCAGTATTACCTCTGTCGTGCCAATTTATCCGTATATAAAGCACACAGAAGTATCCTTATATAATGACAATGCAAACGATATCGAAATTAATCCTCATTTATATAACTTATTCTGGGTAGGGCCAGACTCTTACCTTGGTAAAACCCCTGTCTTACTAGAGGATTAAAAAGATACCAACACATAAAAGAATAAATATATGAGTATCGCCTTTGCTCGCTGCACTCTCTCATGTATTTATTTTAGGAAGCGGCATGGCAGCAAAACTACACAAATGGCTAAAACAAATAAAAGAGGATATTAACGTAAACGCTGCTGAAAAAGTCAGTAAAGATGAGATATTACGAAATATCCATTGCCATTCTGAATACGGCCTTCAGTGAATTCTGGAAAACCGGGTCCGTACGTTGTCAAAAAAAAAACTCAGAGGACATCAACATGAATTAAACCCGCACTGTCAGTCAATGAATTTTTAATTGTTACTTGTGTTTGGTGTTGTTGAAAGACTTCACCAGGCATCAGTTTTGTTGCATACATACATACATATAATCATACATGCATTTTTAATAACATACAATCTATACGTCTACCTATTTATCTATTGCCAGACGCCTCAAACCCGTTAGGGCTGGCCACAAAAAAATCGCCTCCATGTCGCCCTGTCCAATGCCATTTCACTGCCTTGTTCCCAGCTCACACACCCTCTCTCTCATATACCTCAGCGTTCCATCCCTTCATCTTATCCTCGTCCTCCCCCTCCCTCTCGCTCCCTCAACCTCAATCGGATACACTCTCCTCGTTAGTCTCTCGCTTTCCATCCTCTCAACATAGCCAAACCACCTCAATGTATTTCTCCTAACACTTTCTAGTATATCCACATCCACACCACAATGCTCTTTCATATCCTCATTTGTCAGTCTGTCTTACCATGTAACTCTACATACTCCTCTCAGTTAAGTCATTTCCACTGCTCTCACTCTTGACCTGTGTCCTTCCAACAAGGTCCAAGCTTCACTTCCATATGTTAGCGTTCGTATCACAATACTGTCATGCAGCGACTTTTTTACTTCCATGCTCACTTTCCTATTCCTTTTCACTGTTCTCAAAGAACAGCAACCATTCTTCCCTGTTGTACCCTTTCAAGCTGTTCAACTCTAATAAACTTCCATCCTTACTCATCATCCTACCCAAGTACTTATACGCACTCACATTTTCTATTTCCTCCTCATCCAGCCTCACTGTACATTCAGTGACTTCATTTCTCTCAAAGCCAATAACTTTTCTCTACATTCACCTTTAGATTCCGTTTCTTATACACACTCCCAAACTCATTTACTAAGCCTTGTAGTTCTCCTTCGTCATCGCTTAACAATACAGTATATTCTGCAAACAACAATACAGAAAGTCTCCAAACACTGCCGTCTCTCATTATGGTCTCTCCAACGTCCACTGCCCTACTGTGTATCTTTTTTACAACCCTATCCATATACATATTAACAACCATGGGGACATGAGATATTCCTGTTTCAATCCTACATTCAAACAAAAAAATTCACTCAGTTCATTACCCACACGCACTGCAGCCTTAGCACCCTCATACATACTTTTCACAACATTCAGCAACTTCCCATTTACTCCATATATTCTTAAATGCTTTCCGCATTCCTCGTTTATGCACCCTGTAATATACTTTCTCCAAATCCATGAAGGTGGCACATAACTTCTTACCCATCTCTAGAAACTTTTCCACTATAGACCTAAGAATGAATATCTGACCTACACAACCTCTTCCCTTCCTAAACCCTCCCTATTCTTCTCCAACTAATTCTTCTGTTTTTTTTCCCTAACTCAGTCAATATTATACTTTCCCTATTACACTAAGAAGACAAATCCCTCTTTGATTACCACACACTTCTTCTTCCTTTTTTCCTTTGTACAGGGGAATAATTATACCTGACTTCTAATCCTCCGGGACTCTACCTTCCTCCCTGGCCGATATGCACAACTTCCATATCCATTCTACTGCTATCTCTCCCCCACGCTTCAGCATTTCACCACATGCTTCATCAATTGCTGGGGCTTCCTCAGTTCTGACTTTCTTCATTGCTTTCACAACTTCCATCCTACTGATTCTTTCCTCTCTTCTCACTTCCCTCCTCCCAGCCATTCCCCACCCAATTTTACTCACATTACTTTCAGTGTCTGTGTTTAACAATTCCTTAAAGTGTGCTCTCCACTTGCTCACTTTTTTTCCCTTCTCCACTAGCAATATACCATTTATATCTTTCACTTCCTGAGTTACTTCTTTATTACCCAAGCTCACTCTCTTTACCTCTTTCCAAAACATTTTCTTATATTCCCTCCACTTTAAACTCAAAGTCCTTCCAAATTCCTCATCTACTCCCTTCTTACTCTCTCTTACTCTTCTTTTCACCTCATTCTTCTTAACATATAACTCTCTCTTCCGTCTCTCAACTTCTTCCATGCCGCTGTTTCTCATCCACTCACTATATTCTTCCTTCTTTTGCGCCACAGCCTGTCTCACCTCCTCATGCTGTTCCTTGCACCCCCTTTCATCTTCTCTTCACCTCACATACCACCTCACATGCTGCAAGGATTTCTTCTGTGAGTATCTTTCATACACCTTCCACCTCCCCCATCTGCTCCACATCATATTCACACAATCGTTCCTCCACTTCTCTCATATATACTGCCGTTTCTCCCATCCTTTTTCAACCTTTCTATCCTCTTTGTATGTACTACTTCCTCCTGTCCTTCCCTTCTCCAACTCCTCCATTTCATTTGAACTTTGACTTTCTCCACCACCAAGTGGTGGTTAGAAAATCCACTCCTCCAACTTCTGTATGCTCTTCCATCCATTAAAAACCTTCTCATTCTGACATCCACATACACATAATCAATCATTGCCTTCCGTTCATTCAGTTCACCACCCACCCTCTCATCACTTGCCACATAAATCTGTGGATCATTTTGTGTTTAAAGTGGGTACTAGCTATCACCAACCCCCTCCCTGCACAAACGTCCACTAGAGCACTGCCTTTCTCATCCACTTCTGCAGGTACACGCTACTCACCAACTTCTCAATCTACCTTCACATTCCATACTTTACCATTCACATCTCCAATCAAAAGCACTCTCTTATTCCTTTCAAGCTTTTCCATGCACGCTTCCACGTTTTTCACACTTGTCCAGAACTCATTTTTCACTCTCCTTGCACGATAATGCATTGGTGCATACACACACACACACAATTGGCCACATTTGTAGCCCAACTTTCAACCTTACCCACACAATTCTTGAGCTGATGGATCCATGCTCTTTTATATTCTCCTTCCATCTATTGCACACAGCAAGAGAAACTCCTTCTTTTGCCCTCACATTCTCACCCACTACCGTGGATATTCCCCACCCATACTCCCATTCTCTCACAGTCTCAACTCCATTTTGTCTCAGTTAGACCACATACTTTCACTTTTGCATCTTCAGACACCTGGACATCTATCTTTTACCTCATTATTGGCACCCCTTACACATGCCGCAATCCATACCATGTCCTTTGTCCAGTCCTTAGTCATCACCTGTTGGTCAGTCCTTGTCCGAGGCTTCTTGTTCGAATTTTTAGTTAGTTGTTTTCCGGGGAAGGGTATTAATCCTCCGCCAACCCACTTGTTGTCACGTAGGGAACGCGTGTTGCTTAGTTATAAGGTCACCACCCAGCTTTGTAAATGATTTCCTGGTTTACAGGAAGTCATTTGGCTTGCCATTCAATGTAGAGCCACCCTAAAACAGAATACTGCTACATGAAGTGGGTGAATGATGGGAGCCGCCTCCTACCACTACAGTACAGTTAATGTAGAAAAAATAGAAATCACCCAACAAGAAAATGCACGGAAGCAACCTTAGTTTATAGGCGTCACATTGACTGGGTGTTTGGTGAGTTGTGGTGGTTACTGATGGTGTGCATCGTGTGCGTCTGAGGTTTGTCTGAGGTGCGTGTCGTGTGTTTTGCGGATGTGTCTAAGCTGTGCCTAAGGGTATGCCCAAAGACAAGAGACACCTTTTGCGATGTATTTGTGTGGTGGATACGACTGGGGTGAGTGCGGCAACCTAAGGTGTCCTTTGACTTCCAGACGATTCTGTTACACTTAGGAAGGATCCATTATGGTGAAGGGGGTTAACTAAGGACATATCGAACACCACTGCCCAAAGCAAATAAAACTGTCTGGCAATAGTAAGAATAACATTCAAAAAATAAAATAAAAAACGTCTTTGGGGGAAAAGGAATATGAGAGAAAGAAAGAAAAAAAAAAAACAGACAGTCCTAGTATTATCTGTATTCGTCATTCGTCTTCATACCCCTCTTTGTTCACAGGTCTCTGTTCATTTTTACTCCAGATTCCTCCCTCATCTAAAACCTCCTCCTCATCTCATTATCTCCTTCCTTTTCTACCACCACTACCATCACCTCCTTCTCCTCCTCCTCCTCCTCCTCCTCCTTCTCCTCCCCATTCTCCCACAAACCCCTCATTCACTTTCTGTTACTCAGCCTCCTCTTTCTCCTGCACGTCCTCCTTCTTCTCCCTTTGTTCCATACCCCTGACTTAATCCTCCTTCTTAATATGCATATGTATCATTCCCTTTCCCAATCCCTTCTCTCCCGTCTGCTTTCCTTCAACATTTGTTCTTGTTGGACCACCTCTTTCTCCTCAAGTCTCCTATCTCTATCTCTGTTTTCTTCCTTCTCTTTTCCCATTATCCTTCTCCCTTCTTTTCTCCAGCCAGAGACTTCCCTTCTCCTCATCATCATAATCATCCACCTTCTCCAGCACTACATCTTCTTTCTCCTCCTCCTCCTCTTCCTCTTTCGACGATTTCCATAACGATCACAGGCCGTTCCCTTGGCAGACTTAATCTTCTTTCAGGCTGAGACTCTCTGATCCTCTCCTTTGTAGCCTATAGCCTCTCTCTCTCTCTCTCTCTCTCTCTCTCTCTCTCTCTCTCTCCGTTTGTCTAGGAAAATAACGATCGATCACACCTGCTTTTGTTGTAGGGAATGTTCTGGAAGGTACAGTTGCATATAGGACTGTACAGTAGATTATGTAGAATCAAACAAGTTATAGTATGACTGGCATGATTTTAGAAAACAGCATTCATGTTTGACCAATTTGACCGAATTCTTTAAACGTATACTTTCTGAAAATGAGCAGTGCAATGCAACTGCCTCTTTTTATCTCGACGTCCATAAGCTGTGCACAAAGAATTCAGGGTGAGTTATGCGATGGATTCAGTATTGGCTGACCGAACGGTGCGGCGAATAGCAGTTAATGGGAAAACTTCTAGTCTGGCGATAGTTACAAATGGAGTGCCCCTGAGTTCAGTTCTTGGTATCATTATTGTATCACTGATTATAAGTTCATATATATTAATGACATAAGCTAAATTGCAAAACATGCAAACGACACAGAGGGAGGAAGTAATCTTTCTTTACTTGAAAAGGGAGGAAAAGATAAAAAAAAAAAAAAAATGTGGACTTGTATTGACAGGGGTGTGATCTCAACGATGATGAAAATTGGTCGAGCAAATCCAAGAACCAATTACTCTTAATTAGGAAGTGTAGTCAGCAATACTGGCTTGGAGACTGAAAGTCCTAGTTTTCTTCATCTTCCTCTTCTTTATACCTTGGCTTTGTTGGCCCTGAGATGCTTGGGAACTCCTTTACTACCTTCTCTGAGTTTTATAGACTTTATGCTGGTGCGTCAATGCATGTCTGTGATCTGGTGTTATGAGCTTTAATAAGTGCATTTACAAAATCTCGATACAATAACAAAGGGAATGACGCGTGTTAACAAGTGCTTACAAACGCTTATAGTTGCATTGCCCAGATTCCAACAAAGTTCATTCAGCCCTGCAAGATATAGAAGGTGGCATTACCAAGGGATATACTAGAGATGAGGTTTTCGGCACGAGTATCAATCTATGAACGTGTTGCAGATATTACGACTATTGTATGTGCAATACGATGGGCATATTAGCCATTGCATTTATATATTCGCCCACGTTCGCTTGCACTCTGGTTTCCCTCTGACTTCTCCCCTACTCTTCCTCACTCTTTCCTAACTTCTGCCTAATCTCCACCTCACTTCACCCCTGCCCCTTCATCACTCGTCCTTCATCTCCCTATTACCTCTCTGTTATCACATTTTAATCCTTTCCTCACGTACCGTTAGCTATCCTTCACCCCTCCCTTACCTCTTTCTCATCCTATCCTCTCCCTTCGTTATTTATCTCTCATCGCATTCTTACTGTTTCCCTGTCACGCCTTCACCCATCCTCACCCTTCCAAAGCCTATTAATCACCTCTTCCCTAACCATTCCTCTCTCTCTCTCTCTCTCTCTCTCTCTCTCTCTCTCTCTCTCTCTCTCTCTCTCTCCTAAATTTCCGTCATCTCTTTGTATTCTTTTTAAGTTTATTTCCTAGATTATCCTTAATTTATATATATATATATATATATATATATATATATATATATACACACACACACACACACACACACACAAATAGCTCTCTACCAAATCCACAATGGGAACTAAAACTTTCATGAACAGATGTTGTTGCTTCCCCCCTGCCTCACAGTTGTCTCAGTCGTTCACCTGCATAAGAAGACATCGGCCGTATTAAAGAGGTGAACAACAACCACTTATTTGCCCACAATGACCTTTGTGATATACGGGTTGTAAGGTTTAATGAACTTAGATCTACCCTAGTGCCACAAAACTGTCAGCAACGATTAAACGTGATGTTATACACTACTGAAATCTAGTGGGATTTTGCTATTAACTCCTTCAATCCTGTGATGTATTTTTTTTTTATTCATGCTACATTCAGACAATTGTATTTATTTTACAATAGGTCAGACGTTTTGAGGTGATTATATATATTTTAACCACTTTAGTGCAAGAAATCTCCCATAAACCGAATAAGATATTTTAGTGATAGCAAAGATAATAAAATTATCACATTTTCAGAATGAAGAGGTTAAATCTTTCACCAGAGTTTTGGAGCCTTTGGTGGGCTGGTTATTAGTGTGTACGACTACCGGTCCTCCTGACATGTGGTGAATGCATCTGCAAGGGGAATTGAAAGAGGGCCTCGTAATATGGTTAATATCTTCTTGCTTATACTACACTGTGTAGAGTCTCTCGATGATATATAGACTGGATCAGTCACAATTATAGCCATTTCAGTACCAAATTTCCAAATGCACCTCTCACCTTAACCTCACAAATCAAGCGTACAAATTACTGTCAGTGAAGCACTGAATGGGGGCGGGTTACTACTCCAGAGACAAAGTCGATCAAGTGTAATGTGATCGTTAAAGTTCATACATCATAGATATATCCATGCATAATAATTTTCACTTTCAATTCCTTCACTGCGATTGTTTCATTGGTGTATTAATCTTTCTAATCTCCAGATAATATTATTTAACATAGAAGGGGCTTATCGAACTGGAAGGGGTTAAGCTTCACAAACTCCTCGTACAGATTTCCTAACTAATTAGTATCATCTAAATACAACATGATTTGAACAAAAAAAATATTGTGACCAAAAAGGTGGAGCTGAATGAAACTATCCAGGAGAAGGAAAAATAAAACAAAATAAAATGACACGCTACTTGAGTGGCTAAATTCAAACCAGTTTTATTGCATGAAAGAGGATACAGTGAGCTGACAGGTAAGAGAAGTAAACAGCACATTACCAGAGAAATTCGAACAAGTCTGATCGTCTTGTTTCGCAACTAGAATGAGCGAGCGAGCGAGCGAGCAAGAGAGAGAGAGAGAGAGAGAGAGAGAGACAGACAGACAGACAGAGTTACCACCCTCTCTCTCTCTCTGCTCAGTGATGTCACATGGAAGGTATCAGAGGAACGAGGCAACACCTTCAAGATTGATTGCCTTCATACTCAATGACGTCAGCTGGAAGAAAGCAGACGAAAGGATTACAAATAGCTTCCCACTATACAGTAAATATAAAGCTGCGATACAAGCAATTGAGTAACAATTTAATATAAAGTCGTCAAATAATTGATATATACAGGAAATCTGAAAGGAGAGTGATGACAAGGTGTATTATCTTCCTACCTAGGCAGGTCAGATGAAAGGTAATAGACAAACGAACTAACGCCTCCCCAAAACTCAGCCTCGGGGACACTTGCTCTAGAACCCCTTTTTTTTGTTCACACGAACCTGCCCGATGTGCCACTTAACATGAGCTGGATTTTAAAATTTTTGTCGCGAATCGCCTTCCAAAGTCTGTGGCTTTATCTTGCTGTCAGATACGGCACACACACACACACACACACACACACACACACACACACACACACACACACACACACACTCTCTCTCTCTCTCTCTCTCTCTCTCTCTCTCTCTCTCTCTCTCTCTCTCTCTCATCAGGAGTAACACAATATAAATGATTTTCAAAGTTCCTCTGGTACCGTAGCGACCCACTTGCTGTCCCAATCCTTCGTCTGCAACCATTGTAAAGCCATTTTAATAATACCTTCATTCAGAGAGGATATTTCATATTTCTTCCCCACTGGTAGGCTACTAAGTTGTTTTATGCAGCTTCGGCTACTTGAATTGTTTCGACCAGAATGAGGCTAGCGTTATTAGTATTAGTACTTTCAGTCCCGTATGACTAACTCACAGCTGAACAAGATCGTCTGGTTTTAGCTGGAACATAACACAAAAGTTGCCATGGTCGTACGAGATCAATGGTTTCAGTGTTAACACTCTGGCACTTATGACTCACTTTCAGCCGAATAAAATCATTTGGCTTTAGCTGAAATACATTAATTTTGTAATATCAGACATATCAGGACAATGAAAAGATTAATGGTACCGGTAATAACATTCTTAGGCTGTTACACTGACTCAGCTGAATAAAATCGTAAGACGGTTGTTGGAAGATATACTGGATGACCCGACCATAAGTGGGTTATTGGAATAATTATCATCACCCTCCGGCTCTTTCCTCACTCAGTTGAATAATATAGCCTAGCGTACCAGAGTTGTTCCCACGGTATTCAGGTAAAGGGTACTGCACCAGTGTTAACACTCTCAAGGTCATATATTCACTCAACGAAATACAATCACGCGGCACTGGCTGGATTAGAATACTAGAGTTATCTCGACCAGCTAAAATTTTGTTTTTGTCGGCATAATTCTCCCATCTGTCTCAGTAAAGTTGTGCTCTATGTTGAGAGATAGGGGATAATATTGCAAAGGAGTCACCTCTACTCACACTGCTACCGTCTTTAGATTTTGGTAACTGAACGAGGAAATGAAGAGAACTAACGTTTGCCGAAACTGTGTCACAAAGGACTATATAATCCATCAGTATCATCACCATCGATGTTTCCAGGGAAGAGCAACTTTTTGCGGGCTTCCAGCCTATGACTTATTTTTTGGGGGGAAAAATATATATTTTATTCAACCTAGGGTAATATCTGCTTTATAAAGAAATTGAAAAACTTGTCTTTATAATGGGGCAATATAATCACAAAGATTTGACTATGCACATATAGGTACACATAGCCGCGGAGCTGCCAGTTCAGATCCTTTTACCGGTTCACTTCTCTCCACCGCTTCTTCCATTTCCAAGTACTGTTAGCTCATAGTTTCCTAGTTCACCCAGCCTCTCCACTAATCAAATACTGACTGGTCTCTTGCAGGTATAAGATCCACAGCTCCACATGTTTTACAGAACACTTAAACCCCTTTAATCCGATTAAATGTTTTTAGTATATTCTTCCCATCTCAGGTGATTATTACACTGTGGAGAAACCATTTGTAGTAAGTGGGTAAAAAACCGTCTCTATTAATCGCATCATGCCAACAATTATTATCTATAACGGGAATGAAACGATCCGAAGGTAATACGAATAAAAGAGAGAAGTACTGCATCGTAATGACAGTGTAATAAGCCTCTATGATTTGTTTAGTCTCATGGGGCAGAGATTTATTTCCCTAAGTTTAATCAATTAGTTTTGTTGGGCCTCGTGCTTGAATAATAATTCAGTCATAATTCTTATTCATAGTCCCCCCTTTTTTTAATGCGTCCGAATCTAGGAACAGGTCTGACAGCCCGTTGCCTGAGACCTAGCAGTACTAAATACCTCACACCTTCACATATCGCCACTTTGAAACTAATACCCAATCTCCACATTGTTTTCTGTAAACATAGTAGGGCTGTCTCATTCAGGACCGACGTGATTTGCGAGTGGTGTTTTTATGGCATATCAGAGGGTTTGAGGAAAATCAGTTGGGGTATTTAACGAAACTGAAATCGAATTTTTTTTTTTTTTTTTTTTTGCTTCATGCAAGGATTAAACTAGCGTCCCTTCGGAGACCAGACGACATCCTTAACCACTTCAACACCACCACCTCAACCATGACTTGTTCTTCAGAGAAAGATTAATTGATATGGGAGCTACTGTTCGATGAAGTTATTCGATCGGATCGTTTGCCAAGGCTCCAAGATGCTTACATGTGTCCACCTAGGTCACCTAACAGGCGGCTCTCCGCGTTGCTTGATCTCAAGCAGCCTCGTACTAAGTCTCTTAACCCTGAACTTACACTGAATATCCTCGTCCCGAGTATTTTCGGTCTGTCTCTTGTAACCTTATCCTCAGTGTTCACATTTCTCACCCTCCACACCCAGTTGTCGTCATCCATCCTCTCCACATGCCCGAACCATCTCAATCTACTTTTTTCATCACAAGTCCCATCCTTCCTCTTAACTCTTCATTCACAAGTCTAATCCAGCTCAGCTTGTCATTCCAAGATGCACTACGTATCCATCTGATCATTCTCATCTCTGTACGTTTGAGGGTACGAATACCCTCTTCCTTTACTTCTCAAGTCTCAGTACCTTACAACATTATATTCCTAACACATATGACATACAGGTAGTCTTTAGCACGGAAGGAAAACCCTCTTAGTGCCAGAAGCAACAACTCCCTGAACATCTTCAAACAACTCTTTACCCTTGGAACCGAGCTGATTCCAGCCCTACCTCCAACTCATACCGTGTGCCACAAATAACAAATTTCCACCACACACTCAAGAGTCTCCCAAATAAGATTAATATTTTCCCGCCTGTCTCCTTCTGTATGCTCTCCTTTACATACCACACACTCTAAATCAGCATCATTCTGCAGCCGGTCATTAATACCACTACATCTCTAATCCATCCTCTTCTTACAAACACTACGCAACGTAGGGTTATTTCCCACACCCTTGTGTCAAACTGCACATCCGAGTACTCCTACTAAACAGTACAGTCACCAACCAACCTAGATATAATTTCTTTCTTTGCTCTAAGAAAAAAGCCATAATACGCCTCATTATCTACAGAGATGGAAAAGTCATGCCCCACACAAAAGATAAAACAATTCTGATTAATATAAAATTATCTTCAAGTGATACAACTCATCCACTATTACTAATGGAAGACTTGAGGATGAGTGACGAGTAAGGATGTACTACTTGAGGCTGTGACAGGTGTGGGGGTGACAGATAACGGTGACAGATAAGATGTGATAGATGTGGAGGTGACAGGTGAGCATCTGACAAAAAAAGGTAACAAGTGTGCGTGACAGGAAGAAGTGATGGATGGGGATCGGACAGGTATGGATGACAGAGAAAGCGACAGGCATTGCTGTGACAGGTGACAGCGACAGATGAAGAGACACGTGAGTGTATGACACATGAGGGTGGGATAGGTAAGGGTGCGACATGTAAAGGTGGCAGGTGAGAAGGGTACCAACAAGAGTGTGATGGGTAACAGTGATAGATGAAAGGACACGTAAGTGTGTGACAGATGCGGGTGTGATCGGCGAGGGTTGACAAGTGAAGGTGACAGGAGAGGAGGGTATCAGGTGAAAGGATGAAAGGCGAGGAGGGCACCAGGTAAGGGGATGACAGGTGAAGGTGATAGTTGAGGAGGGTACCAGGTGAGGGGGTGACAGGTGAAGGTGACAGATGAGTGTGTGGCAGATGACGGTGTGATCGATGATGGTGTGACAGGTGACAATGAAAGACGAGGGGACACATAATGCAAAAAAAGGGAGAAGGGGTTAAACAGGGTTTTGACAAATACTTAAATTCTTGTTTTTCTTTGTTCTGGCTTACATCGTCAATTCTCAGACTACGAGAAAAAAATAAACTTTCTCTTCAAACAGTACTCAGTATGGAATAGTAACTCACTGGCAAAGAATTAGTAAGTACTGTCGGACTCTAGAGAAAGAACCTGACTGCCCCCTGACAATTAATAATTCACCCTGGAAGTTAGTAATACTAAACCAAGCTCTTGCTTTCGTCTCTCTTAGCTTAACTACCAGGCGTGATTAATATGAAAAAAAGTTTGTGCAAGCTGGGACCAAAGTAAATTAAGAACATTTGGAAGAATGAAACAAGACCTTACATTTAATCGAGTTCAAAAGAAAAAATGTAAATTTATTAATTTCAAGAAAATAAATGCTTATGTTCCAAGAGAACTTAAAGCAAATAGATTCGCTCATTCACGCACTCAAGCCACATAACACTCTTAAATCTACAAAACAGAAACAAAATACTTGTAAATGGAGAGATGTGGAGTCACAGACCTTCTAGAAGACTGAGCGATCTGCTGACCGTTGATCACTGCTGGTCTCCTGTCCAGCCCTACATCAAGGATGGAGTAACAGAACTGGGAGGAGACTAGGTGATCTGCTGATCAAGACAAGCCAAGACACCAGGGGTGGTCTCTGTTGATCTCTGCTGCATCGCACTGCTCTGCGTTACGTCCACTCTCTCGGGGATGCCCACCTCCAACTGCTGTGTTCACAAGCAATGCAGGGAATGATTTGTGGGAAAAGGGCGGAGTTTCCTCTCCCAGCAATTACAGGGGCAAGGCGAATGCTATACGCACACTAATTTCGTTCAGTGATATTCTAATGTATGTGCATATAAACAGTCACTCCTAAAGCAATCATAAATGTTTTGAAAATCTGTTCCAGTCAGTGCTGATGTGGGACGGTTAGCTGAGAGAAGCTCGCCATGATTTCCACTAGCGTTTGTAGACACCCATAATAATACAATGTCGCAAAATTGTAACATTACGTCCCATCAAAATGAAATATTACTCCAGAAAATTTAACATGATATTATATATCTGTATCTATACCTATATCTATCTAATAATCAATCAATCAATCTATCCATCAATCTAGCTATAAATAGGGTGATTCTTAATTATTTTCTTTTTTACTTAGTTCTTTTTACGGGGTGGTTTCGACATGTGGAGAGAATGAAGAATAAAAGACTGACTAAGAGGGTGTATGTAGGTGAAGCGGAGGGAGGGAGAGGGAAGGGGAAACCAAGGATGAGATTTAGGGATGGAGTTGAGAGGTACATGAGGGAGGGGGAGCGAGATAGGGGGAGGGCAGCCAAATGGTGGGTGACAGAGCGACTTGGAGGCGTTTTGTCTGTGGCCACCTTTTGAGGGATTAGGGCGTTAGGCTATAGATGGATAGATAGATAGGTTCTTAATTTTCAGCTTGAAAAATTTGCTTCAAGTGCTGCTGGACTTCGTTCCTATTGATTAAAAAATGATATATGCAAATTTTCATGCTTACTAGTCCATTTCAACTGGTGCTGCATTATGTTCAAAGTCATACTATTATGGTGTAATGTTAAGTGGGTTACCTAGGTCCTCCCCCCTCACTGGGAAAGGGTATCATGGGAACCCAACTCCCACTCATTGTTGTCTAGTTTTATGGCTTCTAATTGCTGCCAGCTGTAGCCTTCTTTGCATCTAGATTCAATTGACTGTGTTGCTCAACGACCTGGAGAAGAAACTGCCGTTGATGTTCGTTCTTGGTCAACACTGGATTAAACTCTTCAGTCAGTGCTACCCCTCTTTCACTCCTCTTTCAGCAATGTCATTTGTTACCTGTTGCCCCTGGACGATGTGCACAGCTTCCTTGTAATCCTCATGACTTTTCCGTGTGGATGGATCGAATTCTAGGAATGACTGAGGAAGGCCAAGCAGTGTGAAGACCTTCTTGGTGTTGCTGGCCAAAAAACTTGAAACTGTTTTTTGATTCAGTGCTGTCGCCTCAAGTTCAAGTGTAGCTCTCTTTAGTTGATTCTTGCATCCTTCTTCGTTAAGAGCCATCACCATTTATCTCTTCTCTTTCGGGTCAACCGTTGGATAAAAAAAAAGGCCAATCCAACTTACAGCTCTGACAAATACCACACGTGACGACCAAATGATATGCAGCAGACTTGTGAGATGTCCTTGTCAGGATAAATTGACAATTTCTGGAGAAGCTTCAGACCGTTTGCTGGAGCTAGAGCTGCACTTGTTGCCATGAACCATGATTTTAGGTATTGCTTCATGAACACAACAAACCACTTCAATCTACGGCCTTGTTTCAGTGTGATGCTTGTCTGATGATGAAAACGATGGATTTCAACGCTGTATATAACTTCACCCATCCACCTGGCATGGTCGCAAGCACCAAGGTGCTGAAACCGTGTTCCATGGGAGGTACACCACCCAAGACAACAATGGATAGTTCTAGCATTCTCGATAATCATCTCGAGGATGGCTTTCTTGCAACTGTTTCATACAAAATGCTATGAGCTCATCACATTGCTCACTATCAATCACCGGCATTTCCTCATTATCATTCAAAGTCTGAAAGCTATGTCAATAGTATTCCACCTGGCTTTGAAGTGCTTGAATATATGAATGTCGGGACCAGAGGACGGCCCAAGGCAAATGGTGAAGGCCTTTTGAACAAGGATCTCAAAAATGCGATGCCGACATGCCATGTGGAAGAGATCCTTGTGCAACTGTTGTCGTCTAAGGGTGCACACCCCTGCCCACAATCCGGTATTGCTGGCAGTGGTGTCGAATGCCATTCCTACCACACGTTCAGATATACCCCAGTCATTCAAAGCTACAGTGATAACATTGGCCATGGCCTTTTCTGTCCCTGAATCCAAACTGGTTACATTCAAAAGCTTTGAAACTCCATCACCTGAGACAAGAACTGGAAAGCGTTCAATGACATTTGCTCCTGTTACATCAGGAATTAGTTTTCCATCTCAATGCACTACAAGTGGCACAACTGGATAGAATGATTTCTTCAGCCATTCTATTGATTCGATCTCGGTGGATACTTTCCCTGTTGATAGTATACAATGTTGGATCTTGTCCACAGGCAGAAGTGGTCACAGGAAGCAGATGGGCTGCAGCGCGGTCTGAAGTCTTGGTCCGATGTAAAGCAGCAGCAACTGGAGAAATGACAATTGTTTTTCGTGTTCACTGGCGTTTCAGTGGAGGAGATGTAGCCGAAAAGGAAGGACCCGCTATATCAGTATAATCGTCACCTGTTTCGTCTTCATCACTAGCTGGGCTTTCCTCCAGCTCCACTATTTCCTCTCTTACTGCCCGATGAAATTCCTCATGCTCTCCCCTGTCCTGTCCAATATATTCTCTCTCTCTCTCTCTCTCTCTCTCTCTCTCTCTCTCTCTTCGTTACCGGTGGAGTTTGACACCAATATCCAGCACAAAGCTTCGCATCCCTTTCTCCCTTTGAACCACAAGAAACTCCTTTTCCTCCCGATTTCTGATGAGGTCGAAGGCATACGTGTGAGCAGTGTCAAAGAGATCTTTCATCTGTTCTTGGAAGTTCTTGCTCTTCGCCTCTCTTTCTGTATTCCGGGACTCCTACTTTTAGGAGAGAATCGATATTGGGGATGCGTTTCCGTAACTCAGATGCAGGAATGTGAGCTCTCTCCCAGAATCCCCCTAGTTCCTCAGACAGAACACATGCTGAATCCCTCAGTGTTCTTTTCTCTGTTCGCATATTAGTGCAGGTGCAAGTGCAATCCAGTGGGCATTTTTTGAAGAAAGCATGGCACCTATTCAGATGTCTAAAATACAACCTCACTATAAATAAAAACGTAGGTGGCACTGTGAAAGCTTGTTAGATTCAAAATGGCGGCCAGTTTCAAAGATTGCTGCTAAGCGATAATAATTCTTATTCTTGCAGCAAAATATCACAGGGTTGCTCGACATAAAATGATCTATACATCAAATTATATGTTTCTGGTGATGCCAAATTTGATTCTGACCTTAAAAAATGCATTGCAACGACCCGTGCCAATTTATTTACATACTTCTCTAATACCGGAGCAAATAATTAGATCTGTATACATGGAACTCAGCTGAAAAGGCCCAAAATATTCAATAATAAGGCATTTATTTCAATATTTGAAAACCTTCTTTAATTATGAATTTGAAGACAACAGAAAAAGATGATTTACTACAATGTTTGGTGTTTAAGTTAGAATATATAAAAAGTAATCATACAATAGCAGGAATAGGTGATGAGGTTTACCTAAACAATTGTTGCCCAGTATGGTAATCATTTAGTTTTTTCTAACATCATTTATTTATTTATTTTATTACGATAAAAAAGTGCAAGTAAAATGAGATGAAATGTCACTTAAAATGTGCTATTAGAATAATGGCCTGAAAATAGATGTTACAGACATTTACCATACATTCATTTATCAAATAATTAGCGATTCATATATGCCTGATCAATTACTACCTTTAAATGTACAGTGCATAATTATGCTGTTAAAGGTTTTACTCACTGTTCAAGTTGACTTAAAAGATTCAACCAGAGAGCTATATTGTACAATAATCCCTGTATGAGCCCTTTGCTGACAAATTATGTTCATGAACAAAAAGTATAATCTATGAAAAGGAGCACTAGAGCAACAAAAACCAGCATGACATTATGTGCTATGCTTCTGTATATTTTCATCGCTATCTTAATTTTCATCATCACTTTCATCTCCTAACACTATGGACTCTGTATTTTCACATTCTACCTCACTATCAGAGCAACTGCATAAATCTGCACACCTCAAGTCTGCACTTCGACAAGAAATGGCCAGTGTAATAGTCAGACTTTTTACATCCCGACTTAACCAAGTGAATCCCTTCATGTGGTGCTTGTGACTGTTTGGTCATAACTGGTTCCCATTCTTTACCATGATACTTCCACCCATAACCCTCAGGTGATGGCAATCTGGGATTGGCAATTCGATCTTGGTTCCATGCCAATAACTGGTAATGTGTGCGCATATCGTCTCCAGGAGTGCCTCAGAGGTTGGTGGGAGTTTTTCCGACTCAGCCTGTTTCTTCCTGAAAAACCACCATCTTAGGTCTTTCAGCCTGGAAATACTATTTCTCTCTGGAGGTGAGTATTTCATTTGTTGGTCGGTCACTAGTGTCTAAACTTGTCAGTGCTAATAGAACATCATTCTCTGCTTCCTGAAAAGCATTCCAACAGCAAGTTTCCCCTTGCCAGCAAAGCTACCTGTGTTATCTGCACCACTGAGTGCATGAAATGTTGGAAGAGCAGCAATTCTATTTGGACCAAGTGCCTCAACAATTGGTCCCAGAAGGATCACATTATGCCGCTGTCCCATTCCTGTCACAAATGATGTGTCTTGACACAAATCTGGGTATCGACTGATAGCGAGAACGAACACATCAGTATCTGGGGAATGAATCTGCAGAGTTGTTGCACCTGTGGCTGTTGCATCCAGAGCATGCAGCAGAAGTTTGGTGTCTGCCTCTTCTCGGTTGTTGTCAGGGAAGCTCATATCCCTGAGTGTGCCTTGACACTAGCTACCACTAGCCACAGTTACATTTTGCTGATTATCAGCAGCTGCTGTCAGTAGTTTCTCTGCCACGCATGTAGTTAATTCATGATTTGTTTGTGTATGAGACAACAGTTTCTTCAAGGACATGCAGGCAGTGTGTGTTTTGTCTGTTATGTGATAAGCGACAAGTGGTTGCCCTCCTTGTCTACTTTTTCTAGTGGCCAGTTTCAGTGAATTTTCTACATTATATGTCAAATATTAGGCGCAGCTCATCACAGTCACTGTATTTCTGCGAGATGTATTCTGTTAACCTTTGTCCAAGCTCAGAACAGTGCCTCACATCCTTTGTCTTGCAAAAGCTTGGACTTCAGCCACTGCATCAACAATGACTACTGTTTTCATTGGTCCTTCAGCTGTGCCATAATTCTTGCTGGTTGCACTGGCCATGGTTTCATTAATTCGAGGAAGCTTCTCTAGGATGTCCACCAAACTGCTTTTCATTGAACAGTGAAGCATTGCACCATCGGGGTAAAACAGAGATCTGGGTACAACAGAAAATTCATATTTCCCCACTGCGTCATCCATGTTTATGTCGGGCCTAGCCTTGCAGACAACCAATAGCCTTGCAAACTCAATACACTCAGAGATTGTATTTCTGTTGGATCTGTTTCATTATGCACTAGTTATTCTTGTTTATCACAAGCTGTTAGATACCACATCCCAACCCAAAAACATGCAAAGTCATGGATGACGATGACAATCATGGTTTCCATTCTGCTGTCTTTGAACCATTTGAAATGCACATATATCTATCTGTAAATAAAACTTAGTGCAAGAACAGGTATAAATATAAGAATAACATGATATATAAAATTAATGTACAAATGGTGCAGTCTAGCAATATTGTGAGGCAATGTGTAGATGGCGTTATGCAATCGCTGTGATGCCTAATACCTATAAACATATTTAAACAGACTGATGATAAAAGTGGGTGAGGTGTCTGAGATTAATTTTATGGTCAAGATGCCCCGCTAAGAAAAATTCAAGGATATTTAGACTTTTTTCCCCATATTTCTACCTTTATTTTCAGATTTTGGTCCAGATTTCTCAATAATTTTTTTAAAGTAGTGTAAAATTTCATTTCAGCATAAGCAAAATGTGCAATTTGATGAAAAGGTCATGAGAATTGGCCTATCCTGTCAATTTTACCCATATACAGTATTAAGAAATATCAGTATTGCTTGGGAGACCATTTTTCAAAATTGGCCGCCATTTTGATTCTGACAATTTTTCAGACTGCCTCCTGGGTTTTTCTTGTAGATGACGATCTTCCTAAGACATCTAAACAGGTGCTATGCTTTCTTCAAAAAGTGCCCACAGGATTTCATATCTGCACATATGCACCTGTGCTATATGGTAGAAAAGTTGCACGAACACTTCTCTACAAGAAGGTTACTTAATTCCAAGTAGTCTTTCACTTGGTTGGCCAACAAGCCAGATCTTGGTTTTGCTCCTGCTTTTCATCACTGATAAGTGATAATTTCACTTCAGTCATGGTAAGTAAGTGCTTAATAAAAGCTCAAAGGGCAAATCCCTGTAAAAAATGAAACAAATACTGGTATTACTAAAATGTAGCCTCAGGTGAAGTAAAGCAAACAATTTTTTCCAATAACAGATAAGATTATCACAACAATAAGTTTGCTTATTAGGCTCAAAGTTTGGGTAAGATGCGACACCAGTAAATATCATCCAAATTCCACCGTCACTAACTCAAGAGTTGCCATTGATCGCAAGCTAGTTCAATATGGAAGTCAGGCTACTCATGCAAATACCACAGAAGTCGCATATCTTTAAAAATCTCTCCCGTGATAGTTATTGATATATCGTACGTAAGCTGTTCATGATATTATTCTTTAGTAGTTATACTAATTTCCTAGATATGCTTTAGTGCGATAAATGCAGGAAAACGTTACTACAAAAGCCGTGAAAGCACACCGGGTGTGACAGCATTCATCACATATTTACAGGTCTCTAGCTGCACCTTTAGTTTGAAACCCATAATATTTAGTTTTCTAAAAGAACAATGCTTCATCTCCAAAATGCTGAAGACAATCTACAAAGTTTTTCAAATGAAAATTGTACAATGTTTAAAGCCGAAATCGTGCAGAGATGAGACCGCCGGCCGACATCCGACGATGCCGAGGGCTCCAAAATACCGTGCAAAGTCAACACAACACGTCGTTGGTGTACCCTGAACAGGATATGCCTCTAGACTTCAGGAAATACTTCAGTCTAGGCACTGTCCATTTTTCCATGCAACGGTTTTCCATGATCTTTGTACAGCAGGTCCACCGGGGTAGCAGACACACGTGAGTTTGTTATTGTTTATAATCGTATGATTTTCAGCCGTCGTGCTAATATTTCTTAATGAAGAATCGTTACATCTTCTTCATAACAGTTTATTTTTGTTCTGATGGACAAATACATGAAATGGATGTAAAATAAAGCTTACCGATATTTAAGGAAGGAAAGAATAATAACCGTCCCAAAAACGAGATGGAAGACTCAGCCACCAATTTTTTATTCTGTTTGACATTATCACAGCCTCTCTTCCTTGTAGCAGTGAGTAAAATAATGTTATAATTTCTCCCTTCCTTTTAGTGACACAGAGGGCACATAAAATGAACGGGGTTTAGTTGACCGACGTTGATGTCGAAAATTAAATAATCCTGGTGAAGAGTGGCAGCTTTTCCTTGGTTAGTGACAGAGGGAATTCAGCTAAAATTTGGTGCCTCAAGAGTTTACAGTACACCGAAACTCACAATGTACAGTATAGTCATAAGAAAAACTATCATTGCCCTTCAGAGCTATGCATTATGACAACGACGAACTGTTGTCGAATGACCGGACAGGAAAGTTTGTACCGCAAACCCGTTAATGTCGGTTATATGAGACAGATAGTAAAATTTGTGCTAGAGGTAATAAAAGCTACTTAGATCGTTTGGCCTCTGTGCATAGAGACAATACATTTTATTATCCATCACTGAATTCATTAAAGAAAAATATAACAGAAAGGTGTAGAGTCGGCAACACACATGCGGATGGGCAATGAGAATGTGCACCCATGCCAGACGTATGATATCGTAGTAATTCAGCCGATACAATCCAAGTTAGTAAATTTCAATGTAATAATGACATGTATTGCCTACTACATATAATAAATGTTGAGTAGAGGGAAAATAATAATACGTGTTCAGTCTCATTGCTTTAATTTTTTGTATATCCACCCCTGCTTCCAAAACAGTCTCTAGATGTCGACGCATGGATGCAACTAACTGAAGCCTCCATCTGAAGCATTTAACCACCCATCTAAAGCAAACAAATGAACTCATGCACTCATGCTCCTGTTACACTATCATTAAAAAAATAAAAAGTCGATGCCTATAGATTTAACACACTTCAAAATAATTTATTTGTTGTATCCTATAGATAAGTAGTGCTGAAAGTAGGAAAATAATAAACATGCCAAGTTTTATTAATAATCCCCAGCAGGGCACTCAGGGTAAAGCAAACATGTCCTATATATTTCCCTGGTATATGGCTCATTCTTGCTCATTATTCCAACTCTTGTAATGGGATTGTGATATGGCAACACTAGATAAAGGAAGGGCGAACAGCAAGGACCCACCCACATGACCCAGCTAACGTTCGTTTTGCATCGAACATTCCTTGGGGTAACGATAGTTTCTTCTTATGACTACACAGCCACCAAACAAAATATTCCAGAATAAGTTTTACCCCCTTAGTAATAAGGACCACCCTAATATATATCATCATCATCATCATCATCATCCAGACCTCCTTTCCTACCCAAGGGCAGGGTGAGGATATATATATATATATATATATATATATATATATATATATATATATATATATATATATATATATATATATATATATATATATATATAAGTAGTACCTCAATTATCCGACGGAGTAGAGACAAAGGCATGTCAAGGTAGTGACAATGTCCGAATAATGAACAATATCCCCCCTATTATACCCAGACCTTACCTATACCTAACCTCCAGCATATACCTAACCTACAGTATTTGTACAGTACCTCTACTTACTGTGGCAGTGTTTTCCGGTTGTTCAGGCAAATTAAGACATCCAAACACACATAGGAATATCCAAAGTAATGCTAAACACCAAGAAAACCATGAAAAAAAAAAAATACTGATAATCAAAAACACCTTCCCAACACACTACTGTAAGTACAGTACCACTCCTAATTTTGGCACTGTTTACAGGTCAATGTACCATATTTAGACATCAAAGCACACATAGGAATTTCCAAAGTAATGCTAAACACCAAGAAAACCATGAAAATAACACTGAAAACCAAAAAACACTCTCTCTATACACTGCTGAGTGTAAGAACACCTCCTAATTTTGGCACTGTTTTCAGATCGATCTGTCATATTTAGACTTGAAAAAACACACATAGGAATATCCCAAGTAATGCTAAAGACCAAGAAAACCATGAAAAGAAAAACAGTGAAAACCAAAAAACACCCTACCTATATAATACTGTACGTACAGCCCCCCCCCCCTCCTAAATTTGGCACTGGTTTCAGGTGAATCTGCCATATTTAGACATCAAACACACATAGGTTCATCCATATTAATGCTGAACACCGAGGAAACAATGCATAAACAACAAATATCCACACAAAACAACTCAGAACAGTTGGAAAATCAGTTATCTGATTGCTGATCTTGTTTATACTACAAGATAAGGTAATAAAAACACAGAGAACTGATGAATATAAGTACAGAAATGCAGTGAGAATAAATTGTGTTCAAGTGTAAAACTAACCTTTATATAATTTCCCACCATCCTAGTGCAATATTTTGCCAGCACCTTCCAAGAGTCATCACATGACGGCAACAGTGGATGACCAGTACATCACCGCCTCTGGCAGTGTATGACTAATGCAGCCTGCCAAGCAACTCTGGCCATTCAGTAGGCAAGCAGACAGGCACGCGTGGTGGTGGTGGGTTCGTACTAATCCCGGAGGCCGGGGGACTCCTGCCATTTGGTTTAGAGGCAGATGGGCGCTTTTACCGTACATTTACTCACGGCTTGTGGTTTGTGTTACACGCGTGGTGACCACTGGTACCCCTCAGGCAGGAACAATGTTTGCCCCATCCTTTCAAAAGTAACCATAGTTGTTTCTCAAAAATATGCTCAGTGTGTTTCCCAGGCAAAATTAGGTATGATATCCTAACCTAACCAAACCTAACCTATCCCATTAGGGCTGCTTGACTAAGGTGACTGACCGTGGTATTGAAACAAATACCTACAGTATGCCAAATGAAAGAGTATTGTACAGTATTTACACATACAGTACTGTGTACAGTGCTATCATATGTATTTGTACAGAGATTACTGTACTATTATTGTAGTAATATCGTGGGAATCTCTCTCTCTCTCTCTCTTTGTGTGTTCATACCTAATTGTATCATTACAGGAATGAGTCAAGCTCGTACTGTCCTGTCTTAACCCGCCCCGTCCCGTCGACGTATGGGTACGTTGCAACGATTTGCATTTGCCAGTCCCGGCGACGTACCAGTACGTCGTGCAATTGCAATGTGCATAATTTCGACAATTTTCAAATTTCGCGCTTGATTTGCGGTACGTACCCTCGCCTGACCTTCCCCTACCTGCCACCAGGCGGGGACACTCGGCGACCCCGCGCGACCCGCTTTAGCCTGCCACTCGTCCACTCACCTGGTAGCCACGGTCCTGCTCAGACATGGCTAAGAGAGGTCTCTCAGACAGCGAGATTCAAGTCGCCCTGGACACCTTTACCGGCGACAGTGATTCCCCACTGGATGACGAGGAGATGGACAAAGATTATGTGCAGCCAGAGGAGGAAGAAACCACCAGCAGTGACGAGGAAGTTCCGTCACCCAGGAAGCGGCAGTACGTGACTTACCGTGCTGCTAGAGAGGGGCAGGAGGCAAAGAAGGCACGTGGTATATCCTATCCCTATCCCCAGCGTGATTTGGAAGCAGAATTCGAGGACGAGGACGAGGACGGAGCCGTGGGACATGCTGCCACGTGGTATGGACGGGAGGTCATTACAAATCGTGGCCCAGAGCGCACACCACGTCGTATGAGCAGGTATGGGCCTAGCATTCTGTTTGGGGAGCTAGGAAGTCAAGTGGAGGGAGTGGGGAGTGAAATGGAAAGTCCTGGGATTAGGGAAAGTGAGAGTGACGTGAGTGAGTCATTGCTCTCCCTATGTAGTGTGAGGCGGCAGAGTGGATCACGTGGGCCAGTGCGGGTGCGTTCCTTATCATGTGGGGTTGTGAGGGAGGGGGAAGGTGGGGAGGAACCACTCCAAAGCACGTCTTATGCTCCCCAATATCCCCTATCACGTGGTCGAGCTAGGTTGCGTCAGAGAGCACGTGGTGTGGTAATGGAGGGGGAAGGTGGGGAGGAACCACTCCCCAGCACGTCTTCTGCTCCCCAATATTCTACTATTTCATCCCCACAGCCCCCTAATGTTCCTCAAGGCCGTAAGGGTAAGGGAAAGGGAAAGGGTAAAGGCAGAGGGAAGAGGAGTGACAGTGGGGAAGCCCTCCGTACTCCTTCTCCCCCACCTCCCCAACCAGGATCTCCTCCCCACCCAGACGAAGGCGGTGATGGGGCTGATGGAGACGAGGGATTTGTGTCGTGGGATTGGGAGGATGGGAGTGATTTTTCTCCCCTCATTCACCTCTTCACTGAGCAAGGGCGATCTGGCTGCATTGCACCAGGTATTCACAGTAATTCCACCAGGTTGGATTTTTTCCACCTGTTTTTCAGTGAGGCATTCGTGGAGCAGATCGTTTACTAAACAAACCTGTTTGCAAGCGCCCAGCGCCTAGAAAGTGAAAGATTGGGAACAAGGAGTAGGCATTCTATGATCTATGATTACCCTGTCTCCCTTCCAGAAATGTTTTTATTTTTTGCCCTGGTCCTTTTGATGGGTATTATAAGAAAGAATAGAATTCCTGCTTACTGGACTAGGGACCCTGTTATGTTTACCCCCATATTTGGTCAAGTGATGAGCCGTAATCGGTTTCAACAAATTCTAAGTCGCCTCCATTTTTATGATGCTCATGACCCTGCAAATGCAAACAACACTGACAAAATGAGGCGAATTCGGTTGGTCTTTGATCACCTCAGGCAAACCTTTCGTTCCTCATTCTATCCCTATAGAGATCTCGTTATAGACGAGAGTCTCGTGTTGTGGAGAGGCAATATTTCATTCAGACAGTATATACCCAGCAAAAGGCACCGTTTTGGGTTCAAGATCTTCGTTATGTGTGACTGTAGGACTGGATACGTGCAAGACATAGTCTTGTACACCGGTGCACAGACAGACATAATAGAAGATCGAAGTATTGGACTGTCGGGAGCAGTGGTAAAGACGATGATACAAGACTACCTTCATCGCGGTCACGTTCTCTACCTCGACAACTGGTACACTAGCCCTCTTCTCGCTCGTTATCTTCACACACATGAAACGGGAGTCTGTGGAACCGTAAAGGTGAACCGGCGTCACATGGCCAAGGTAGGGCGGAAACTTGCAAGGAGTGAGGTTGTCTTCTTCAAAGCCAACAACATCCTTGCAACAATGTGGAACCACAACAGAGAAGTAAGCCTCTTGTCCACGGTTCACCGCCCCTTGATGCACCGTACTGATTCTGTAGATTACCGTAGCGAGAGCAGGCGTCGTGTTTGGAAACCTGAGTGTGTTATGGATTACAATATAAACATGCGCCTCGTGGACCAGTCAGACTCCATGATATCGACGGTAGAGTGTGCCAGGACCACGATGAAGTGGTATAAAAACTGTTCTTTCACTTACTAGATATCACTGCTCTGAATTGCCACCACCTTCACGCCATGACCACAGGAGTTCAGGAAACATTTGAAGGGTTTGTGAGGGAGCTCACAAGAGAAATCTTTGCAAAGTATGCTGTTGAAAGGCCCCAACATCGCACCCGCACTGCCCCTATTGCCCAAACTCCCCAGAGAATATCCGGCCGCCATTTCCCCACTCCTATCCCCCCCCAGCCCAACAGACCTAGGCCCCAACACAGGTGTCACGTGTGCAGTAATTCCCAGGTGAGACTCACGACACAGAGGAAGGACACCCGCTATGAGTGCGTGCAGTGTGACGTGGGTCTCTGTATTCACCCATGTTTTAGTGAATATCACACGTTGATGAAATTTTAGCATGGTATGAATGCGAAAGGACGCTGAAATTATGAGGTAAATGCGACAGACAGACGCTCAGTGAAATTATCAGTCATGTGGATCTCCAAATATTAATATAAAGTGCCTACGGGTAGAACATAGTGAAAACATTGTGTGTAAGTATATAAATCTGCCCTAAGTTGAAACTTACATAGAGAGGGTTGTATGATGCGATATTCTGTCGCTCAGTGCAATAAATACGGCCCGTAATTATATAATTATTATTATGTGACATTCTTACGGGTATAATATAAGTTCAAATTATTGTATGTGATGATATATATTCTAAGTCAAATATTCATAGCGTGTGTATAAAGATAAGATTTCCTGACGCTCAGTTGAATGAATAAGGCACGTATTAGTCAAAATAAAAGTCAGCAAGTGATAAAGTGAATAATTAGTATATAAGTGTGTGAGTGAATTAGTATATAAGTGTGTGAGTATTATATATGTCGAAACATTCCTTGCGAGGGTATTTTCAGGCGATATTCTCACGCTCACTTGAATAAATAATGGCAGTAAGTATGTACAGTGCATTCTAGGGGTGTAAACGTGTGTAATGTAAGTGGGAAATTATAACTGGAGTGAATAAATAAAGTAGATGATGAAACATGAGTGTTTGAGATCGTGGTTGCTACGTGAATATGCGCTAGCATATCGCTAAATGCCCTCGTAATGAATGAAAATAATTGAAAACCTTTACAGTGGTGGAGGAAAGGTTCTATGTAAAGGGGAAAATAATTGGAAAGTGATAAAACAATTTGGTATGTTGAAATACGAGTCATAGCGAGTGCGCTTACTAAGCTGATGTGCGCTATACTTATGCTGCATGTCATCATAATGAATGAAAACATCTGAAAACACTTACAAACAGTTGTAATTGGTAAATTGTCATTGAAACAGAAGTATACAAGTAGAAAAAATGATAGGCTGACTCATACCAGAAACTTAGCATATAGCATGTTACGACTCGGACCAAACTCGCAATGCTTGCGCGATGGTACAATGCTTATTTTTCATATATATGTGTCTGAAATCCATTATATTGTTACTGTTATTGTTTATTAGTTCAAATTCAATAAATGTAGAGGTGTTGTGTGTTGTTTCTCCCATTATTCCTTACCATAGAAAACGTAAACGCATATCCAGCCCATTACAGAGTACGATACCTGCCGGGGGGAACCGCACCTGTACGGACCACTTATAGACTGCAGGAATAACTTTCTTTGTGATTTTCCTTCGTTTCTCGACCTAAGCGGAAGTTTTAGCAAAAAAAAAAATTTTCCAAAAAGGCTCGGGACTGGGGGATGTCATAGGTGCTGAAAACCTCGGGACGTGACGGGTTAAACCAAATTTATCGTACATATCCCTAATTTTATGAATTGTTTTGGCACACATTATTTCATTCGTTATTGCATTCCACTGATCAATTGCTGTATTTGGGAAACAAACTCTTACGTCTTTATCACCTCTCTTTTTATGCAGTCTTTTGCATTGTCCTCTTGCTGATGTATCCCCATAGGTTATGTAATCATTTATATCTATTTTCTCCTTCCCTGATAATTATGCATTTATATATCATAATCATGTCTCCTCTTTTTCTTCTCTCCTGCAATGTAGGCAGATTCAGTTTATCTAGTCTTTCTTCGTAGCTTAGATCCCTTAAGCTTGGTACTCATCCTGTAGCAGCCCTTTGAACTTTTTCATTCTTACCTATTTGTTTTTTGAGATGAGGACTCCAGACTCCTGATGCATACTCCAGGGTTGGTCTGATGAATGATGTTATTATCTTCCTTAGCGTGTCTTCATTTATGTATGTGAATGCTGTTCTCATATTTGCAAACAGTGTATACATGTTCCGTACCTTCTCACTGATGTGGTCAGCTGGTGATAGTCTATTATTAATAATCACACCTAGTTCCCTCTCTCTTTCTGATGTGTGTAGGGTTTTATTTCCCAACTTATAATCCCAATCAGGTCTTTTTCCACTTTTACCAAACTTGATTACATGACACTTGTCCACACTGAATTCCATTTGCCATATATTGCTCCATTCATGAATTTTATTTAATTCTTCTTGTAGCTCTTTACAAGAGGCTGCATTAGTAACTGACCTTTGTATTTTTGCATCATCGGCAAACATATTTGGATAGCTTTCATTTCCAATGTTGCTATCTAAATCATTTATATACACTAAAAACATGATTGGTACCAGCACTGAGCCCTGTGGAACTCCACTAATCACTTCTCTCCATGATGAGTAATTTCCCCCTAGTGCTGTTCTCATTTCTCTTTTTTTGAGAAAATCTTGCATCCAACAATACAGTTTGCCTCGAATTCCTCCATGATGGTACAGTTTCCATAAAAGCCTTTGGTGCGGTACTTTGTCAAATGCTTTCTTCAAATCTTAATAGATATTGTCCACCCATCCTTGTCTTTTCTGTAATGTTTCTGTTACTCTGTCATAGTAGCTCAACAGATTAGTAACACAAGATTTTCCTTTCCTGAAACCAAACTGTCTTTCTGTTATCATATTGTGTTCTTCTAGATGATTTACCCAAGCTTTTCTTATCATCTTTTCTAATACCTTGCTTACAACACTGGTTAGTGATACTGGTCGGTAGTTGAGTAGATTTTGTCTATTTCCTTTCATGAATAAGGTAACAATGTTTGCTTTCTTCCAAATATCAGATAGTTTACCTTGTCTCAAGGGTTCCTTGAAAATTAAAAATAATAATTTACTTAACTCCTTTTGCACATTTATGTAGCATCCAGCATGATATTTCACCAGGACCATTTGCTTTTCCTTTGTCTAATTTACTTAGCTCCTCCTGTATTTCTTTTTCTGACATTTGTATATCTGGTAATATGTGTGGGCATGCCTGTTCCATATCATCCCTCTCAAAATTATTTTCTTCTGTAAAAACTGACTGGAAATTCTTGTTTAGTGCTTCACAAATATCTTTCTTTTGTGTATACAGTAGGTGATCCCCTCATCCATAATGGATTGTATTTTGTCTTTTACTTTGGTTTTGCTTCTGATGTGGCTGTAAAATAGCTTCGGTTGATCACTACTTTTATTTATGTTATCCTCTTCAAACTGTTTTTGAGCTTCCTTCCGTATTCTTCTATAATCGTTTCTTGCCTGTTTATAGTTGTTATATGCTCTCTCACTATTGTGTCTTCTGTATCTATTCCACAACAGATCTCTTTTCCTTTTGATTTTTTTACATTCTGTGTGTGTGTGTGTGTGCGTGTGTGTGTGTGTGTGTGTCTCCCGGTGACCACGCAATATTCAACGTTCAGATGAAAGGCCAATGGTTGTTGTCAACGAACATGTACTCATGGCTTGTGGTCTGTGTTTGATGGCTGTGGTGGTTGGGAAAAACCTAGACCAATGGCTGTGCGACATTTGACGTTTGGTAGAAAAGCAGACAGCCTGCTGTCGCTGAACATGTACTCGTGGATTGTGGTCTGTATTTGATGGTGGTGGCAGCTGGGGAAGACAGCCCAGAGGCTGTGCAATACTGGTCATTCAATGGGGATGCGTAAGTACATTCTGACACCGTTTGCAGTTTTCAGTCATATTACTTGGGTGCTGGAATTTTTGGGGGAGTATCGGACTAGTGTGTGACTTTGACCATTCAGTAAGGGGGCAGATGAATATTTTAGCTCTGGCTGTGGGTTATGAACTACTTCCCACTCACAGCTTGAGCCCAGCAGCCACGATACCAAATGTTTGGACCTGTCGGCTGGCCAGCCAAACTTCTCAGGTGCTTTTAAGTCTGGATAATAGCAAGTAAGTTCTGATAATGCTTTCCAGCATCTGGATAATGAACACGTCCAGATAATGAGTTTGCGGATAATTGAGGGACCACTGCAGGCATATTAGATACCACACCTTCAATTCCCATTCCTCCTTAGTAATGGCCACTGCATTAATATCTGCTAATCTGGTGGTATTAAGAATTGCCACCAACGGCGCAGTAGGGCTGGCAGCACAGGGTCCTCCCAGTTGCTCTCAAGCGACTGTGCCGACAATGACTATTGCAAACAGTTCATCCTCGTCAGCGAAAAAGTGCAGGTTCTGCCCTATACGTCACCAATATCCATGGTCCTAGTACCAGTTTGAATTCAGTTCACTTTTTTCTTCAAGCCATGATACTTAGATACTCATAATACTTGAGGTGCTGAGTTCATTACTGGGCTAAGCGCCAAAATGGACGCCAAGTACCTACACACACCAACAAGTAGCTAAACCATCTCTCTATACGTTGGAAGTAAAAAAGTGCTAAGAAACAATCTACAAAGGGGTAAAAAATCCTGGTTAAGTAGACGTGTGTTGCGCTGTCACGCCACGCAGCAAAAAAAAAACAGTCTGGTTCCGCACTAGTGCTCAAGGCAGGCAACTATGTCCAGAATTCTGCCAGCTGTATGGTCTCTTTTCCTTTGAGTTCAGCCTTTCCCATGTTCCTTATGCCGACTCCCCGTGGTGTTGAAGCGAATGTGAGAGCATTACCAGGCTATATCCCAGCCCCTTTCCTTATCCCCCTTGAAGCTGACCAATCAGATAGTTGGGTTGCCCTGCAGCTAGCCAATAAGCTGACACCTGACACTATTCCCACCAGCAGCTGTAGTGCATAGTAACTTGCTGCTTTCTCATAATAATTATAATATTATTTAACCATTATTACTCTTATTATTATTGTCATTGTGTTTGTGAAGTTACTGGTACTCGTGGCAGTTTTTTTTTTTTTTATTCAGGTTATGAGTTCATTTTTTTATCATTCAGGTTACAGGGGTTTTCTAATAATGGCCTCATACATTGAATGCTGTCTTACTTTTATATTGTTATCAGCAATATAATAATTTATTATTTTTTTTTTAATGTTTGTGATGTGGTTCGTGTTTATTGGTGGTTAAAAACTCTGAGAGAAACACGCACAAAGTTTCCAACCTTTCAACTGCTATTATTGTGAAAATAATAATACTTATGTCGTAGAACTCTGATTTTATTCCACAGTATGACACTTCTGGGACATTATGCTAATATATTACTGACATCTTATGATGTACTTCTGTAGTTATTAGTAGGATAAAAATATTTTCTTGGCCGATCGGTCCAGCAGTGGGGGGCAAAATTTTACTTCTTCACACGATATCATCATGATTAATGACAGATAGTGCAAAACAGAGATTATTGCAATAAAGAAAATATCATAAGCTACATTTAAAAAAAGCACACATCAAAATTACACAAGCAATCACCGAGATATCAAAGTTTTAAAGTTGCCAGACTTTAAATGCATTTTCTAGCGTTTTGTACTTTTGGCGCTTAGCCTGGTAATGAACTCAGCGCCTCACTTATCGTATGATGTTGTTTACATGCTGCTATTTTTTCTTTCTTTGGAATTGTTATAAGTACCGACTCTGTCATCACTTCTGAAATATAGCCAGTGTTATATATCTTTCTCACCAATTATGTTATTCTCTTCATCACAAAGTCACCAGCTGCCTCCATTTCGAATGATACTTCATCTTCTCCCACAGCCTTTCCTTTGCTCATCCCATTGATTGCTTTCTCAACTTTCTGTTTCGAAATTGGCGGTCCCTCCACCTCAAGCAGCATCTCCGGTCTGTCACCTCTTGTGTCGGCGTACAACCCAGTTAGATACTCTTTCTATCTTTTGAAGACTTGCGATGTTTCCATCAATACATTTCCTTGTTTGTTCTTGATTACAGAACTTCTGTTTGGCCTCCTCTTTCTGGTTATATCCTTTTTCTTCTCATACACCTGGCGAGAATTCACCCCCTCAAACTGCTCCACCTCCTCACATCTTCGGTTCAACCATTCTGTTTTTTTTTTTTTTTTTTTTTTTTTCTGCACTTCCTCTTTACTTCCCTACCCAAGTCCCCATACCTCTCCTGATCTTCCCTCCAGCACTTTCTCTGTTTCATTAACTTCAGAATTTCTTCCTCTGCTTTGCTTGCCTCTGCTTCTCTGGCACCACCACCCCCACCGCTCCCAGCAACGCTCATTACAAATTTCTCTGGTCTTCCTCCACCCCAACAACTTGCTCAGCTTCATCCTCCAGAACTGCATATCAGTGCCTCAATGCAAATTAAAAAATGGATCTGACTTCCTCACTCTGTAGCAAACTCCAGTCTCTTCTTGATTTTTTCTGTTTTTTCTTTCCTCTTTTTAACCTTACCTTCAACTCTGCAACTGCTGGAATGTGGTCACATCCACGCCCATAGTCCGCACCAGGGTAAGTTCTGCATTGTGTCACTGCGTTTTTTTAATCTTTAATTATCGGCTGCCATTTAGCAAGGAGGAGCGATAATGATTTTGCCTGCCTGTGTGTGTGTGTGTGTGTGTGTGTGTGTGTGTGTGTGTGTATTCCCATTATACCTCATGAACGGCTTGAGCTATCAACATGAAACCGTCAGGGTATCAAGATATGGCCAAAATCTTGGACGAGTTCGAAAAAGGCCACAAGGGGTCAAGGTCAAGGTCACCAGAATGGCTGCCAAAGGTCAACTAGTTTTTATCACCTGCCTTTCGAACCATTATATTTCTTGAACGGCTTAAGTTATCAACATGAAACCTTCAGGATATCAAGATATGGCCAAAATCTTGGACTTGCCCAGCAGCATATTCTCGTGGGTGATTAGCTTTTGGCTCCCGAATGCTTTTCTTTCATTGGTTGTTATGTAAGGAATTTGGCTTTTTATTCATCCACTAAGACTTTTTCATGTCCATAAATATCTCGGATGATGCCAATAGTGCGAGTTCCAGATTACTTGTCCCTCTGCACAGCAACACTCTATTCAATTATCACTACTCTCATTACGCTTTCCAAGGCCGAATGGTCCCACCACCTCATTCTGTTTTCCTGCTGTAATTGTGGGGTCCAAGTCACACATCTATCTATCTATCTATTGCCAGACGCCACAAGCCCGTTCGGGGTGGCCACAAATAAATCGCCTCCACGTCGCCCTGTCCCCCACTTTTTCACTACCGTGCTCCCAACTCACACACCCCTGTCTCATATACCTCTCCACCCCATCCCTCCATCTCATCCTCGGGCTCCCCCTCCCTCTTCCACCCCCACCTCACTCACATACACTCTCTTCGTCAGTCTCTCAACCTCCATCCTCTCCACATGGCCAAACTACCTCAGTATATTCCTCCTAACGCTTCCTATCACATCCACATCCACACCACAACGCTCCTTTATATCCTCATTTGTCAGCCTGTCTCTCCATGTGACTCCACAGGTTCCTCTTAAACAACTCATTTCCACTGCTCTCACTCTTGACTTGTGTCCTTCCAGCAACGTCCAAGCTTCACTTCCATACGTTAGAGTTGTTATCACAATACTGTCATGTAGTAACTTTTTCATTTCCATGTTCACTTCCCTGTTTCTTATCACTGCTTTCAAGGAACCAGCAACCTTTCTTCCCTGCTGTACCCTTTCAAGCACTTCACCCTCCAAACCTCCATCCTTACTCATCACGCTACCAAAGCACTTAAACGTACTCACATTTTCCAATTCCTCACCATCCAACCTCACCTTACATTCACTGACTTCACCTCTCTCAAAGACCATCACTTTACTCTTCCCTACATTCACCTTTAGATTCCGTTTCTTACACACTCTCCCAAACTCATCCACCAAGCCTTGCAGCTCTCCTTCGTCTTCACTCAGCAACACAGTATCATCTGCAAAGAACAGTAAAGGGAATTTCCAAACACTACCCTCTCTCACCAAGGCCACTCCAACATCCACTACCCTACCTTGTACCTCTTTTACTACCCCATCCATGTAAGATTGCACAGCCATGGAGACATGACACATCCCTGTTTCAACCCAACCTTCAAAGAGAAAAATTCACTCAGTTCACCATCCACACGCACTGCAACCTTACCACCATCATACTTACTCTTCACAGCATTCAGCAACTTCCCCTCTACTCCATATATTCTTAATACTTTCCACAATCCTTGTCTATCCACCCTGTCATATGCTTTCTCCAAATCCATGAAAGCCGCATACAACTTCTTTCCATTCTCTAAAAACTTTTCCACTAAAGATCTAAGAATGAATATCTGATCTACACGACCTCTTCCCTTCCTAAAACCTCCCTGTTCTTCTCCAACTAATTCCTCTGTTCTTTCTCTAACTCTGTCAATAAGTATCCTACCATACATTTTCCTATTATGCTAAGAAGACTAATGTCCCTATGATTACCACACATTTTTTTTCCCTTTTTCCTTTTTACAAGGGAATAATTATACCTGACTTCCAATCCTCCGGGACTCTACCTTCCTCCCAGGCCAATCTGCAGATTTTCCACATCCATTCTACTACTATCTCTCCCTCATGCCTCAGCATTTCACCACACACTCCATCAATTCCTGGGTCTTTCCCCAATTTAACTTTCTTCTTTGCTTCCACAATTTCTATCCTACTGATTTCTTTCTGTCTTCTCACTTCCCTCCTTCTCCCAGTCATTCCCCAGCCACTTATACTCGCATTACTTCCATCCTGTATGTTCAACAATTCCTTAAAGTGTTCTCTCCATCTGCTCACTTTTTCTCCCTTCTCCATTAGTAATCCGCCATTTTTATCTTTCACTCCCCTGCTAACTTCACTTCCACCCTGTCTTTCTCTTTTCACCTCTTTCCTGAACATTTTCTTACAGTCCCTCCACTTAACACTCAAGTTCCTTCCAAATTCCTCATCCGCTCTCTTCTTACTCTCTCTTACTAATCTTTTCACCTCTCTCTTTCTTTCTACATATACCTCTTTCTTCCGCCTCTCAACTTCTTCCACGCTCCTATTTCTCATCCATTCATTGTATGCTTTCTTCTTTTCTGCCACAGCCTGTCTCACCTTTTCATTTCACCACGCTGTCCCTTGCACACCCCTCCGTCTTCTCTTCATCCCACACACCACATCACATGCTGCATATATTTCTTCTGTGAATATCCTGCACACACCTTCCATGTCCCCATCTGCTCCAATTCATATTTGCCCAATTGTTCCTCCACTTCTCTCTTATACTCTGTCTTTTTCTCTTCCTCTTGTAACCTTTCCATTCTCCTTACAAACACTCCTTCTTCCCGTCCTTCCCTTCTTCTATTTCTCCATCTTAAATGGATCTTGATTCTGGCCACCACCAAGTAGTGGTCAGAAAGTCCACTCCTCCAACCTCTATAAGCTCTTGCATCCATTACACATTTTCGCATCCTTTCATCCACACACACATAATCAATCATTGCCTTCCTTGCATTCAGTTCACCACCCACCCTTCTCATCACTCGCTATGTATATCTGTGGATCATTTTGTGCCTGAAGAGGGTATTGGCTATCACCAACCCCCTCCCAGCACAAATGTCCACAAACGCACTGCCGTTCTCATATATCTCAGCAGGCACACCCCACTCATCAACTATTCCATCCACCTTCACATTCACTACTTTACCATTCATATCACCGATAAAAAACACTCTTTCATTCCTTCCAAACTTTTCCATGCACACTTCCACATTTGTCCAGAACTCTTCTCTCACTCTGCTTGCACAATCTTGCGTTGGCGCATACACACACACAATCGCCCACATTTGTATTCCAACTTTCAATCTTACCCACACAATCCTTGACCCATCTGATCTTATGCACTTCTTCCATCTTTTACTCACAACTATACATACTCCTTGTTTTGCCTTCTCTTTCTCACCTACTCCTGCACATATACCCCATCCATACTCCCATTCTCTCACACTCTCACCTTTCCATTTAGTTTCAGTTGTTCCGCATACATCAACTTTCGCACCCTCAAGCACCTGGACAATCTCTCTCTCTTTCACCTCATCATTCGCTCCCCTTACATTCCATGTTCCGATTACCATGTCCTTTGTCCGGTCCTTGGTCATCATCTTTTGGTCAGTCCTTGTCCGAGGCTTATTGTTTGTCTTTTTAGTTAGTTGTTTTCCGGGGAGGGGCACTAACCCTCCGCCAACCCTTTTAGTTGCCTATTACGACAAGCATGGATACTGGGGGAGTATTCATGAAAAACACCCCTACCCTCAGGGGGTAGGGATGTTGTCTCATAGTTTGTCTCACTATCTCATAAAATCCATCAACCTCCTCTTCCGGATAATATACTGAAGGTGCATACAGTTGCATTATGTTTATGTTGAGTGGCCTTCCTGCCAGCTTCAATATCAGTGTTTTGTCGGATACTGCCCAATATCTTATTATTCTTCTTTGCCATCCTGTGAGTCATAATTCCCAGTCCTCGAAGATGTGACTTTCCTCCACTATGTATGAATTCCACCTCCTAATTTGACCAGACACCCACAACTGTCCATAGCACCTCTCTCACTCCCACAATATCCAGCCTCAACCTTTTCACCTCTTACTTTGTCATACTTGCCTGCCTGGTAGAGTGTATTAATTTTACACTGTATGTAGCGATTCTTATTTTTTCTTTAGTTTGCATAGTCTCTTGATTACGAACGGGTGTTACCTGTCTCACATAACCATCTCGATCGGACGAGGCAGCTTCCATCGTCGCTTACCCCTCATTAACGTCGTTCACATTATTACTTATTACATTCCGCCCCATGGTTTTTCTTGGATGAGGGCCCTACTTTTCTTCCACAGCTTGGTCCGCAGCCTCTTATTCAACATATTCGAGGCAGCTATACTGAGAACATCCTTTGTAGGGGTTTCCTCATCCGCCTCCCGGTGGACGCGTCTGGTAGGAGTTTTGTCTCCCACAAGGGTTAATGAGCAAAATATGGGATAATTATGAAGACGTAAAAGCTGGGATAAGGAGGGATATATCAGCAAGGAAAGTACAACAGGAATATGAATGATCCGTGATTAGTTCTTATTATTTTTTTTCATTCTTGTATTACATGCGATTGCTCCTCGTAATCCTTTGTATTTCTTATTTCTACCCCACAAGAGTTACATCATAACTTGACTTCACGTATAGTCTTTCATATTTCTACCTAACACTCTGTCTTAGTTTTATTTTCACTGTTATTACGTTGACACCCTTTCACCATTGATATTTCATTATTCCTTATTCTACTTCTTTTTGTTCTTTTTCCCACTATCGTAACATGACCTCATTTCTCGATCCCTTGTATAGTCTTTCGTTCTCACACTGTAATATTGTACCATATGTGTATCGATCTCCTGTTATGCTATCATAGTCTTTACCAGTTTACTGGCAGGATTCCTCTCTTGAACAAAATCGTCTGGTTTTTACCTAAATAACATCCAAGGTGTACCAGTAACAGAAAAAAAAAAAAAAGGTTGGTCAAGACAGTGAAACCTTTGACTGCTAAAGAATATTGTTAGGTAAATTCCTGTAGTTTTACCGTGAATAAAATACACAAGTGCACCATGCAGTAAAATGGTTAACCCTCTGCAATTCCTGAACTTCTGTCTTTAGTTTTATTAATTCTAAAGTCAGGTCACATAGAAAGGATCGTAAGATATGAGTGGTGTATAACTCTGTATAGCTCTCTGGAACTCTAACGTATTGTCTTTTTTTCTCTGTTCTCTGTCGTCCATCTCCCTCTCTACTCTTTCCTTCAATCGCCATCATCGTATTTATTTACTTATCCTGTTTTGTTTCTCTGTTCACTATTTCATCTTTACCTTTACTAGTACTCGTGTACCTTTTGTACACTTTTCATGTACAGTTTCTTTTCTTCCACTCGCATTTTCTTGCATCTACAAGGAGCCCTCCTCCCCAAAAAATAAATAAGTAAATAAAATCAAAAGTTCCGATGACTGAGTCGGTGTGCCATAGCCAGAGTAGAGTACTGGGGTCTTGAATAATGTGTGAATGAGTGTCTGGCCCATTTCAAAGTGCACGATGAAAATAGTTGTTCCACTTCCGTAATCTCGCTTTCCTTGCTTTATAGCTCCTACCTAACACCATCTTTAAGTGCGGATGGTGATGATGATAATGATGATGATGATGATGTACTTTCTTACACTGCATTACTTCCTTTCATCATTCTTTTTCTCAGGTCTCTTTTACACTGTCCTCTATCGTTCCGCCTCTTCCTTCTCCTTCTCTTTCTCATCCTCAGCATCTTCCAATTACTCATGTACTTTCTCATTCTGTTATTTATTCACTCATATTCTCAGATCGTCTTCAGCCACTTCTCTAGTCTATTTTTTACACTCTTTTGTCATTCCTCTTTCCTCCTCTCTTCTTCTCCTTCCCACCTCTGTCTGTCTGCCTGTCTGTCTGTGTCTGTCTGTCTGTCTGCCTCTGTCTCTCTCTCTCTCTCTCTCTCTCTCTCTCTCTCTCTCTCTCTCTCTCTCTCTTACATACCTGTTACGTCACTGCCCTCCTTCTCTTTCCCAGTTTTCATCCAAGAACTTGAAAACATCCTGGTGAACCAACTCTACTTATGTCTCACGCAGGTGACCCAAAGTTTTGATGGAAAAGAGAGAGAGAGAGAGAGAGTTAATATCTGAGTGGACAGACATGCGTTATACAGTTTCTTCAGTCTTCCCAAGTAGCCTAGTGCACGACTGTGTGACCCGTATTCATCAACACAGCTTAGGCGAAGGGCAACCGATGCTTTGTAATACCCTTTATTTACATATTCATTTTGTATATTACATACTAACATTCTCATTTATGCTGCTAAATATCACCTTAGAGTTGACAGAGTTTGTATCAGTAACATGTAAGTTGAGGTGTAATGCGCAGAAAAAAACATCGCCACGGAAAACGGTGTAACGAAATCTTCAAAATCATTTACAGTTTAGTCCTAAGTTTTGCATATAATCACTTGTACCGTAACCCTTTTCAGACTCAAGACTCCATTTGTACATTTTGACTACTGGGTATATTCTCGACGGCATTAGACTATTCATTCAGGTTAGATCACCTCACCTAGTAAAGGAGTGACACGGGACACCTACGGTATTTTATTTTATTTTATTTTATTTTTAATATTCGCATTGCAGGTGCCATAGCAGGATTCCTAGAACCTCTTCTCAAGTTTTTAATTATTCATTGATGTTTAGGATATCGTTAGGAACTTGTATCGTTTATTTATGTACGTAGTTTAGATATAATAACTGGAACCTCCATACGACTTTATTAAACTTGATGTTTTTAAAGTAGTGCAGAGGGATAATGAAGGCTCTCTCTAATTCCCACAGTTCGATTACTCACCCCCGAATATACTGTAGTTGTCTCGACCCAGTATATCTCAGTAATGGTGTGTGGGAGAGCGAACTGTATTTAAGTATGTCTAGCGCTGAATTTCCTTTGTAACTTCGGCACTGTCGCAATCAAAAGTCCTGTCCCCTACCCTCGTCGCCGCTAGGTAGGGAAGGGAGGCTTCAGTAGGACATATCGAGAGATTTTATTACTGCTTTTGATGATAATGATGATGATGCAGAAACAGCTCACCACTCTCTCTCTCTCTCTCCTTGTCTTTACTAACCTTCACAATAACAGAAAGCCTCGAAAGGAAGAGTACTCGTAGGTCTTACTGTTTGCTTTCCTTTGTATTTTATACAGCGATGATGATGATGGTGATGATGATGATGTAGAAACACCTGTCCACACCTCCTCCTCTCGCTAGTATGTTGCATGCCGTGTATACCCTGAAATATTTTCCCAAAGAAACTCCGGAGAGACAGTGGATGGAGGGAAGGAGGAAAGAGGGGAGGTAAGGATTGATGAGGGAAGATTTAGGATGGAAAGGATGAGAAAAGGGAAGAAATGGGTATAGAGGTGAAGTAAAAAAAAGTAATAGAGAGGTAGGATGGAGTAGGGAAGAAGGAAGTAGGAAAGGGTGATCGATGAGGTATTGAGAGAGAGGAGGGGGAGGGAAGTAGAATGGAAAGGGTGAACAAGGATTACACAGGATTACACAGGAAAGCAAACAGAAACAGAACTTATAGTCCTTTCAGGAAGGAGGGGAGGGGAAGGAGGGAGAGGAAGAAGGATGTGGGTGAAGCGAAAGGAGGCAAAGGGAAAAGGAGAGCAAAAAGGAAGGTAGGAAAGGGATGGGGAAAGATAGGAAGGAGGTAGAAGCAATGTGCAAGGAGGAGCGAGCGGAAGAGAGGAATTAGGGAAGGTGTGAGAAATGGGAGAGACAAGAGGCGTGAGGGGAAGGCAAAGAGAAAAGGAATGGCAAAGAGAGAAGGACGTCAGGAGTGGAGAGGGAAAGAAAGGAAAGGTAACGAGGGAGAAAGAAATAAGAAGAGAGAAGAGATGAAGAGGAAGAGAAGGATCAAAAGAAAGAGAGGAATGGGGACGAGGGAGAAAGAAGTATAAAGGGGAAGGAGGCGGAGAAGCAAGGTAAAGATAAGAAGGGTGAAAAGAGCGAACGAAGTAAGAAAGGGAAAGTGGGGGGTGGAGAGGGTATGAAGGAAAAATGTAGACAAGGGTAGAGGGAGGAGAGGGAGTTTGATGATAAAGGTGAGACAGAAGAAAGGAAGAGGAGGAGAGGTACTATAAGCAGGAGTGAGGATGAGAGGGAGGAGAGGATGATAAGAAAAAAAGAGTAGGGGGAAGTGAGGGAGGAAAAGATGAAAGGAGGAGTAGAATATAGATGGGGAAGAAGAGGAGAGGAGGTGTAAGAAAGGGAGAGGGAATGAGTAAAGAGAGAGAGAGAGAGAGAGAGAAGGTAGGTGATGATGGAAGCGGTGGAAGAGGAGGGAGGGTGAGGAGACTGGAGGAGAGGAAGCAGAAGACAGAAAAGAGGGGAGAGAGGACGCAGGAAGAGGAAGGGATAGGAGAAAGAAGGGGGTCAGGGGGAAGCAAGAAACTCTGAATACAATAGCTGGAGGAAAGGGACGGGGAGTCGAGGATAAGAAAGAGAGAGTAGAGAGGAAGAGAGGAGGTATGGAGGGAAAAAGAGGAGAGGTAGGGAGGGGAAGAAGAGGAGAGAAAAATCGAGAACTCTGAGTACACAATGCCATGAGGAATGGAGGGGTTTGAGGAAGAGCGAAGAAGATACGAGAGATGAGGGAAGAGGGGAGGGACGAAGGACGAGGGAGGGGGAGAAGGAGGAACAAACAAAAACCCTGTAAACACAGTAGTCATGGGGAGGAAAGGGGCCTGGGGGAAGAAAGGGGGGGGGAAGAAGAAGAGGAATAGGGAATGATATGAATAAGAAGGGGGTTAGAAAAGTTGATGGAAAGGGGAGCGATGAGGAAGGGAGAAGGAAGAGGAAAAAAAGAAGAATAGAGGTAAGAGATGAATTAAGGAAGGGAGAGGAAGACATTAGCGAGAAGACTGGAAACATATCTGGGAGAAGAGAGAAAGATGACAGGAGATAGGGAGAGAGGAATTCTTGGCTGAGGAAAGAGGTGATGTAGAGTGGGAGAAAATTAAAAGGTAGGGAGGGAGAAACAATGAAGGAGGTAGGAATGCAGGGTGACAGGAGGTAGCGAGAAAAGACTCGGTAGTGAGAGTGGACCAGAGAATGTAGGGAAATGAAAAGAGAGGAGGTAGAGGGTGGAGAGAGAGAGAGAGGAGGTAAGGAGGGACAAGAGAAAAGGTAAGGAGGGAAAAGAGAGAAGGTTGGGAAGGTAAAGATAGGAGGTAAGGGTGGGATGGGAAGAGGTAGGTACAGGAAAAATAGGAGTTAGGGACGGGTGAAGGAGAGGGGGTAGGCAGGGGAAAGAGAAAAGGTTGGGTGGGTAAAATGAGGGGATAGGGAGTGAAAAGATGGTAGCAGGGAGGGCGGGAAAGGAAGGAGGGAATGATGGGGAAAAAGAGAAGGAAAGAGAGAGGTAGGAAGGGAGTAAAGAGAATAGTTGGGGGGGGGGTGAGCAGAGGAGAGAGGGGAGGTGGAAGATGAAGGAACAAGCGAGAAGCCCTGGATACAATGTCCAAGAAAAAATGTTAGGGGGAGAAGGCGGTAAGAAGAGATGGGGAGAGGCAACGAGAGGAGATGGACGTGAAATGGGCTATAAAGATGGGAAATGGGGAAAAGAGAAGAGGTGTACATGGAGAGAAGAGGGGATGAACAAGCAAGGACCTTGCATACATATGACCCAGGTGAGAAGGAGGGAGAGAAAAAATGGAAGAGGGTTATAGGGGAGGGCGGAGGGGGCCAAGAGCAAGGGAGAAGGGACAAGGAGAGGGCGGGAAAAGAGGGCAGGGGGATGCACAAGACAGCATGAATATGTAAACAGAAAGACACGAGCCCTTCTTCTTTGGAACTACCATCACCACAAGATCCTCAAAATCGTCAAGATCCTTAGTTGATGGTGGGTCTGGCAGGGAAAGGGAGGGATGGCGAGGAAGGAGGGAGAGAACAAGGGAGTGAGGAAGAGAAGAGGGAAGCTTGGAAGGGAGACTGGGGGAGCAGGGACAAGGTAGGGACATGGTGAAAACGAAGCTGTCATGATAACTTATGCAGAGTGTATTTTTTAAACACTCTCTTCGGAGCACAAGTGCGTGCAGACTCCCTCTCTCTATATATATGTGTGTTTGCAAGCACGTTTGTGTGTGTGTGTGTGTGTGTGTGTGTGTGTGTGTGTGTGTGTGTTTGCTGGTATGTACACCCCTATGTCTGTCATATATATATGCAAGTAAATAAGCACCAGTGTAAGTATCAGTCAGATAACTGTTTTCATGGGGAGGAGGAGTCGTACTGCTCATTACTAAAATGAAATAGTTCTCATTTGCTTACCCTGAGGTTTACGGATTCAAAGTGAAAATAATGATGCAGGCTTTGGAGATGTGTGAATGACTGTGTTGCACCACGTTTGATACTGTACGGTTCATACGTTTTGTTCTAACTTTATTTGTAGGCCCGTTGATATACCATCAGGAATTTAGACTATTGTTAAAGACTCTGCACTAATACTACTGGATACTTTACTAGGAGAGGGTTGTGTTACACTTTCGGTGTCTGGTAGTTCTCTGTCTCTCCTAAAATCATTTGGGGAAAGGTAAATGAGTTTCCTCTGGGTCATCCAATGCCATGATATTACGCTGAGTTAAGGAATTGTCAGCTGTGTACACATACTGTAAAACAGTCTTCTCAGCAGATTTGGCGAGATGCAGAGATCACTGCCAATTCATCACATTCTGGCAGCGTCTGAGTCATGACAACCGAGCAACAAACTTCTGCTCACTTTACCTTTGTCACCCCCAGGGTAAATGGCATGTCTCCTGACGTGTTATAGACATTGAGATTAATAGAAGACTAAATAAAAAATCAACACTGATTTTATTCCTTAATGTTAAGAAAATTATATGACAAAACACTATGCTAGTAATAAAAGCATACTAGTTAATATGGAGATATTTAGCTAAACTGGTGTACATACATAAGAGAATGCTAAAATACTGATACAATATATGTTATAGTGATGAGTAATAAAACTACATTAATATAATTGCTGGTTATACAGGATTTACAATTGTATGGCGAGAGATTAAGAACTCGTACAAACTAAATAATGTTCACTTCACTATAATTAGTTGGATGTCCACACGCCTTCACACAAATCAGCACTATACAGTAAAAGTGGAAGGGTCTATGGTGCAGTTGGTAGTTGCCTGTGGTCAGTGGGTAGTGGGCCGCGATGTTCCCACTCAAATTTCTCAAAATTCAGTGCCAGGTGGCAATTTCTTCACGTCACTTTCAGATGTAACAAGCTTCGCTGTTTTCCTTACTATATGTTATAACCTAATCCCATGCAGTCTTCTTTCCATACTGCTGTACACAGCAGCGGACAAAAACAATCATGATAAAGAAAATCCTAGTAGCGTAAAGGCAATTAGAAGAATATACGAAATGACAGCTTAAAAAAGAGTGATGTAGGAAGTGAGACATCTGGTAACTTACAAAATCTGAATTGTTTAGGGAGTCAATAATGTTTGGCTGAGGAGAGATAATACATTATCTATCTATCTATCTATTGCCAGACGCCATAATCCCGTAAGGGCTGGCCATTTGACTTTGAGTTATTTGTTTTACGGGGAGGGGCACTAACCCTTCACCAACCCACTTGCTGACACGTAGGGAGCACGTATGATTTGGTTATATGGTTACCACCCAGCGTTGTAAATGGTTTCTTGGCTTAGGAAACCATTTGGCTTGTCACTCAATGTAAAGCCACCTGTAAAGGAAAGAAAAGCAATAAGTGACAAGAAAGATGGGAGAAATAGGAAGAGAGGACGACAGGCACAGAAAAAGAATGATAAAGGCTAAGGAAGAAGTAGGCAGCACTACATCAAGCATTATTAATGAGGAAAATAGAGGAGATGTTTATAGGTGCAAATATTTCAAAATTTTGTAAATGAACAGCATAGCATTGATGAGCTGAATATGATGACAGAGAATTTGACTTCATGGAACAAAAATCTGGGGCAATGTATAAATGCCAGAAGCTTCGAGTGACTTGACAAGTTGACAGGAATGTTCGGACAGGTAACAGTAACAAATGACGGTGTACGAAAATTAAGATACTGTAATGCACTGTACAGTACATGGTCTAAGTGAGTATGGAAAACAGGTATGTTGGAAGCAAGGATGAAAGAACATGCAGAAGCAATTGTCTTGACTGAAAGGTAACACACCAAACCATTCTCACAAGGGGTGGCTGTTACAGAATGGATAATAGAGGAATGCAGGGCATAGATGAAGGGACTGAGCAACAGACAAACATGAGTGTAAAAGATCTGATTGGACAAAGGCCACAGATATATGGTCATGAGACAGAGGAAAGGATTCAGAGTGCACATATGCGATATAGAGACAGAAAAGTAGAGGGAAGGGAAGTAGCTGGAAGAGATCAAGGATGACTGAAGAACGAACAGGAGTATGGACCATGTATATCGGGGAAAGGAGGATAGCCTTGAGTACAGGATAGTGGAATTCTCTACCTGAGAAAGGAAAAATACAATCAAAACTGAAATTAGTGCAAACCCATTCCAAAACTAGATGAAGGGCTGACATTTGGGTAATGTTTAGGGTAAAATGACCACTGACAAATCCATTACTTGCAATATAAATTACTGGAAGGTGACATACAGTAGTTCTAACATTATCATTTCACTAAGACACTCAGAACTTTGTACAGTCGATCGAAAAAGTGACGGCAAGGTATCCAAAAGATTTCGGTCAGCGATAATGCAGATACTCATCCTTACACCGTATCTTTACAAAGTGAAACCTACAGTATTATGTAAAATTGTTACAGAAAACAATAAGTAAATGCTAGAGTACTGAGAGATTTCACAATTGTTGGAAGCAGCGCGTTAGTTATGACAACAGGAAATCCTAAATGGAACTAATTGAAAATTCAAAACTATCGCTCAGGACAGTTAGAAATAATTTGAAGGGCTCAAATCTAGCATGTTAACATGCAATATACTCGTATTAATATATTTTTTGTTAGTAGCATAAGACTGAAAAGAGCTCCAATAAACAATTAAAATCAGTCATTATCATTTATAAAATAATTTCCGTTAGAGTACTAGTGAATAACTCAGTCACTTATTTACGTTTTTGTTGTCTCCATGGACGACGACAGAAAGCGGGAAAATGGCGTCAGTCAGTCAATAGGTTATTTTCAATGGTTCAATCGACAAGCACGAAAGGAGACAACTTTTACTCAAAGACATGTAGTTATTACACTGCACTTGGCCAGTTTTCCATTAAGAAAAATCTCTGGAAGATTTAACATAAGCCAGAGGACTATCAGTGAATAAAATAATAAACAGAGAACCTTGAAAATTTGTCGAGAGTCGGAGCTCCTAGATGAATGCCAACTTTTGTCATAGCCTAGTATCCTCACTGCATATTTGGCAGGAGTTATAATATGCAGAGGTTCGTAAACATATCACTGAGTTCAAAACTTCTAAACCAACATTTTCAGTTAAGCAGGACAGCGGTATATTTAAAAAGATATTACTGCTTAAAAGATAAAGCAAAGCGTATGTGCTTTTGCACTGCAAGGGTTTATAAACTCATGTTTTGGTCCTCTGTATTGCCAAGTGTAAGTGAAAAGTGTAAAAATCTGTCATACCTCCTTACAACTGAAAGTAAATTTGTAACAATTGTGGATAATGTAGCTAATTATAATAATCATAAGCGAGGGAAAGACAATGAGTAAAAGGGAGAATGGTCTTGCTGCTACTGCAGGTAGGGTATCATTACTAAGACTAATTTCCTTGTTGTTACATTAATGATGCTACATCATCACCATAGTATTTGACAATAGGTAGTGTTCTGTGTCACAAGGTTTTTCTTTAACTGGCCTTCAAAACTACATTTGAAATCCTGGGAAGCAAATACATCAGGAACATGAAGTATTCTGCCCGCCGAGTGCAGAGCAATACATTACACATCCATTCAAACTGGGAAATGTATGTTTTAACTTCTAATATATCACTTCTTTCTATCTATAGCCCGACGCCCTAATCCCACAAAGGGTGGCCGCAGACAAAACACCTCCAAGTCTCTCTGTCACCCACCATTTGACTACCCTCCCCCAACTCACCCCTCCTCCCTCATATACCTCTCAACTCCGTCTCTCCACCTCATACTCGACCTACCCCTCCCTCTCCCTCCCTCCACCTCACCTACATACACCCTCTTAGTCAGTCTTTCATTTTCCATTCTCTCCACATGTCCAAACCACCTCAGTGTATTTCTCCTAATCTTCTCAACCACATCCAGATCAACCCCACAACGTTCCTTCACTTCTTCATTCGTCAACGTGTCCCTCCATGTCACTCCACATGCTCCTCTCAAGTAACTCATTTCCAATGCCCTCACTCTTGACTTGTTCCCCTCTTGTAAGGTCCGTGCCTCACTTCCATACGTCAGGTTAGGGATCACAATACTATCATGCACTGACTTAACTTCCATACTCACCTCCCTATTTCTCATCACTGCTTTCAGTGAACCAACAACCTTCCTTCCCTGCTGTACCCTTTCACGCACTTCATCCCCCAAAGTTCCATCCTTACTCATCACACTACTCAAGTACTTGAATGCACTCACACTCTCCATATCCTCACCATCCAACCTCACTGTACATTCTGTGACTCCATTCCTTTCAAACACCATAACTTTACTTTTGTTTACATTAACTTTCAGCTTCCTCCTCCTACACACTGTTCCAAATTCATTCACCAAACCTTGCAACTCCCATTCATCTTCACTCAACAATACTGTATCATCGCAAACAGCAACACTGGAATCTTCCAAATCTCACCCTGATTCATTAGAGCCACCCCCACATCCACTGCCCTACCTTGCACCTCCTTTACAACCCCATCCATGTATATATTAACCCGCCCCATCCCGACCACTTTTCCACCACAGACTCCCCCCAATCCCGACCATTTTTGGAAAAAAAAAAAAAATTGGCTCAAACCTCCGCTTTTGGTGAGAAACATCGAAAAATCATAGAAAAATTGCTCACCTGAGGTTTAAAATACTCAAAACTGGTAGCAGTACCTCCTCACCTTACTGTGTTTTCTATCAAGCTGTCTCGAAAAGAAAACGAGTTCTAGGGGAGAGTAACCATTCCACACCACTCATAAACGGTATTTATTTATTTATTTGGTACGGATTTATATGTAATACGAGAGACTATTGGTTTTCACACGGTAATATAGGCAATATAAACATTGTTTCACTCATGAAACACATCAACATACCTGACCTTTTTTGGCGACATTTCCTGATCATCATTTCTGACTGTTTCTTCCCCTAATGCTATGTAAAGCTTGTCCTCCACATTGTCATCGACTGGAGAATCACTCTGGCCCTGAATTTCGTACCGTGGCATGACATGGCTTTACTGGCCAGGTCACTGGTAATAGGTGAATTTCTGAGACAATGGCATGCCGGGGGGGGGGGATCATGCTGGGTAAGGCATTGTCCTTGCCTGGCATCTTGTTGAGGAAGGTGTCCCATATATATGTACCAAAAATCACTTGCGAAAATCGAAAATTGTGCAAATTAGGCACCTTGCAATTGATTCGCGTTTATGTACGTCAACAGGATTGGCAGTGACAAAACGTGTGGATGTTAATTCACGTCGACGGGATGCCGTGGGTTAAACAGCCATGGAGACATCACACAACCCTATTTCAGTCCCACATTGAGATCAAAGAACTCACTCAGCTCACCATCCACTTGCACGTAGCCCTAGCTCCTTCATACATACTCTTTACAGCATTCAACAATTTCCCATCCACTCCATATATTCTTAATACCTTCCACATACCTTGCCTATCTATTCTGTCATAAGCTTTCTCCAAGTCCATGAAGGCAGCATACACTTTCTTTCCCTTCTCAAGATACTTCTCCACTAAACATCTTAGAACAAATATCTGATCTACACACTCTTTTCCCTTCTAAATCCCCCTTGTTCTTCTCCAACTAGCTCCTCTGTCATATGCCTAACCCTATCAATGAGTATTCTACCATATATTTTACAGGTCACACTAAGAAGGCAAATACCCCTAAGGTTACTACATACTTCTCTCTCCCCTTTTCCTTTGTATAAAGGAAAAATTATATCTGATTTCCAGTCCTCTGGAACCCTTCCTTCTTCCCAAGCCAATCTACACAACTTCCATATCCACTCCACAACAATTTCATCCACATACCTCAGCATTTCACCACACACTTCATCAATTCCTGGGGCCTTTCCCAACTTGATCTTCTTCATTGCTTCCACTACTTCCGTTCTACTGATCTCTTCCTCCCTCCTCTCATCTCTTCTTCTCCCAGCCATTTCTCAACCACTTATACTCGCACTGCTGTCACTTTCTGCATTCAACAAATCCTCATTTTTTTTTTTTTTTTTTTATGCGAGGAAGAAGGAACTAAAGGCCATAAGCCCGCAGTAACAGTTCCCTCCAAGAGAAAAACAAAATACAATAGAGAGCCAAATTCAAGATCCGATCATTTTGAGATGACTGGACACACTGCGTTTGAAAGACTGGAGATCATAGGCAGCAGGAAATACAGATAGAGGGAGACAGTTCCAGAGCTGACGTGTTGCATAAATGAAAGACTGGGAGTAACGGTTAACTCTTGCATTAGAGAGTTGGACAGAAAAGGGATGAGAGTTTGCTGCCAGACGGGTGCTACGCGCCTGTTGTAGAGGTGGAGGAATGCAAGCAGACAGTTCAGAGGAGCAGTGACCATTAAAGTAGCGATAGAAAAGAGATAAAGATGCAACATGCGGCGAAGAGACAGAGGTTGAAGGGAGTCAGTAAGAGGAGGAGAGTTAATGAGACGAAAAGCCTTTGACTCCACCCTATTGAGAAAAGCTGTATGTGGGGAGCCTCCCCACACATGAGAGTTGTACTACACACAGGGGTGGATAAAACCCCTGTATAGAGTCAACAATTGTGCAGGGGTAAAGAAAGAGCGGAGTCGGCTTAGCACACCCAAACTCTTGGAAGCAGATTTTACAAGAGATGTAATATGATCTTTCCAAGATAAGTCCCAAGTAAATGAAACCCCAAGCATGTTCAAGGATGATGCAGGATTAAGCTGAATATTATTAAACATTAATGGGTATACCTGTGGAAGATTTTGTCAGGTGCTCCTTCCATCTCCTCAATTTCTCTCTCTTCTCCACCAACAATCTATTATTCCTATCTTTCACTCCCCTGCTATTTCCCCTTTCACACTGCCTTACTTTCTTTACCTCCTTCCAAAACAATTTTATACTCTCCCTCCATTTCACACTCAGATTCCTCCCAAACTCTTCATCCACTTTCTTCTTACTCTCCTTCACCAGTATCTTCACTTCCCTTCTCCTACTCACATATACCTCTCTCTTCTCTCTCTCATCTTCTCCCCTACCTCTACTCACTAACCATTCACTGTATGCCTTCTTCTTTTGTTCCACAGCTCGTTTCACCTCATCATTCCACCATGCTGTCCCTTGCACACCCTTGCATCTCCTCCTCACTTCACAAACCACCTCACAAGCTGCACCTATCTCTTCCATAAATATCTTACATACGTCTTCCACCCCTTCCATCTGCTCTAGCTCATACCTTCCCAATCTTTCTTCCACTATGCTCTTATACTCTGCCATTTTCTTACTATCTTTCAAATTCGCCACTCTTCTCGCAGGAGCTGTTTCCTCCTGTCTTCCCCTTCATCTTCTCAACCATTTTCTTTGCAGCTTTACCTTGACCATCGCTAAGTGATGGTCCAAGACTCCATTCCCCCACCCTCTCCACACTCTTGCATCCAACACTTGTCTTCTCATTCGCTCATCCACACACACGTAGTCTATCACTGCCTTTAGTTCAACAAATTCACCATCCATCCTCATTACTCTCCATTTATACCGGTGGATCATCTTATGTCGAAAGTAGGTGTTGGCTATTGCCTACCCCTTACCGGCACAGATGTCCACCAAAGCACTACCATTCCCATCTACGTCAGCTGGCACACCCCACTGACCAACCACTCCATCCACTCGTTCATTCCCACCTTTGCCATTCACGTCTCCAATCAAAAGCATCCTCTCGCTTCTCTCAAATTTGTCCATACATGCTTCTACTCTCGCCCAAAACTCATCTTTCACTCTTGTCACTCGGTCCTCTGTTGGAGCATACACACATACAATCGCCCACGCTTGTATACCTACTTTCATCCTCACCCATACAATCCTTGCACCCACTGTTCCATACTCTCTTATATTCTCCTTCCACTTCTTGCTTATCATCAGACATACTCCCTCTCTTGCCCTCTCATTCTAATTAACTCCCATACATATACCTAAACCATATTCCCATTCTCTCACCCTTTCACCTTTTTCCATTTTGTTTCAGTCAGTCCATATATATCCACTCTTGCATCCTCAAGCACCTGAACAATCTCTCTCTCTCTCTTTCCCTTTATCATTCACTCCTCTCACATTCCACGTTCCCAACCTCAGAATGTCCTCTGTCCATTCCTTAGTCGTCAACGTGTGGTCTGTCCTGGTCCGAGGCGCTTTATTCGATGTTTAGTTAGTTCTTTTTACGGGGTGGGGCGCTAACCCACCACCAACCCTTTCAGTCACCTCGTACAACAAGCAGGGATACTGGGGGAGTATTCTTGAAACCCCCTTACCCCCAGGGGGTTATTCATTTTACACAATTCTCAGAGTGATATATATTTTATCTGAGATGCCATGATCATGGCATAGAATTTTTAATATTCACTAAGTTTTCACTGAGTGTATGGCAGCGCAGAGTGACCAGTGTTATCTGAAACACTGCCATCCCTTCTTGGGGCGACTGTACAATTACATACCTATTTAATTTATATCTGTAACAATACTATTTAGTAACAGAGATGACTCCCTCCACAAATATGACTTACCCCCAAGGATTTACCAGTGCCTCCTGGGTGGACGAGCCCATCTCTATCCTTATCACCAGAGATGAACTAAGGACAGCAAGTGCCAGCAAGATTGTTTATACTCTCAGCAACATCATTCTCATATGAGGGATACAAATTAACGTTCAAATTAGCAAAATGGTCCTGACAAGTGGAGGAACAGACACATGCAGCAGTGGGGTGAGTTGCTGAGCGAAGCTTTTGTCTGTACTAAATGACAGGTAGAGTAGAAGGTGATGATGGGGTAGCAAGAGCAGGAGGACGAGAAGATGCATTATTTTCCTAATTTGCCTCCCACTCGAAGTACCTAGGAGTTCCCTTCAGATCATCTGCGTGAACCCATTTACTCTCAGATAACAGGTCTTTAACTTCAGATTTACTACCATTACGTTGTATCACGCGGTGTGGGCCTGCAAATCTGTCATCTGCTTTAGAAGTAAGGGTATATGATTAAGCAAATACTAAATTGCCAACGTTAACACTGATAGGTGAGGCAGAAATATGCTGGCAGTGTAACATATCTGCTTTAGCTAAGGCCAGATTAGCATTTATATACTGGCTTATTTTCTGGAAGTCTGTCAGTTTCACGTTCACATTATCAGCCGAGTTATCGAATGGAATAGGTTTTGATAACAGCACTGAATAGGACAAAGAAATACCGAATCCATGAAGACAAAGAATGAAGTTTCGCCAATGGATTAATTAATGGAGCTGTTGATAGAAGCAGCAACTTGTGGTATCCACTCATCCCAACAGGTGCTTTGAGAACCTGTATACCTCAAGCACTCCAACACCTTATGATTTTGCCTTTTGACAAGGCCAATGGATGCCGGATGGTTGGGTATGATGTTACATTTATTGATGTTATACTGTTCACAAATGTCAAGAAGACTATTGTTGAACTTCGGAGCATTATCAGTAATGATGATTGGTGGCGTAGTGAATGGACAGATAACATGAACAATGAAGGTATGTGCAACACTCTCAGCAGTCTTGTCTTGGAGAGCTACAAGAACACAGTAATGTGAGAAATGATTAACCGCCACAAACAAGTACTCTGCACGCAACTCGATTAGAGGTAATTTAAAGAGGTCAATAGAAACAGTTTCCTATGGACATGATGGAACTGGATATTGTAAGCATGGAGCAAGTGATCTGGATGACTGTTTATGACAGTTACAGGGAACACAGGAATCACAGTGAGCACTGATGCCCTGAAGCATTTTACGACAACTTAATGAAAGACGTACTTGCCTCAGACACTGATCTTTTCCCAGATGGGATTCATGAGGTGTGTTATGGATGATGAGGAATAATACTGGCATTATATCACTGGGAACAACAAGTTGACGTACCTTTCAGTTAGGTATGTCCCTACCGGTGAGGGATGTCTTCCTATACAAGATATCATTGTCTAACGTGAGATCATCTACTGACACTGGCAGAATAGGTATGGCCAAAGCGTCTTCTCACTCTAGGAAGTAAATACCGTAGCCTTAGACTATAAAGGGTCTGTGCACTGACAACTATAGACAACATCCGAGGTTAGAGTGGTGTAAGGGACTTCATTTGGTTAATATGGTGAGACTACCGCGCATACATGACATGAAAGAGCATCAGCGACTATACTAGATTTACCAGGCACGTACACAACGGTTGGGTTGATGTCTTCGATAGTGACGGACTATCGTGCTAGAAATCCAGTAAGATTCCTTCTTTTGAATAAGTCACAAAGTGTGAGATGATCTGTTTGGATATGCTCTGGATATCCGTACATTATGTATCTGATATGTTTGAGAGACCAAACAACTGTCAAAGCCGTGGAATCGACAACACTTTAGTTACGTTCATCGGCACTGAGAGCACAACAAGCATACGCTATTACACGTTTACTCTGCATGATTAACTTGCATTAATACTGTACCTAGGCCTACACTAACTGTGCTAGTACAAAGAAGAAATGGTTTCTTACAATCAGAGAATGCCAAGAATGGGATATTAATAAGTTCTGTCTTCAGTCTTCCAAAGGCATGAAATTGGTCATTAGTCCAAACCTAAAGGTTCATTTTTCTTTAGTAATTTAACAAGAGGGGCGGCAAACTGTGAATAACCTTTAATAAATCGCCGATAGTAGCACTCAGTCCAAGGAGAATCTTTGTATCATCAGTACTGGTAAGTTCTAAGAAGATAAAAACTGATTTTACTTTCTCATCTCAGGTATGAATTCCTAAGCATCATCCATATGTCAAAGAAATTTAATTCTCTTTCGCAGGAAGTTGCATTTACTGAACTTGCCATTTTGGAAGCAATCAAAAACTAGCTGTACACTGGCAAAATGTTCCGAGATTGATTTACTCACTCCAGCGATGTCATCAAGATAAGCAAGAAGAGAATGGCTAATCATACCAGTGCATACAGAATGGATAAGTCTCATGAATACTGATGGAGCATTTCTAAGACCAAAGTGGCCAGAGGGATAGTGAATGAAATTTTAGGTCGAGACGACTCTTCCGTTTCTACTTGCAAGTCAAGGAAAGGGAACACATTATTCTTGTCAAGTGATTCGAGTAAATCTGTTATGAGTGGCAATAAGAATCGACCGGGTTCAGTAACAGTATAATTTACGGTAGTCAGCTACGGGTCTAAACTCACCTCCTTTCTTGGAGACCAAGAAAAACAGAGTAGCAGAGTATTTCAAGGACTGAGAGAGTGTTCAGTAATGTCCAAGTTTAGCAAATCCTGTACTATCTCTTCAGAGTCATTTTGTAAGCTATGGGGCAATGTCCATGCCGAGAAAGAAATGGGTTGAGTACCGGGAATTAATTCAATACTTTGATTTATCGAAGTGGCCCTCCCATAGGTTCAGTTATTGACTGCAAAAGATTGATAAATTTACTTTATATTGAGGAATGTTGCCTGCATTTACTTGAGAACAAGGTCAGCTGAAAGATTCGTGAAAGATTCTTACCAGAATCCGTAGAGTTTTCAATGGCATATACACCATGAAAATCATTATCATCTTTAGCTCCACTTTTAGGGCTAATGGTTACACCGGGAAATCCCCAATCTTTGTTCCACTTTTAAGCTTTAGTGGAGCAATGGTGACATTTAGTAGGCAAAAGATAACACAAATTATCCTCCAGCACGGACCATAATGCTGACTTATATGTTAAACCATTCACACATGTCTCAGATAATGTTAATGCATTCACTCCTTTCGAATCTTCGACACGGACAGAGACTTTTGTGAATTCGTGCAGCAACGAAACTGTGCTCTGTTTTGTCACTGCTTGTTTAATCTCTGCGTGATGTAAAATGTCATTAAGACTCTTTGAGGTATGAGACGTAAATGAGTCAACCGTTGTGTCACTGTTAGAGAGGGTGTCATGAGATACTGGTACTAAATTATCTTGGTTACTCTCTACTGATGTCTGTGGAGTAGAGATTACTGTGTCACCAAATTAACCTGTGACAGGACAGGGTGTGGGCAGTTTATGCCTGATACATAAAGTCCCTTTACAGTACTAACACTACAAGCAGGTATCAGTGGAATAGAAAGTCGAGCCATGGCACCAAAATCAAACATCTGCAAAATCAATACATCTGCAGGATACCAGAGTTTGTTTGTGACATAAAACTCATCTGTGGAAGGTTTTATCAACGTATCGAGTTGTATTTCAAGAGTTACCCAGCTCTTCACACAAACTCTGAGCCGTTTTCACCACAGAGGTGAATGTCAGGTGTCTCAAAGTTCCACACCTATTTGGTCTTTTAATAGTGTCGTGGTAGGATTCAGAAATTAAGTTCACCACAGACCCAGAGTCAAAAAAAAAAAAAAATGATGTAGGGGCTCCTTCACAATTATCTATGTGTCAGTGGACCTATCTGGTGAATGGGGAGCTCAGAATTTTTTGTTGTTATTGAGGATTCTGTTGGTTCTGGCTTGGAGTTTCCCCCAATTGAGTATTGGCAAGGGCATGGCATGTGCTAGTGGAATGATGATGATTTTGTGATAAGTACAGTACTTGTTACTGAATGATCGTGAAGGTGATCTACTATCATGCATATGTCCTCGTTCATCTCCAACTCTCTTGTAACAGTGAACTGTGTGATGACCGGGGTGTTTTCATTACCAACAGTCTTAGTTCTGCTTATAGATCTGGCACGGTCATGAGAGAAGCTGCTTCTCGACACAGGTCTTGCACGAGACATGACTTGTGAACATAGTTTGACGTTTTGTCTGTTGAGTGGGCGTGAAACGTGTCCTTGGCCTTCAGACCGAAAAGGTGGTGTTGGGCTAGGAACTGGCTGAACTGTACAAACTGTTTGGGTAGGTATTATAACAAGTTTCTCTTCCATCTGTAGGCTAACATGGTTATGTCATCCCTAGGAGAAAACTTAATTTCTAACACACCATCTAATTCATCCTTTCTAAGACGAATTAGGAACCTAAGATAACTGAATAACGTTGCTACATTATTGATTGTTAGAGAGATTTTTCCCATGTCATCAGTTTCTGCTCACGGACTGTTTTGTAAAGTCTCAAAAAGTTCCGTTCCTGTTTATGCTGATACCACAGCTGCCTCTAACAGCGTATTTTGTCCAGGAGGATGACCTAAACCACTCTCATACTTTGGAATTGTCTGCAGATGCTCATAAAACATCATGCTTTTGTGTTGTTACAAAAAAATCTATAAATCTGTTAACAGCATTCAGCAAAGGTAGTAAACTTCTTCAGGACACTACATCTTAGGAGGGATCCCACTCTGGAATAACCATCATCTAGCCTGCTTCTAAGATAGGCAACTTTGACACTGTCTGTTGTAAGTCCTTTGCTTGTAACTGCAGAGTAGAGATCACTAACGAAATCATACACATTTATAGCTGGATTCATACCCATGCATGTTACATGCATGTTTCATATCATCCCTTTCAAAATTATTTCTTTTGTAAAAACTAATTGGAAGTTTTTATTTTGTGCCTCACAAATATCTTTCTCTTGTGTATAGATGATTCCCTCGTCCGTAATGGACAGTATTTTATCTTTAACTTTTGTTTTGGTTCGTATGTAGCTGTAAAATAGCTTAGGTTGATCACTACTTTTATTTATAAAAGCTTCCACAAACTGTCTTTGAGCCTCCCTCCATATATCTGAATAATCGTTTCTTACCTATTTATAATCGTTAGATGCCCTCACACTATTGTATCTTCTGAATCTCTTCCACATCGTTTCTTTTTTCTGTTGATTTTTTACATTCTGTATTAAACAATTTCTTTTTTGCATTTCTGTTTCTTTGTGCTGAGGGATGTAATTTTGGACTCCTATTTCATAAAAATCACAGAATTGTCTATATAGAATATTTAAATCTTGTCCTCAAAGCTTCTTTTCCCACTCTTTTTCTAAGAAGTACTTCTTCAGGTCATGATAGTTGCCCCTTTTGTAGTTTAGACTCTCTTTGTAACTTTCATTACTGGTAACTATGTCATATGCATTCCTGAAGTTGCAATTTAATACTGCATGGTCGTTTTTGCTGAATGGAGGGTGATACATAATAGTCAGTATCATTTTCTTGTTTAGTAAATATAAGATCTAGTTCTGATGGATCATCAAGTCCTCATTTTCTGGCGTTTTCCTTTACATGCTGTGTTAGGAAAAACTACTGCACAAGATCCCGGAGCTTTTGATCCCATTAGCTTTCATGGCTTCTTACATCTAGAGTATTCCCATTAATATTTGTATTGAAAACTCCAGTTAAAATAGTTCTTTCAGGTTTCTCTTCCATTCTATGAAGTAATGTTCTTAAACTTTGAATTGAACTTTCTGCCAGTTCTTCATATTTGCCTCTTTCCCAGGTGTTTGTTTTGGGTGGCATGCATAAAATTGCCACAGTTAATTTCCTTCAGATGTGTTAATCTCCAGTGCAATCACTTCTGCTTGTGAGGGTATATCTATTTTTATTTCTTTGACATGTAGATTTTTCTTTGTTAAGATTATAATTTCTCCTCCTTTTCTTAAATTTCTGTCTCTACTCCATATATTGTATTGCTCTAAGTTTAGGGTATCGTTTGATATCTTTGGGGTTAATTTTGTTTCAGTTAGGCAAATAATATGTGGTTCCTTTCTTTGGTATAGTCTCCCATCGCTGATAGTTTAGACACTATTCCATGTATATTTGAGTCCATCACCTTACTCATCTTGTTTGCATACTTGCCATAACTTGATTCTCCTACCTTCCTTTCTTTTATTCCCTGTTGGTTATGTATCACTTTCGTACCTACAATCCAATTACTTTGTAAAAAAAAAATTACTCCTCTTCCTCTGATCTTTCCTTGTTCTTTGTTTCTGCCCCCTCGCTCTTCTCATTTGGTATTCCCAATTCCTCTTGAGTTAGGGATCTTTTTATCCATACTTTTTAGAATTCCTCTTTTTCCATGAGTTTGTTTGCATATTTTAGTGTTTCCTCCACAGTGTTCACACTCTGGAAGGTTACTTGCAGGGACCTTGACTTATTTCTCTCATATTTCCATACCCTTTTGTGGTCCTCTATGTCTTTATCACAGATATCCTCTGATACTTCCTTCAATATATTCTTTATATTTGCTGTCTCCTTTTTGCCTCTCAATTTTTTGTTTTTTATTTCTTGTTCGTCTATACTAGTGATTAGTATAGATTTGTTGATAATCATAATCATAAGCGAGGGAAAGACAATGAGTAAAAGGGAGAATGGTCTTGCTGCTACTGCAGGTAGGGTATCATTACTAAGACTAATTTCCTTGTTGTTACATTAATGATGCTACATCATCACCATAGTATTTGACAATAGGTAGTGTTCTGTGTCACAAGGTTTTTCTTTAACTGGCCTTCAAAACTACATTTGAAATCCTGGGAAGCAAATACATCAGGAACATGAAGTATTCTGCCCGCCGAGTGCAGAGCAATACATTACACATCCATTCAAACTGGGAAATGTATGTTTTAACTTCTAATATATCACTTCTTTCTATCTATAGCCCGACGCCCTAATCCCACAAAGGGTGGCCGCAGACAAAACACCTCCAAGTCTCTCTGTCACCCACCATTTGACTACCCTCCCCCCAACTCACCCCTCCTCCCTCATATACCTCTCAACTCCGTCTCTCCACCTCATACTCGACCTACCCCTCCCTCTCCCTCCCTCCACCTCACCTACATACACCCTCTTAGTCAGTCTTTCATTTTCCATTCTCTCCACATGTCCAAACCACCTCAGTGTATTTCTCCTAATCTTCTCAACCACATCCAGATCCACCCCACAACGTTCCTTCACTTCTTCATTCGTCAACGTGTCCCTCCATGTCACTCCACATGCTCCTCTCAAGTAACTCATTTCCAATGCCCTCACTCTTGACTTGTTCCCCTCTTGTAAGGTCCGTGCCTCACTTCCATACGTCAGGTTAGGGATCACAATACTATCATGCACTGACTTAACTTCCATACTCACCTCCCTATTTCTCATCACTGCTTTCAGTGAACCAACAACCTTCCTTCCCTGCTGTACCCTTTCACGCACTTCATCCCCCAAAGTTCCATCCTTACTCATCACACTACTCAAGTACTTGAATGCACTCACACTCTCCATATCCTCACCATCCAACCTCACTGTACATTCTGTGACTCCATTCCTTTCAAACACCATAACTTTACTTTTGTTTACATTAACTTTCAGCTTCCTCCTCCTACACACTGTTCCAAATTCATTCACCAAACCTTGCAACTCCCATTCATCTTCACTCAACAATACTGTATCATCGCAAACAGCAACACTGGAATCTTCCAAATCTCACCCTGATTCATTAGAGCCACCCCCACATCCACTGCCCTACCTTGCACCTCCTTTACAACCCCATCCATGTATATATTAACCCGCCCCATCCCGACCACTTTTCCACCACAGACTCCCCCAATCCCGACCATTTTTGGAAAAAAAAAAAATTGGCACAAACATCCGCTTTTGGTGAGAAACATCGAAAAATCATAGAAAAATTGCTCACCTGAGGTTTAAAATACTCAAAACTGGTAGCAGTACCTCCTCACCTTACTGTGTTTTCTATCAAGCTGTCTCGAAAAGAAAACGAGTTCTAGGGGAGAGTAACCATTCCACACCACTCATAAACGGTATTTATTTATTTATTTGGTACGGATTTATATGTAATACGAGAGACTATTGGTTTTCACACGGTAATATAGGCAATATAAACATTGTTTCACTCATGAAACACATCAACATACCTGACCTTTTTTGGCGACATTTCCTGATCATCATTTCTGACTGTTTCTTCCCCTAATGCTATGTAAAGCTTGTCCTCCACATTGTCATCGACTGGAGAATCACTCTGGCCCTGAATTTCGTACCGTGGCATGACATGGCTTTACTGGCCAGGTCACTGGTAATAGGTGAATTTCTGAGACAATGGCATGCCGGGGGGGGGGGGATCATGCTGGGTAAGGCATTGTCCTTGCCTGGCATCTTGTTGAGGAAGGTGTCCCATATATATGTACCAAAAATCACTTGCGAAAATCGAAAATTGTGCAAATTAGGCACCTTGCAATTGATTCGCGTTTATGTACGTCAACAGGATTGGCAGTGACAAAACGTGTGGATGTTAATTCACGTCGACGGGATGCCGTGGGTTAAACAGCCATGGAGACATCACACAACCCTATTTCAGTCCCACATTGAGATCAAAGAACTCACTCAGCTCACCATCCACTTGCACGTAGCCCTAGCTCCTTCGTACATACTCTTTACAGCATTCAACAATTTCCCATCCACTCCATATATTCTTAATACCTTCCACATACCTTGCCTATCTATTCTGTCATAAGCTTTCTCCAAGTCCATGAAGGCAGCATACACTTTCTTTCCCTTCTCAAGATACTTCTCCACTAAACATCTTAGAACAAATATCTGATCTACACACTCTTTTCCCTTCTAAATCCCCCTTGTTCTTCTCCAACTAGCTCCTCTGTCATATGCCTAACCCTATCAATGAGTATTCTACCATATATTTTACAGGTCACACTAAGAAGGCAAATACCCCTAAGGTTACCACATACTTCTCTCTCCCCTTTTCCTTTGTATAAAGGAAAAATTATATCTGATTTCCAGTCCTCTGGAACCCTTCCTTCTTCCCAAGCCAATCTACACAACTTCCATATCCACTCCACAACAATTTCATCCACATACCTCAGCATTTCACCACACACTTCATCAATTCCTGGGGCCTTTCCCAACTTGATCTTCTTCATTGCTTCCACTACTTCCGTTCTACTGATCTCTTCCTCCCTCCTCTCATCTCTTCTTCTCCCAGCCATTTCTCAACCACTTATACTCGCACTGCTGTCACTTTCTGCATTCAACAAATCCTCATTTTTTTTTTTTTTTTTTTTATGCGAGGAAGAAGGAACTAAAGGCCATAAGCCCGCAGTAACAGTTCCCTCCAAGAGAAAAACAAAATACAATAGAGAGCCAAATTCAAGATCCGATCATTTTGAGATGACTGGACACACTGCGTTTGAAAGACTGGAGATCATAGGCAGCAGGAAATACAGATAGAGGGAGACAGTTCCAGAGCTGACGTGTTGCATAAATGAAAGACTGGGAGTAACGGTTAACTCTTGCATTAGAGAGTTGGACAGAAAAGGGATGAGAGTTTGCTGCCAGACGGGTGCTACGCGCCTGTTGTAGAGGTGGAGGAATGCAAGCAGACAGTTCAGAGGAGCAGTGACCATTAAAGTAGCGATAGAAAAGAGATAAAGATGCAACATGCGGCGAAGAGACAGAGGTTGAAGGGAGTCAGTAAGAGGAGGAGAGTTAATGAGACGAAAAGCCTTTGACTCCACCCTATTGAGAAAAGCTGTATGTGGGGAGCCTCCCCACACATGAGAGTTGTACTACACACAGGGGTGGATAAAACCCCTGTATAGAGTCAACAATTGTGCAGGGGTAAAGAAAGAGCGGAGTCGGCTTAGCACACCCAAACTCTTGGAAGCAGATTTTACAAGAGATGTAATATGATCTTTCCAAGATAAGTCCCAAGTAAATGAAACCCCAAGCATGTTCAAGGATGATGCAGGATTAAGCTGAATATTATTAAACATTAATGGGTATACCTGTGGAAGATTTTGTCAGGTGCTCCTTCCATCTCCTCAATTTCTCTCTCTTCTCCACCAACAATCTATTATTCCTATCTTTCACTCCCCTGCTATTTCCCCTTTCACACTGCCTTACTTTCTTTACCTCCTTCCAAAACAATTTTATACTCTCCCTCCATTTCACACTCAGATTCCTCCCAAACTCTTCATCCACTTTCTTCTTACTCTCCTTCACCAGTATCTTCACTTCCCTTCTCCTACTCACATATACCTCTCTCTTCTCTCTCTCATCTTCTCCCCTACCTCTACTCACTAACCATTCACTGTATGCCTTCTTCTTTTGTTCCACAGCTCGTTTCACCTCATCATTCCACCATGCTGTCCCTTGCACACCCTTGCATCTCCTCCTCACTTCACAAACCACCTCACAAGCTGCACCTATCTCTTCCATAAATATCTTACATACGTCTTCCACCCCTTCCATCTGCTCTAGCTCATACCTTCCCAATCTTTCTTCCACTATGCTCTTATACTCTGCCATTTTCTTACTATCTTTCAAATTCGCCACTCTTCTCGCAGGAGCTGTTTCCTCCTGTCTTCCCCTTCATCTTCTCAATCATTTTCTTTGCAGCTTTACCTTGACCATCGCTAAGTGATGGTCCAAGACTCCATTCCCCCACCCTCTCCACACTCTTGCATCCAACACTTGTCTTCTCATTCGCTCATCCACACACACGTAGTCTATCACTGCCTTTAGTTCAACAAATTCACCATCCATCCTCATTACTCTCCATTTATACCGGTGGATCATCTTATGTCGAAAGTAGGTGTTGGCTATTGCCTACCCCTTACCGGCACAGATGTCCACCAAAGCACTACCATTCCCATCTACGTCAGCTGGCACACCCCACTGACCAACCACTCCATCCACTCGTTCATTCCCACCTTTGCCATTCACGTCTCCAATCAAAAGCATCCTCTCGCTTCTCTCAAATTTGTCCATACATGCTTCTACTCTCGCCCAAAACTCATCTTTCACTCTTGTCACTCGGTCCTCTGTTGGAGCATACACACATACAATCGCCCACGCTTGTATACCTACTTTCATCCTCACCCATACAATCCTTGCACCCACTGTTCCATACTCTCTTATATTCTCCTTCCACTTCTTGCTTATCATCAGACATACTCCCTCTCTTGCCCTCTCATTCTAATTAACTCCCATACATATACCTAAACCATATTCCCATTCTCTCACCCTTTCACCTTTTTCCATTTTGTTTCAGTCAGTCCATATATATCCACTCTTGCATCCTCAAGCACCTGAACAATCTCTCTCTCTCTCTTTCCCTTTATCATTCACTCCTCTCACATTCCACGTTCCCAACCTCAGAATGTCCTCTGTCCATTCCTTAGTCGTCAACGTGTGGTCTGTCCTGGTCCGAGGCGCTTTATTCGATGTTTAGTTAGTTCTTTTTACGGGGTGGGGCGCTAACCCACCACCAACCCTTTCAGTCACCTCGTACAACAAGCAGGGATACTGGGGGAGTATTCTTGAAACCCCCTTACCCCCAGGGGGTTATTCATTTTACACAATTCTCAGAGTGATATATATTTTATCTGAGATGCCATGATCATGGCATAGAATTTTTAATATTCACTAAGTTTTCACTGAGTGTATGGCAGCGCAGAGTGACCAGTGTTATCTGAAACACTGCCATCCCTTCTTGGGGCGACTGTACAATTACATACCTATTTAATTTATATCTGTAACAATACTATTTAGTAACAGAGATGACTCCCTCCACAAATATGACTTACCCCCAAGGATTTACCAGTGCCTCCTGGGTGGACGAGCCCATCTCTATCCTTATCACCAGAGATGAACTAAGGACAGCAAGTGCCAGCAAGATTGTTTATACTCTCAGCAACATCATTCTCATATGAGGGATACAAATTAACGTTCAAATTAGCAAAATGGTCCTGACAAGTGGAGGAACAGACACATGCAGCAGTGGGGTGAGTTGCTGAGCGAAGCTTTTGTCTGTACTAAATGACAGGTAGAGTAGAAGGTGATGATGGGGTAGCAAGAGCAGGAGGACGAGAAGATGCATTATTTTCCTAATTTGCCTCCCACTCGAAGTACCTAGGAGTTCCCTTCAGATCATCTGCGTGAACCCATTTACTCTCAGATAACAGGTCTTTAACTTCAGATTTACTACCATTACGTTGTATCACGCGGTGTGGGCCTGCAAATCTGTCATCTGCTTTAGAAGTAAGGGTATATGATTAAGCAAATACTAAATTGCCAACGTTAACACTGATAGGTGAGGCAGAAATATGCTGGCAGTGTAACATATCTGCTTTAGCTAAGGCCAGATTAGCATTTATATACTGGCTTATTTTCTGGAAGTCTGTCAGTTTCACGTTCACATTATCAGCCGAGTTATCGAATGGAATAGGTTTTGATAACAGCACTGAATAGGACAAAGAAATACCGAATCCATGAAGACAAAGAATGAAGTTTCGCCAATGGATTAATTAATGGAGCTGTTGATAGAAGCAGCAACTTGTGGTATCCACTCATCCCAACAGGTGCTTTGAGAACCTGTATACCTCAAGCACTCCAACACCTTATGATTTTGCCTTTTGACAAGGCCAATGGATGCCGGATGGTTGGGTATGATGTTACATTTATTGATGTTATACTGTTCACAAATGTCAAGAAGACTATTGTTGAACTTCGGAGCATTATCAGTAATGATGATTGGTGGCGTAGTGAATGGACAGATAACATGAACAATGAAGGTATGTGCAACACTCTCAGCAGTCTTGTCTTGGAGAGCTACAAGAACACAGTAATGTGAGAAATGATTAACCGCCACAAACAAGTACTCTGCACGCAACTCGATTAGAGGTAATTTAAAGAGGTCAATAGAAACAGTTTCCTATGGACATGATGGAACTGGATATTGTAAGCATGGAGCAAGTGATCTGGATGACTGTTTATGACAGTTACAGGGAACACAGGAATCACAGTGAGCACTGATGCCCTGAAGCATTTTACGACAACTTAATGAAAGACGTACTTGCCTCAGACACTGATCTTTTCCCAGATGGGATTCATGAGGTGTGTTATGGATGATGAGGAATAATACTGGCATTATATCACTGGGAACAACAAGTTGACGTACCTTTCAGTTAGGTATGTCCCTACCGGTGAGGGATGTCTTCCTATACAAGATATCATTGTCTAACGTGAGATCATCTACTGACACTGGCAGAATAGGTATGGCCAAAGCGTCTTCTCACTCTAGGAAGTAAATACCGTAGCCTTAGACTATAAAGGGTCTGTGCACTGACAACTATAGACAACATCCGAGGTTAGAGTGGTGTAAGGGACTTCATTTGGTTAATATGGTGAGACTACCGCGCATACATGACATGAAAGAGCATCAGCGACTATACTAGATTTACCAGGCACGTACACAACGGTTGGGTTGATGTCTTCGATAGTGACGGACTATCGTGCTAGAAATCCTGTAAGATTCCTTCTTTTGAATAAGTCACAAAGTGTGAGATGATCTGTTTGGATATGCTCTGGATATCCGTACATTATGTATCTGATATGTTTGAGAGACCAAACAACTGTCAAAGCCGTGGAATCGACAACACTTTAGTTACGTTCATCGGCACTGAGAGCACAACAAGCATACGCTATTACACGTTTACTCTGCATGATTAACTTGCATTAATACTGTACCTAGGCCTACACTAACTGTGCTAGTACAAAGAAGAAATGGTTTCTTACAATCAGAGAATGCCAAGAATGGGATATTAATAAGTTCTGTCTTCAGTCTTCCAAAGGCATGAAATTGGTCATTAGTCCAAACCTAAAGGTTCATTTTTCTTTAGTAATTTAACAAGAGGGGCGGCAAACTGTGAATAACCTTTAATAAATCGCCGATAGTAGCACTCAGTCCAAGGAGAATCTTTGTATCATCAGTACTGGTAAGTTCTAAGAAGATAAAAACTGATTTTACTTTCTCATCTCAGGTATGAATTCCCTAAGCATCATCCATATGTCAAAGAAATTTAATTCTCTTTCGCAGGAAGTTGCATTTACTGAACTTGCCATTTTGGAAGCAATCAAAAACTAGCTGTACACTGGCAAAATGTTCCGAGATTGATTTACTCACTCCAGCGATGTCATCAAGATAAGCAAGAAGAGAATGGCTAATCATACCAGTGCATACAGAATGGATAAGTCTCATGAATACTGATGGAGCATTTCTAAGACCAAAGTGGCCAGAGGGATAGTGAATGAAATTTTAGGTCGAGACGACTCTTCCGTTTCTACTTGCAAGTCAAGGAAAGGGAACACATTATTCTTGTCAAGTGATTCGAGTAAATCTGTTATGAGTGGCAATAAGAATCGACCGGGTTCAGTAACAGTATAATTTACGGTAGTCAGCTACGGGTCTAAACTCACCTCCTTTCTTGGAGACCAAGAAAAACAGAGTAGCAGAGTATTTCAAGGACTGAGAGAGTGTTCAGTAATGTCCAAGTTTAGCAAATCCTGTACTATCTCTTCAGAGTCATTTTGTAAGCTATGGGGCAATGTCCATGCCGAGAAAGAAATGGGTTGAGTACCGGGAATTAATTCAATACTTTGATTTATCGAAGTGGCCCTCCCATAGGTTCAGTTATTGACTGCAAAAGATTGATAAATTTACTTTATATTGAGGAATGTTGCCTGCATTTACTTGAGAACAAGGTCAGCTGAAAGATTCGTGAAAGATTCTTACCAGAATCCGTAGAGTTTTCAATGGCATATACACCATGAAAATCATTATCATCTTTAGCTCCACTTTTAGGGCTAATGGTTACACCGGGAAATCCCCAATCTTTGTTCCACTTTTAAGCTTTAGTGGAGCAATGGTGACATTTAGTAGGCAAAAGATAACACAAATTATCCTCCAGCACGGACCATAATGCTGACTTATATGTTAAACCATTCACACATGTCTCAGATAATGTTAATGCATTCACTCCTTTCGAATCTTCGACACGGACAGAGACTTTTGTGAATTCGTGCAGCAACGAAACTGTGCTCTGTTTTGTCACTGCTTGTTTAATCTCTGCGTGATGTAAAATGTCATTAAGACTCTTTGAGGTATGAGACGTAAATGAGTCAACCGTTGTGTCACTGTTAGAGAGGGTGTCATGAGATACTGGTACTAAATTATCTTGGTTACTCTCTACTGATGTCTGTGGAGTAGAGATTACTGTGTCACCAAATTAACCTGTGACAGGACAGGGTGTGGGCAGTTTATGCCTGATACATAAAGTCCCTTTACAGTACTAACACTACAAGCAGGTATCAGTGGAATAGAAAGTCGAGCCATGGCACCAAAATCAAACATCTGCAAAATCAATACATCTGCAGGATACCAGAGTTTGTTTGTGACATAAAACTCATCTGTGAAAGGTTTTATCAACGTATCGAGTTGTATTTCAAGAGTTACCCAGCTCTTCACACAAACTCTGAGCCGTTTTCACCACAGAGGTGAATGTCAGGTGTCTCAAAGTTCCACACCTATTTGGTCTTTTAATAGTGTCGTGGTAGGATTCAGAAATTAAGTTCACCACAGACCCAGAGTCAAAAAAAAAAAAAAAATGATGTAGGGGCTCCTTCACAATTATCTATGTGTCAGTGGACCTATCTGGTGAATGGGGAGCTCAGAATTTTTTGTTGTTATTGAGGATTCTGTTGGTTCTGGCTTGGAGTTTCCCCCAATTGAGTATTGGCAAGGGCATGGCATGTGCTAGTGGAATGATGATGATTTTGTGATAAGTACAGTACTTGTTACTGAATGATCGTGAAGGTGATCTACTATCATGCATATGTCCTCGTTCATCTCCAACTCTCTTGTAACAGTGAACTGTGTGATGACCGGGGTGTTTTCATTACCAACAGTCTTAGTTCTGCTTATAGATCTGGCACGGTCATGAGAGAAGCTGCTTCTCGACACAGGTCTTGCACGAGACATGACTTGTGAACATAGTTTGACGTTTTGTCTGTTGAGTGGGCGTGAAACGTGTCCTTGGCCTTCAGACCGAAAAGGTGGTGTTGGGCTAGGAACTGGCTGAACTGTACAAACTGTTTGGGTAGGTATTATAACAAGTTTCTCTTCCATCTGTAGGCTAACATGGTTATGTCATCCCTAGGAGAAAACTTAATTTCTAACACACCATCTAATTCATCCTTTCTAAGACGAATTAGGAACCTAAGATAACTGAATAACGTTGCTACATTATTGATTGTTAGAGAGATTTTTCCCATGTCATCAGTTTCTGCTCACGGACTGTTTTGTAAAGTCTCAAAAAGTTCCGTTCCTGTTTATGCTGATACCACAGCTGCCTCTAACAGCGTATTTTGTCCAGGAGGATGACCTAAACCACTCTCATACTTTGGAATTGTCTGCAGATGCTCATAAAACATCATGCTTTTGTGTTGTTACAAAAAAATCTATAAATCTGTTAACAGCATTCAGCAAAGGTAGTAAACTTCTTCAGGACACTACATCTTAGGAGGGATCCCACTCTGGAATAACCATCATCTAGCCTGCTTCTAAGATAGGCAACTTTGACACTGTCTGTTGTAAGTCCTTTGCTTGTAACTGCAGAGTAGAGATCACTAACGAAATCATACACATTTATAGCTGGATTCATACCCATGCATGTTACATGCATGTTTCATATCATCCCTTTCAAAATTATTTCTTTTGTAAAAACTAATTGGAAGTTTTTATTTTGTGCCTCACAAATATCTTTCTCTTGTGTATAGATGATTCCCTCGTCCGTAATGGACAGTATTTTATCTTTAACTTTTGTTTTGGTTCGTATGTAGCTGTAAAATAGCTTAGGTTGATCACTACTTTTATTTATAAAAGCTTCCACAAACTGTCTTTGAGCCTCCCTCCATATATCTGAATAATCGTTTCTTACCTATTTATAATCGTTAGATGCCCTCACACTATTGTATCTTCTGAATCTCTTCCACATCGTTTCTTTTTTCTGTTGATTTTTTACATTCTGTATTAAACAATTTCTTTTTGCATTTCTGTTTCTTTGTGCCAAGGAATGTAATTTTGGAATCCTATTTCATAAAAATCACAGAATTGTCTATGTATAATATTTAAATCTTATCCTTTGAGCTCTTGTTCCCACTCTTTTTCTAAGAAGTACTTCTTCAGGTCATGATAGTTGCCCCTTTTGTAGTTTAGACTCTCTTTGTAACTTTCATTACTGGTAACTATGTCATATGCATTCCTGAAGTTGCAATTTAATACTGCATGGTCGTTTTTGCTGAATGGAGGGTGATACATAATAGTCAGTATCATTTTCTTGTTTAGTAAATATAAGATCTAGTTCTGATGGATCATCAAGTCCTCATTTTCTGGCGTTTTCCTTTACATGCTGTGTTAGGAAAAACTACTGCACAAGATCCCGGAGCTTTTGATCCCATTAGCTTTCATGGCTTCTTACATCTAGAGTATTCCCATTAATATTTGTATTGAAAACTCCAGTTAAAATAGTTCTTTCAGGTTTCTCTTCCATTCTATGAAGTAATGTTCTTAAACTTTGAATTGAACTTTCTGCCAGTTCTTCATATTTGCCTCTTTCCCAGGTGTTTGTTTTGGGTGGCATGCATAAAATTGCCACAGTTAATTTCCCTTCAGATGTGTTAATCTCCAGTGCAATCACTTCTGCTTGTGAGGGTATATCTATTTTTATTTCTTTGACATGTAGATTTTTCTTTGTTAAGATTATAATTTCTCCTCCTTTTCTTAAATTTCTGTCTCTACTCCATATATTGTATTGCTCTAAGTTTAGGGTATCGTTTGATATCTTTGGGGTTAATTTTGTTTCAGTTAGGCAAATAATATGTGGTTCCTTTCTTTGGTATAGTCTCCCATCGCTGATAGTTTAGACACTATTCCATGTATATTTGAGTCCATCACCTTACTCATCTTGTTTGCATACTTGCCATAACTTGATTCTCCTACCTTCCTTTCTTTTATTCCCTGTTGGTTATGTATCACTTTCGTACCTACAATCCAATTACTTTGTAAAAAAAAATTACTCCTCTTCCTCTGATCTTTCCTCGTTCTTTGTTTCTGCCCCCTCGCTCTTCTCATTTGGTATTCCCAATTCCTCTTGAGTTAGGGATCTTTTTATCCATACTTTTTAGAATTCCTCTTTTTCCATGAGTTTGTTTGCATATTTTAGTGTTTCCTCCACAGTGTTCACACTCTGGAAGGTTACTTGCAGGGACCTTGACTTATTTCTCTCATATTTCCATACCCTTTTGTGGTCCTCTATGTCTTTATCACAGATATCCTCTGATACTTCCTTCAATATATTCTTTATATTTGCTGTCTCCTTTTTGCCTCTCAATTTTTTGTTTTTTATTTCTTGTTCGTCTATACTAGTGATTAGTATAGATTTGTTGATGTATGCTGAATCTTTTTTTTTTTATTATTATTATTATTATTTCTTTCACTTTCATTCTAATGTTTTTTTCTTCAACTCATGTTTCTAAATCTTTCCTTACTGTCACCATTTCAGCATACGTAGTTTCCACATCATCTCTGTAACTTTGCATCACTTCATTCATCTGTGTTATCTTCTCTTCATTATCGCTGGTTTGGTCTATCAGACTGCTTGCTTGCCTTATTGTCTGTGTATCAATTCTGAAATCCTCCATGATACTCTCATTGTTGACAACTGTACTTGCCATTTCCCTAACCATCCTTCTAAGTGAACCCACCTCAACTGACAGCTTATCTACTGCTGTGTCTTTATTGTTAAATTCCTTTACTAATTTATCATTTTCTTCCTTCTGCATGTGCAATTGCTTCTTAATTTCATCCATTTCACTCTGAAAAGCCTTCTCCAGTTTATTCATCCTCTCTACTAGTTTGTTATATGTTTCCATTTTAACCAGTTCCTGTTACAAATCATCACCCTGTTTTCTTTTATCCTATTGTTAACTCCTTCCATATTCACTTTACTAAAGATGGTGCTCATCTTGTGGTATTACTTAGAAGGATTCTACTTACAAGTATGCATCTCCCTGCTTCGCCTGGAGATAGATGACACTCAGCTGATGATGCATTGATCAGCACATTGTTGTACTAATTATGTATTCTGTTATTTTGACAACATTGTTGCTTATATTTGCTCTACTATATTAGAACACCATTCAGTTTAACCTAGTACAGAGCTTGACTCATACAAAGATACTATTTAGGTGTGGCCAGTTGTGGCCAAGGGTGGCCAGTGCAGAGAGAGGCGATATTCATGTTGTCTCTCTGATGCCTCAACTGTGTGTGTGTGTGTGTGTGTGTGTGTGTGTGTGTGTGTAAGGTACTGATGAAGGCAGGGTGGTGAGGCATATGCGGGTGGTGGTGAGATGTTCCAGCCTGCCTCAAGGTTGTTGCCATAATGACTGCACTCACAACCGTACACTCACACCACACGTCTGAGATCCTACACGGAAATTATGTTTGTGGTTGACTGTGGTATTTTGAAAGTGTTTTTATTGTGGTGGGCTAGTGTAAGCCTTACTTGTGCCACCGCACCTCAGCCGTGAATATGGACATAACCACAAAAATCACCAAAAGCTGCCCCACTTCCAAAACCTCTTTCTCTGGACAATCTGAGGCTATCAGCTTGAAGTCCAAGGATTGGTGAGTATTATGACTTTTTTTTATTTTTGGCTAAGCATTAGCAGAGATATTGTGATTTAAAAAACAGTGATTTTCCAGATATACCTACCTGGGGGAAGGGTCGGTGGAAATAAAAGTTGGACGCCAAACGTTAAGTATAGTTACCCTAGGTAAAGGTGAAAGGGTACCTACATCATTTTTCATGGTCTCTGGGTCTGTGGTGAACTTACTATCAGAGTCTTCCCTAACAAACTAGAGAAGCGATCAAACAAGTCTGGATCCCTGAACCACCTGACATTTGTCTCTGTGGTGTCGATGGCTTGGAATTTTATGTGAAGGGCAAGGTAGCTCTTGCAATACAGCTTGATTAATTCAAACCCTTCACAGCTGAGTTTCATGTCACAAACAACCTGCGGTATCCTGCAGATATTTTAATTGGCACTGACACCATGGTTCAACATTCTGTTGAGCTGATACCTGCTTGTGTTGGTATTAAAGTACAGGAACTTTCTCTATCTGGCATGGATTGCTCACACCCTGTCCTTTCAGAAATAAATATTATTGCCCTGTCTATTGTAACTCCACCACCACCAGTTAAGAGTAAGGAAGATCATTTACTGGTATCTCATGACACCCCCCCTCTAACAGTGACACTATGGTTGACTCATCTACGTTTCATTTGACTACCTCAAATAGTCTGAATGACATTTTGCAAATCCAGAAATGAAATGAGCAGTGACAAAAAAGTACACAATGTTGTTGCCACAAGAATTCACGAAAGTCTCTGTCCATGTTATAGGTGCAAAAGAAGGAGTGGATGCATTAACGTTACCTGAGATGTGCTGTGTGAATCATCTGACCAACGAGTCAGTTGCGTGCTCAGAGTTGGAGGATAATTAGTGTTATTTTTACTTACTGAATGTCACAAATGCTCCACTGAAGCTTAAAAGTGGTACAAAGATTGGGGATTTCCTGATGTACCCATCGGCCATAAAGGCGTGCCAGGATCAACCATTCTCTGTAACTACTAAGGATGATGATGATAAGTCACTTGATGCATATACCATTCAAAACTCTATGGACTCAACTGCGACTCCTTCAGCTGACCTTGCCTCGTACGTACATCCAGATGATTTTCCCCAGTACAAAGAGCAATTGATAAATCTTTTGCAGACTTACAGAGATGTTGTGGCCTTACCTGATGATCCTGTGGGGAACACAGACAAGATGAAACATAACACTGAATTGATTCCTGGTACTCAGCCAGTATATGTCCTGGCATATCGATTACCCCACAGCTTGCGCACAGAAACTGACGAGATGGCACAGGATATGTTAAAACAGGACATCATCGAACACTCTGTCAGTCCGTGGAATAGCCCGCTTTTTCTAGTAACCAAGAAATGAGGTGAATTTAGACTTGTAGTTGACTATCGCAAAGTAAGCTCTGTCACTGTACCCAATGGATTCCTATTACCAGTCTTAACAGATTTATTAGAATCACTTGGTGAAAATAACATTGTTTTCTCCCCAGTTGACTAGTGGCTACTAGCAAATAGAAATGGAAGAGTTGTCTCACCCCATAACCGCATTCAATACCCCTTGTGGGCACTACGATTTTAAAAGGATTTGCTTTGGTCATAGAAATGTTCCAACAGTATTCATGATATTTATGCATTCTGTATTCAGTGGTATGATCAGTTATTTGCTGATATAGATGACATAATTGTAGTGAGCAAGTAAATTCCTGAACATTTTGCCAAGCTACAGCAAGCTTTTGATCGCTGTCAAATGGCAGGTCTAAAAGTTAAACTCAGTAAATGTGACTTTTTACATAAGAGTTAAATTTCTTGGACATGTGATTGACGCTGTAGGAATTCACACCACAGATGAGAAAATTAAAGCAGTTACTAACTTCCCCAAACCTATCAATACTGATGATGTAAGGAGTTTTGTGGCCTGAGTGGCTACTATCGGCGATTTATTCAAGAGTATGCACAAATCACCGCACCTCTGACTAGGTTTCTTAAGAAAAATGAATCTTTTGTTTGAACGAAGACCAATCGCATGCTTTTGAGACACTGAAGCACTTGTTAATGCCCCAGTCCTGGCATTCACTGATAATAAGAAACCTTTTCTTCATACTGTATGCATTGGGAGTGATAATTAGTATGGTATTGATGCAAGTTTCTCAAGCAAAGGGGAAAAGTGTAATAGTGTAGGCTATGGTAGTCGTGCCCTAAACACCACAGAATGTGACTACTGTGTTGATGTTTGGAAGTCTTCAGCAATTGTTTGGCCTCTCAAAAATTTCATATATAATATACTGATATCCAGTGCATATCCAAACAGATGATCTCCATCTTTTTTATTTAATCAAAGAAAGAAATCTTTCAGGTCGTTTAGTACGATTGTCAGTTATTATCCAAGACTTTAACCCAGCTTTTCAGTACGTGCCTGGTAGATTCAATGTAGCTGCAGATGCTCTTTCACGTCACATAACATCGGCAGTCTCACCACGTCAACCAAATGAAGCTCCTTACACCACTCTAACCTGAGATTTTGTTTATAACTCGTAGCACAAAGACCCTGTGTGGTCCAAGGTAATTTATTTCCTAGAATCGAGAGAAGCTTCAACCTTACCTACTTTGTCAGTGCCATTAGATGATCTATTAGACAATGAAATTTTGTACATGATGACATCGCTTACCGGAATAGAGATGTACTGTACATTAACTTGCTGTTCCCACTGATTTATTCCTTGCAGTACTCCATATCATGCATCCCATCTGGTGAAGGTTCGGTGTTTGAGACAAGCATGCCCTTCATTTTACTGGCCTACCATGCATAAGGATATCAATGCCCACTCTGATACCTGCAGTCCCTGTAATCACCATAAACGGTCAACCAGATTACCTGCCCAACTTTTAAAATATCCAATTCCACCATGACCGTGGGAAACCTCTTCTACTGGTCTCCTTAAAGTACCTCGTGCAGAATCCAGTGGAGAGTATTTGTTCGCTGCAGTTGATTATTTCTCACGTTACTGTGTTCTCGTAATTCTTCAAGACAAGACTGCTAAGAGTGTTGCAGATGCATTCATGGATCACATCATCTGTCCATTCACTATACCATCCACTGTTATTACTGGTAATGGCACAGAGTCTAATAATAGTCGTCTTGTTGAGATCTGTAAGCAGTAAAACATCAACAAATGTACAGTCATACCCAACCATCCAGCTTCCAGTGGCCTTGTCGAAAGACAAAATCGGAAAGTGCTGGAGTTCATGAGGTACTTAGGTTCTCAAAGTACCTGTTGGGATGAGTGGTTACCTAAAGTTGTGGCCTCAATCAATAGTTCCATCGATACATCCATTGGCGAAACTCCATTCTTTGTCTTATATAGATCTGGTAATGACTTGCCCTATTCAGTGTTACCATCGTTGTAGGCTGAGTGATAAAACATTTTAGGTGTTAATGTTCGTTAAGAATAATGTACATTTGTCAAAGGCACAATAGAATCAATATGCTTTTGGTGTAGAGAAGTTTTTTTTTTTTTTTTTAATGGTAAACAAGAAGTACCGGTAATACTTTATTTTTCTCTAGATACCATTTTTTCGTTTAATTTACTAGTAGCTTGTAGTTTTCATGAATTTCATGAATTTATCCAAAAATCTTTTTCAGTTGCCTTTCATCAGTTCTTCTTGGACACATTAACAGGAAATTGTAAATAGGTGCACAATATCACCAATTTCCTTCACATAAAAGAGACATTATTAAATTATATATATATATATATATATATATATATATATATATATATATATATATATATATATATATATATATATATATATATATATATACATATAGTGAAATGGCGGGGGACAGGGCGACTTGGAGGCGATTTGTTTGTGGCCACCCCAAACGGGATTGAGGCGTCTGGCAATATATATATATATATATATATATATATATATATATATATATATATATATATATGTATTCACTCCGTCCCTGTAAACTGGAGGCACTACTTTTGAATTTAAAGGATCTGGAGGCCATTGTTCTGATTTTCACGGAGCTGGAGGCCCTACTTCTGGTTTTAATGGATTTGGAGGTCGTAGTTCAGATTATAATGGATTTGGACGCCATAGGTCTGATTTTCATGGATTTGGAGGCCATAGTTCAAATTTTAATGGATTTGCAGGCCATAGTTCTGATTCGAATGGATATGGAGGCCATAGCTGTGATTTTAATGGATTTGGAACCCATAGTTCTGAACATCACTGATTTGGAAGCCCTAGGTCTGATTTTAATTGATTTGAAGACCTAAGTTCTGATTTCAATTGATTTGGAGACCGTGAGTCTGATTTAGAGGCCATACGTGATAGTGAGACAGTCTCTCTCTCTCTCTCTCTCTCTCTCTAACATCAAAGAGTGTTTCCTTAGATCACTTCCTGCCTTCTCTACTTTTCTTCCTCTTTCCACTGCTTCATCCTTCTTTCTCTCTTTCTTCCCTTCTGTCTGTCTGTCAGTATTTCATTGTTCTGTCATTTACTTATCGCGCTCTCTTTCTTTGCCTATAAGCAGTCTCTCGCTTCCATCTTTTCCTTGTCGCTGTGTTTGTCTGTATGTCTGTTTGTTTGTCCTACTCGACTCCTTCTTGCCTGTCTTGAACCCTCTGTCTTTTTATGTCTGACTATTTCTCTCTCTCTCTCTCTCTCTCTCTCTCTCTCTCTCTCTCTCTCTCCGTAGCTGCTCCGTTTGTTTTCTGTTCGTCCTGCTGTCTTTATGTCCGGGTTTGTCTTTGATTTTTAGTTCCTTTTCCATATTCATGGTTTCTTTGCTTCTTTGCTTGTTTTTTGTTCTTATCTGTTTCTTTATTTTTCACTCATTTTTTTCCTTAGCTCCTGTTTCTGCATATTTGTCTGGAAATCTGTTTGCCCTTGTCTATCCCGTCTATCTCTGATTCTTCTCCTCTTCCTCCACTTCTTAGTCACCCAATCCGCTTGTCTGCCTATCCTCTTAGCCAGCCAACCAGCCAGTCTCCCTGCCTGACTGCTTGACTGCCTGCCTGTCTGTCTGTCTGTCTGTCTCTCTCTCTCTCTCTCTCTCTCTCTCTCTCTCTCCTCTCTCTCTCTCTCTCTCTCTCTCTCTCTCTCTCTCTCTCTCTCTCTCTCTCTCTCTCTCTCTCTCTCTCTCTCTTTGTCGGTATATTTCTGTCTATCTGTGTCTGTGACTGATATTGAAAGCTGTAAGGGCACCATTTGCTCCAGTTCGAAATGTCTTAGACAAGTTTAATAAAATCGTCTAACGGCAGCACGAAGAAGAGGCAGCTTTTGTTCTTGTGGTGATAGAATAAAATTCGAAAGAACCCCTTTAGCCAGGGAAAATAACAATGCATATCCCTCGCGTCCCCAACATTCCTCGCACGCTTACACGCCACTCACAAATGCCCCCAAACCACATCCATATATTGATGTAGATACTTCTTTACTCTCAGGGACGTAATCTAAGTGGCACTGTAGGGTTTATGTAACTTTTCTTTGTGTTTTATTCAACATAATAATATTCACCTACATATTATTCATATCATCTTATTATCGACATAGTTCGCATTAGTAAAAAAATAATGTGTGATGTGCAGAGAATATTGCTTATGAAGATGTGTTGCAAATTCTTCAATACCACTCAATACATTCCTCGGTGTCTTGATAACAAGCTATTGTACTTCAAGATACATCTCCAAAGTTCATGCCTAACGTCTCTAATTTGTCCCATACGTTTTTAGGTGATTCTTCCTCCCAACAAATAATATTTTTAATCCTCTTGTAATCTGGATAAATCTACTCTTCTTTCCAGCCAACTGTGCCAGATTACACAGTAGGCACATTAGGCAGGTGACTCGGGGCCTCAAAGTTTAGCGATCTCATAGCATAAGTTGACGACTGTCTAAATCAAATGGATATACAGAATTATCATCAACCTGAACTTTTATTCTCACTTGGCGATGGGGTGAGATTGGGTGTAGAAACCAAGAAAGGAGGGAAACTATCAATAGTATGCCCAGTGAAATGGGCCACACACACACACATCGTTAAAAGACCCCGGGATCCTGGGATTACCTTAAAAACCTATATGTTTGCAGACTTTTTTCTCACATAGGCGCTTCATATCACCTGCCAGACAGAATAATCTATTGACTGTAATGTTAAAAAGAAAGGAGGTTCCAAATCCCATATCATGCACTCATCTGTACATAATTCATTCAACTATCTCAATTTTCAGTACCTTCTCTAGCCTCATCAACCTCTGTACAGGCAATTCGCTTTCTCACACACTTATTTACCACATCCATCCACCTTTTCGTTGAACTACCATGCCTCCTCCCACCGTCAAGCTCATTTAAAGAAAACATACCATATTCTCCACCCCAGCCACGTTCTTTCTTTCCATATGAACATATTGTCTATGCATACTCTCATCATAATATTCAACAAACTTATTCCACGTACTTCACAAATCATATCAATACAGCTAGTATTTGGAGTGTGTGAAAAGAGATATGCGTAAGGATCTGTAAGATATTTTTCGACCTTGAAGATACTCTGCTATTCATTGTCCAAAGGAATATAATCCGGCTCGGTTAGCTAATGTCAAACGATTTAATTCTGCTGAGAGGATGTCATAGGAGCCTGGGTGTTCTTCTGAAACATTGGCGAAGCACTGTGGTACACTGGCAGTCAAAAGTTCTGTCCTGATCCCAGGTACAGCATGAATCTCTACTGTACCAACTGAGGTTCGAACAACAGTGCTTCAGGAGGAGGGGGATGCGAGGTGCCAGGGTGGCAGGAGACGGGGTCAGAGGGAGGGATTCAGTGTCCACACCCATTGGGTGATAAGTAACCAATATTGCTATGATCTCAATATGATCCATTTATAAGGTTATATTAAATTAACCCCCTCACGCACCATAAGATTCCAATAAGTTTCGGTTCCATGCTCAGAATGAAAATCTTGCTCAGGCTGGCTCTACGAGCGCAGCAAGGGAAAAATTTCCATGACCCAGTTTACCCCCAGAAAGTGCTTATATTGTTATAAATTGTTTCCCGTCATCTTCGTTGATGTTTATACTATAAGATAAGAAAAACAAACTATAAAATAGATGAATAATTGTACAGAAAATGAAGCCTGCATAAACCTTGGTTATGTGAAAACTAGCTCCTCATAATTTCCCAACATCACCTTGAAAAAATTTTCCCATGACACACAGCGGCAAAGGACATGTATATATGCAGACTTTCACGATCTTTCATCTGCGAAAGTTTCAAGTTGATACGTCCAGTAGTTTTCGAGTAAATCGAAAAAAAAATATGACAATTGCCTAAAAACGTCTGATTTGTTTATTATTTCGTATGTTGTCAGTGACGCTGTAACAAACATATATGTAAATTCTATCCAGTTTTGTAGCCCAAAGGTTAAGGAAGCCCATGATATAATTCACAGTGTTATAACCATTATTTTTATGGAGAAAATGAATTTTGGAAAGTTACGATGGGGTTGTGCGTGGTTTGCACTGTGACAGCACGTATGCTCAGGCCCACGGGCTAAGTTTGTTCATCTTTCATAACTTTTCCCCATTTATTTTCACGCATATGTTACTTTCCTTCACAAGAGTATGCATAGGATATCATCAGCTTGATCAAGCTTTCTTCAGATTTTTTATGTGACCTATACTTTACGAGTAAAATGACTGAGAGAATAGCATTGAAATGCACCACATTTTCCCTATGAGAAGTATATAGTAAGCACACAGTTTATGCCTTACTATACAATAGTATAAAAACTAAACAAATAAGCTGGTTACTCACGTCCTCTAGCAGTGCTGTAGTGTTTCTTGAGAGGAGATGGAGTTGGAGAGAGGAGGACAGGTATGATCACAGGCTGAGTGTGTGTGTAAGTATTTGTGATGTCTGAGTGTGTGTGTGTGTGTGTGTGTGTGTGTGTGTGTGTGTGTGTGTGTGTGTGTGTGTGTGTGTAAGTATTTGTGATGTCTCAGTGTGTGTGTGTGTGTGTGTGTGTGTGTGTGTGTGTGTGTGTAAGTATTTGTGATGTCTGAGTGTGTGTGTGTGTGTGTGTGTGTGTGTGTGTGTCTGTCTGTCTGTCTGTCTGTTTGTTTGTGTGTCTGTGCGTGTGTGTGTGTGTGTGTGTGTGTGTGTGTGTGTGTGTGTGTGTGTGTGTGTGTGTTTGCAATGTGATTTACTGCTGTATGCTTTCATCAGTATGGTGGTCTCTGGAAAGGTGAAAAATGTCGTCTGACTGATGGCAGTAGGAATTGTAGAAGCACCAGTCATGGCAGTGGTGAAAGGACCAGTGGTGGCAATGGTGAAAGGAATTGTGGTAGTGATGGTGCTACTACCACTATCTACAGTGCTTATGACAGGGGCCTTGACCATGGGTTTGCCCTTATCACTCGTAGGGTCATATTTCACCCTAGCTCTCCTGCTCCTCACTCTCTCCTCCTCAACATATTCACTTTCCATTTCACTTTCAATGCTTTCTTCACTCTCACTTCCACTGAATAAGTATTTCATGTAATCTTTCTCAGTTTAGCCTTTGCAAGACATTTTTCAGGTTTAGTGAAATGTAGCAATAGCAAGGGAATGGTAAAAATTGGTTAGGAGTTTTCAAATCTGGCTTTCTCTGAAAATATATAAGAAACACCTATAAACGTTCTTCACAAGCACACTGCACTACTTATAACACAATATCACTCTGCAGTAGTAGCCAAACGCGGGTTTAAATGCCCAGCCATTCGCTCACACACCCTTCCAGCCTGACTGATGGGACAATACTGAGCTAAATATAGGTCGTTTACCCATGCAATAAGCTCCCGGCTGTTGCCATATATTTCCCCTGGACATGGCAACTCTCAGCGTTTACTCAACCAAATTTGATGCAAATTCATCCACAGGAAAAATTTCTATGACCATTTATAGGGAATTTGCGTCATGTTGCGTCAATGGTTAGTCTTCAGATTACAAGGCTTATGACTCGCCATGAGTCATGTTGTGTGAGGGGATTAATAAATATGAACATGATGTTATGCAGATAATTATATATTCTGCGAGACAATTTTTTATAAGGTGATTTGGAGAATCATGGTTAGTACTATGATGTTTCTCTATCCTCGCAGCATAGAAGCAATCAGTTATTATTCCATTTTTTTAAATCATAGTTCGCATAACTATGATTCGTTGGTTTCTTTGTAGAGGGGCCAGTTGTCAGTTATCATTGGATATTAAAGTTTTCTGTGAATATTATGGTCATTCTTTTCTATATGTAAAAGATTATAGTTCATACCACACTTACAGGTATACCATCATTATTTTGAGTCTCTTCAGCTAAGGAAGGACATTATGAAAAATGCCTGGTCATTTCAATCAGTTTCGGGAGAAAGTGCTCTGGATGAAGTTAGAAAATATTTAAACAAATTATAATTTAGAGGAAACTGAAACACATAAGTTAAACAAATGCTTATATATCAATCAAACACTATTAATGACACACAGTAAAGTAGTTAGTGTATATATGACATAGATTTGGAATATTACTACAGTACTTACATATGCAAGTAACTCACCTTGACTGTATTAAGAAAAACATATTCATATACATTTACACTAGTTTATGGTAACCCTAGGAAACATATGGGTGATACTGACATAAACATAATACTAGGCTTTTGGTAAATCATTGCCTACAGTCTATATATATATATATATATATATATATATATATATATATATATATATATATATATATATGTATTGTCACGGGGTTTTGTGAATCTTATATTAAATAATACTTTATAATATTACCTGAAAATATGGACAATGAATTGACTTGTGAAAATCAAGCAATGATTACTTTATGCCGGCTTTCTTCGCCGATTCTTTAAGGACAAGAATTCATTTACTTTCTCAGCAGTACACAGCAGAGACTAATTACTCACAAATGCTGTTTGTTAGTACTGCTAGCCTCACAAGAAATGACTCCACCCCTGACAATCAATAACTAATGCTATGAATGATAAACAGGTTCTTACTGATGCATTAACTCCAAGTTGGCACAACGGATTTAAGTTTGATGCAAAAGGACTGGCCTAAGTACCAGTTATAAATAATGCAAAGCGTTATGCAAACTAGGAGCGGTAAGTAAAAGAAACTTAATGTGGAAAAATAAAACAAGAGTTTACATTACATTAAGCTCAAGAGAAAAAAAATGAAGTTTATTATTAACAATGAGATAAATTTATGTTACATGTTTCAAAATGAGTTCAGTATAACAAAGAGAATACACTCACTTGCTCACTTGCAAGGTAAACTAAACTCTTAAGCCTAGGAAAAAAACAAAAAGAAATACTGGTCAGAAAAGGGGGGGGCTAGGCGGGATGAACTGGGCGTCGTTACGTAGGAAGGGCGCTGCCACCACGCTGAACCTCTACGCCGGATCACACTGAGTAGAGATTTCAGGAACTCGCTGAAGAACAACCTGCTCTCACAGCGCACAAGGTCTGACTGACTTCAAATTATGAGAGAGGGGCGAGTGCCGGCCACGCTTGCTAATGGCCAACGGAATTAGTGTGAGCGATACACACCCACAATAAATCACTCAGCGGATGTGCTAATGTTGCGCACAAGGACAATCACTTATGAAATAGTGAAAAATGGTCTGAAAACACTCCCGATCGGGTGAATACGGGGACGGTTAAACTGAGTGATAAATAGTGGAAATTCCACTAGAATTAGTGGTTTTCCACCAAAGTTCAGTGTCATGAGTTTGTTTAGATACAGAATCGCGCCAATTCATGACATTACGTCCCATCAAAATCAATTTTTTTTTTTCCTTCAGGAAAAAAAAATGTTCAATTTACATACATATAAATCCTAACTCAGTCCCACAAGATTCACACTGTGGTGTGTGTGTTATCCTACTACAGGAGAAAGTCACAGTCGCCAATGAGCGAAAAAACCTCGTATTTACGTTAACCCCTGAAGCGCGGGTCGTCGCGTTTGCGATGCTCGCCAAAAAGGACATAACGGCGGATAGTCGCGTTTGCGATTCGAGTTAATTTTGAATAAACGCGGGCAAGGATGTTCCAGCTGGTATTGTCTATCAGTACCACCTCCCTTTAGCTACAATTAGCATACTTTTCCTTTGTACTACTGACCTCCGTTGTTGCCAAGTATCGCATTTCCCCCCCCACACGGCCCGGCCAGCCTGGCTGTGATATATGGCAGCGCTCTGACTGCTCAGAACTGTAAATCTGCGCTCTCCTCTCACAAGCAGTTTATGCTAATAGGAAACGCTTGTTTCCCCGGTTGTCACACTAGCTTTTTTTTGCGCGGTTTGCCGGTTTAGTGTCAGTTTACCACAGGCTTTCAAAGTGACATTATGGCGAGTTCTAGCTCTTCCGAGTCAGTGCGAGCGGCCGACAGGAACGAGAATAAAGTGACGGGCGTAAGGCAGAATAAAAAGCACGCTGCGGTGATCTTTTGGGAAGTAATATGATTGAAAATAATGTAGTATACGTGTTTTTAGCTGTGAAAATGGAAAAGTTTGTTGAGTGACGGGAAGACCGCCGCCGCGCTGCATGTCGGCTGTATGCTTCGTTGATTTTAGCCTTATTTTCAGTGCTTATTGTAAAAATACGGATTCCAAACTACCTGTACGTTGTAGTATAAAGTTTACTGTGACAGAATGAGGCTGTGGTAGAGGGGAAACCGGGTTGCTGGAGGTGTGAAAGTGAAGATTTTGTTACCCAACTTTGCAAGTCTACACAAGTCCTTAGGTAGTCCACGAAGGCTCAACACCTGTCTCTGGAGAAAGCTGAATGTAAGTACTATCTGCCATAAAAATTATAATGTTCTAGGGTTAATCTCTGATTTTTGGCAAATATTTTCCTACAGGTACTCAGACCGCGATACAACCCCACCACACAGGGGGGGTCGGCTGTCGACGGCCGCGCTTTAGGGGTTAATAGAAGCAAGCTTGAGGAAAAAACTCCATGACGACAGTGAAAAATCCTGTACTCAGGTCAAACTGAACGAAAAGTTTGCTACATTTACATTAACAACTAATTGTTATGTAGCGTGATGTATGTAAGACACAGTGTAGGTGTGACAGTTGTGGTGTAACTGTGCCTACGTGTAAAATGATATAATACAAGTTAATAGTAAAGAGACGACGAGGCAGAAGAGAAGAGGCGGCAGTATGCGGCAGGGACAATCAGCTGATCTGCACGGCAATGCTGCACCCGCCAGCTGCACCTGCAAAAGGAATCAAGGTGGAGCATCAAAAGTGTCATTTCTCTTTCTCTCTGCCTAGCAATCAGTACTTATGTTTATTATTAACCAGGAAACGTAGTCTTAGGATTCACAAATCTCTCAAGACCCTTGTAGTTTACTGGTTAACCTAGCATTATTAACCAGGAAATGTACCAGTTCTTGAATTGCTCAAATTTCTCAGAACGGGCAGTTTACTGCTTAACCTAACATTATTAACCAGGAAACGATCCAGTTCTTGAATTGCTCAAATTTCTCAGAACGGGCAGTTTACTGGTTAACCTAACTCTACACTAACAATTAACATTAGGAAGCTGAGAATCCCTTCACAATCTCGGGCAGGTCACATTTTAACGCCCACCGTGGATGTGAACACTCATGTGGATAATGTGCATTCTCCGGGAATCCTCAGAGAGGCCCACAGCTCAAGACGTTCCACAAGGTAATTCATACGCAGCCTCGGATTGTCCCTATGGGGTTCTCGAACTCTCCCCTTAACCTACGGTACATATGTATGTACAGGCCCTGGACATAATGTGTCCTGTGGGGCCAACGGACGAGACGTCAGGTCTGCACCCACATTACCACTGCCCTGTCTCTCAACTGCTTCAGAGATTACGGGTGTGGATTCAAACGGCACAGGAAGGACATGTCCCTGATTAGTGGTACGTGGACACACATTGCAGGAACGTACAAAGCTATCTATTTCTCGTCCCATCCCTGGCCAGAAAAAGTCAGCACGGATACTGCCCTGGGTTTTCCTTTTGCCCATGTGACCTCCTGAGGCTGAACAATGACCCCATTCTAACACTGGTTAGTGGTACTTTGCGGGAACGACAAACTACAGTCGAACCTCACCCTGAGGTGTTCATGACTCACTGTAGAGCCGTCCTTGTTTACGAAGGAACTTGGGTTGACCTTCCCGTGAATACTTTATAACTCTACCCCTTTGTTTTGCATGGCAGCAAGTATCGGGTCAGAATGTTGTTCTTGAACAACAACTTGGCTACACATCAGATCTTGCGGCGATTCAGTGGTCACAGGGGTGACACAATTTGGAGCCTCAGCGATGGCTCGTGTTACTGCAGCCGAAGTCTGAGTAGCGTCATCTTCAGTGCAACTATACTTGGCACCAGGAAAATTGCCTATGATAAGGTCGAATAAAGGTTCTGGCATGACAACTGCGACTGTCGTACCAGTGTAAAATGGAGATGCCACCTGGATACGTGCCTCAGGGAACAATCTCACTGATCCATCAATAAGGTTAGCTTGGATCTGTCGACCTGTGTACTCCTCAGGCCGAACTAGACTCTGCCTGACAGAGCAACCTGAGGAACCGTTGTCTCTCAGGACCTTCACAGGAATATCTCCCACAAACCCTGGCTGAACAAGGAAGACACTGTTACCTGTGGGAGTGCCTGTGGAGGAAGCAGCCAGCCACTGATTAGGCTGCTGAATAAATGAAGCAGCAAATATGGTGCCCTGTGAACTATATACTTGAGGGGTTGTACTCACCGTCTGGGGAGACGGAGCATTGGCCTCCTGTGGAGGAGGATTCACTGTCGCCGGGGGACTAGTGAACTGTGGGGAAGTACCTGTACTGCTAGGGACGATACCACCGTGCTGCTGCTGAGGAATGAAGGCTGCGTTTGCCTTCTGCCTCCGATACACTGGGGCTGGTGTTGAAAAGGTTTGTCCCGACCTTTGATTGCGTGGCTGATACTGCTGCTGGTTAGGGTATTTATTGTACCGCTTCCACTCAGGTTTCTGAGTGTTTTGCCCCTGGTCCTTCTTCTGTGGTTTTGGACCTTGGCCATTATTCTGGGAACGGCCTTGTTGCTGTGGTTCAGTCTGAGATGGTTTCCCAGATTTGTCACCCTTCCTGTTGCAGGTGTGCTGCTTACGAGTTTGATACCCATATGCAGTGAAGAATGCATCAGCCTTGTTCACCATTTGGCTGGCATCCCTTACCTGGCAGATTTTAAGCTGAGCTATAAGTTCAGCAGGCCACTACTTTTCTTGCTGCGTGCGCAGCATAAGGTTGATTATCCCCTCACGCATGGAAGGAGTTCCATCTTTCTCCATCCACTCATCTAAGTAAGCAGTAAGCCAATCAAGAAACTGTACGGCAGTCTCTTTTTCTTGTAAACGCACCCTCATAAACTGGCTCTTGGTGTCGTCAACTGTGAGACTGTACGCTTTGACGAGTGCTGCCTTCATCATCTCATACATGAGTTTGTCTAATTCTGTGGAGAATATCGAGAGCAGGGCCCTCAAACAAGCTAAGGAACTGAAGCCACGTAGCTGCCTCATCCAGCTGGTACAGCTGAGCCATGTCTTCAAAACGAGCTATGAATGGCTCGATTCGCTTGCCTTCATTGTATGGAGGAAGCTTGATGTGTGGGGTCGCCAAAACGTGTGCAGGGAGAGCGCTTGTGGAGCTTGGGCCAGCTGCACCAGATGTGTCTGAAGCCAAGGAATCTCGCTTGAGCTTCAATGTCTCAAGTTCATGTTTTTCACATACCTCACACTCGGCACTTTCGTGTTCTCGCTCTCTCTCTCTCTCTCTCGCTGTTCTCGTTCGTATTCACGTTGTTCTCGCTCTTGTTCTAACTCGAGTTCGCTTTGTTTTTGCTCGTATTAGCGTTGTTGTCGCTCTTGTTCTAACTCGAGTTCACATTGTTTTTGCTCGTATTTGCTTTGTTGTTGCTCGTGTTCACGTTCTCTCTCACGGTCCTCGCAGTGTTTTCGCTCATGTTCACGTTCTCTTTCGCGTTCTTCACGAGCATCTTTCTCACATTGTTGCTTGTGACTAAACCGTGAGAGGATGTAGTTTTGGAATTTCTCGGGGTCGCTAAGCCCCATATCTCTAGCTTCCTGTACATAGATGTTGGCAGCCATGATGCTAACTCAGTCTGAGTGAACTAAGGACTAACTACTGACTGCTATTTTGCAAAAGAAATGCCAATAATCAAGAGTAAAGAATATAGGTACAGGTTAGTTGTGACCAGTTTTATCTAATTAAACTGGTAAAGAAAGGAAATATAAAAAACAACTGACTGTAAAAACTATGCCGTAAAATTGATAGAAATGAATTAATAATCACCGTAAAATAGTGCCTATAGACTTTAATGATAAATACTTAAGTATCAGTGAGTATTATCTTGTGAATAACCTTAGAGCTAGGAGTTAATATCCTGGAATGAGGTCGCCAGATGTCACGGAGTTTTGTGAATCTTATATTAAATAATACTTTATAATATTACTTGAAAATATGGACAATGAATTGACTTGTGAAAATCAAGCAATGATTACTTTATGCCGGCTTACTTCGCCGATTCTTTAAGGACGAGAATTTATCTACTTTTTCAGCAGTACACAGCAGAGACTAATTACTCACAAATGCTGTTTGTTAATACTGCTAGCCTCATGAGAAAGTGACTCCACCCCTGACAATCAATAACTAATGCTATGAATGATAAACAGGTTCTCCAAGTTGGCACAACGGATTTAAGTTTGATGCAAAAGGACTGGCCTAAGTACCAGTTATGAATAATGCAAAGCGTTCTGCAAACTAGGAGCGGTAAGTAAAATCAACTTCTATCTATCTCTATACCTAGGCGCTTCCCCCAAGGAAAGGGAGGTAGCCGAGACAGGAAGACACACTCCCTATTTACTCATCCATTCAAACACATTCATTCGCATCTTAGTCCCAAAAGGGAGAATGGACAGATCCTCACCGCACCACACCGCACAAGGGTCAAGTGCGCAATGCAATCAGTGACATCCACAGCAGGGCCCGACAGCAGAACTGGTTTACTCCTGCCACATCATAACAGACCCATCCCCTTACCCGCACCTGACCTGACTAGCTGATCAGTCCAAATGCGGGAGAATATCCCCTCAGGGCTGCGTCATCACTTATTCATTCACAATTTCTCTCCATTTATTTCTGTCACGCACAGCAATGAGTGATTGGTGAAAAAGATAACTAGATCTGATGTGAGAGGTGTAAGGCTGAGAGGAAGACCAGGAATAGGATGGATGGACAGTGTGAAGAGAGCTCTGGATGTGAGAGGGATGTCTGTTGATCAAGGAAATAAACTTAATGTGGAAAAATAAAACACGAGTTTACATTACATTAAGCTCAAGAGAAAAGAACTGAAATTTATTATTTACAATGAGATAAATTTACATTACATGTTTCAAAATGAATTCAATATAACAAAGAGAATACACTCACTCGCTCACTCACAAGCTAAACTAAACCGAAGAGAAATACTGGTCAGAAAAGGGGGGACTAGGCGGGATGAACTGGGCGTCGTTATGTAGGAAATGCGCTGCCACCACCCTGAACCTCTACGCCGGATCACACTGAGTGGAGATTTCAGGAACTCGCTGAAGAACGACCTGCTCTTACAGTGCACAAAGTCTGACTGACTTCAAATTATGAGAGAGGGGCGAGTGCCGGCCGTGCTTGCTAACGGCCAACGGAATTAGTGTGAGCGATACACACCCACAATAAATCACTCAGCGGATGTGCTAATGTTGCGCACAAGGACAATCACTTATGAAATAGTGAAAAATGGTCTGAAAACACTCCCGATCGGGTGAATACGGGGACGGTTAAACTGAGTGATAAACAGTGGAAATTCCACTAGAATTAGTGGTTTTCCACCAAAGTTCAGTGTCATGAGTTTGTTTAGGTACAGAATCGCGCCAATTCGTGACATATATATATATATATATATATATATATATATATATATATATATATATATATATATATATATATATATATATATATATATATATGCCTACAGCATATACATATAGATTACATACGGTATTACTTTTCATTATGAAAGCTTCCTCACACAGAATCGAAGAAAATTACATCATCAAACATTCAAATGATGCAAACACATCAATACAAGGGCTAACCACCTTGAGCTTGAACAACTTCATCAACCCTCCCGCGTAGGGGTTCCACTAAATTATGACAAATATTCGGCCGGTTCCTCACAGACTCCCAAACCTCAAGGGCTTTACACTCTACAGCTTGAACACTTATTTCTTCACCCACGTCCCAGTCCTTGCACATAATAATCCCATAAAATATCAACTGGGTTTAGATCACAAGGTTTGAGGGCCAGTCGAGGGCTGCCACTTCTGGGTGCCGATTTAACCAATGCACATAATGCACAGGACTCCTATCGTGAACAAGTCTAATACGATGAGGAAGTGGAATTGCCGTATTTCACACGGATGGCAATAAAACATTTTCTAACACATCAATGTATTTTTGCCCTGTAAATCTTCCTTCTATTTTCGTCAATTCTCCAGGTCTATTGGCCCACATCCATCCCCCAAATGATAGGTTCACCCGACCACTTTTGCCCCTCTGTTTATTTTTCATCTCATACTGTATGTTTACGAGTCCCCAGCACGATGGAGCCCCTGCTTCCACCGACGTGAAGCATTTCTTATCAATAAAAATTATTGTTCAAAAAATCTACGTCTCCTCCTCGATACTGTAAAGCAAAGCATAGTCTACAGTCTTTTTTGGATTGAGATAGTTTTTATTTCTTGGCTGTCCTGTAACGGTGAATGCCCATCTCGTAAGTGCGTATTCTCGTTGTCTGCTGATCGCAAGGAAGCTGTAAAGTCCGAGTAACCTGAAGTGCTGAACACTTTGACTGCTGGTTTACCATATCTGCAATATGGGCGACTCCTTCAGTGAGAACTCGAGGTCTTTCACTGCTAGGCTATGTCTTTACTGAGCCCTCCATTTCCCACTGACGAATCCATTGAGTCAGTCCTGACGGACACCTGTGAGGAGGGCAATTTCTCTTGATTTTCCCACTTCCCACATCCCGATGATACAGCCACGGAGGGTAATGCTCAGGATCGTTTGCACTCTTCCCTTCACCCATCGCATTGCCGCGCCTCTCTGTTATTTCTACAGTGAATACAAAATAATGCAATGGTTGGTATTATATTGTTAGACCATTCATAGTTCACTGTTGATTATATTGCACTATAACACTGGTTTTTTTAAACCATCTTGCACTGCCGCACTCCTCCACATTCAAAACAACCTCTC